>NC_090725.1:100808337-100835837 GCF_036898095.1 Palaemon carinicauda | reverse complement strand
TGAATCTCCCAGTCTTTGGGATCTCCGAAAACAATTCCTCTCTGGCTCGTGGTGAGGATGGCAGGTACATCCTCACTAAAATTCTTGAAGTTGTGTATGAAACCAGTGGCCTTTTCAAGTTAACATTGGTAACTGGACTTCTTGATATTTTTTAAAATCATATCTAGTCTTAAATGTTTATTAATAAGTTATTTATTTTTAAGTGTTGATTTTTTTCTTGTTAGTAATTCTTGATTAATAATACTCCAATCGACATCAATGACTATTGATATTATGAGGCTAGGTAATTATCAATCATTATGTATGTATATATATATATATATATATATATATATATATATATATATATATATTGAGACATTTTCTAGGAAGTTATCAGAGATGAGGCTGAAAAAAAACCATACCCTAGTAGGCCCATATCGTACCAAAGGATTTGGAAATAAGTTTGGGTGACCGCTTGGTTGCTTTGATTCTGTTTTATCAAGAAAAAATGCATAGGAAGTATTGCAATATTTCCAGCTTTCCCAATATAGCCTTTATAAAGATCGTGTCGTTGTGGTGAAGAAAACAACTGGCTACATTTTTATTAGAGTTGTAAGTTGGAGCACGTACTGTTGCAATTCCTTTTTCCATGCCTTTTATAAATGAAGTAGGAGGAGTCTCGGTTGAAGGCCTGGGCGGAAGTTGAAAATAAAAGAAAAGAGAGCAAAGATAATAAAAAGAAAAAGTGTAAAGATAATAAAAGAAAAGGGAGCAAAGATAAGATAATTTGAAGAGGTGGGTGGAAAACTATAAAATGAAAACACGAAGTCTTAATTCCTGAAATTCTTTTTTACTGTCCTACTGACTTTGATTAGCTTGTTTTCATTACTCTACCCTTGTCTGGGGTTTTATTGGGCCCATGAAATTGCCTTACATCAGCCTTGCCTGATTTCTCTCTCTCTCTCTCTCTCTCTCTCTCTCTCTCTCTCTCTCTCTCTCTCTCTCTCTCTCTCTCTCTCTCTCTCTCTCTCTCTCTCTCTCAAGTGTGAGTTTACGACGTAGAAAATGTTAAAGTTTATCAATTCAAAGCTTATAATCAACAATCAACTATACTACTGATACCAAATATTGGTAAGCTTTTTTCTTTTACGATGAAATTACTATAAATATTAGCGTATTTTTTTGGCAAGGAAAGTTAACTATTTATATGACGATCATCTAGTTACTGTCTAAAAAGAAAAGATTACTTTTGAACGAAAATTATTGCAGTGTAGATTTCCTTATTTCGCTTGAAGCAGAAAAGAGTGATCAGCAGGTCTTTGTCATAATTTGATTAGAATAAAATCTCAATATTGAGGCATACGTGTAATAGTATATGTATGTATGTATGTATGTATGTATGTATGTGTATATATATGTGTGTGTATGATATATATACAATATATGTATTCTATAACTTAGACATCAATATGTTTCCTTTTAGTATGTGTGCAAGTAACAAGCGTTGAAACCCGATCAAGAATAGTAAGATTTTACGTGGACGTAAATGGCAAAAGGAAGTTACTATTATATTGCTTCAGTGTTACTCTCCCAGTTTAGCTTTTTTATTATCAAAATATGAATTTAACTTCCAGGTCTTGCAATAATTACTCGAGTCTTATGAAAATTTGTTTACTGGATTTCACGCTCTCCAAAGCACTTTAATAATTTTTGGTTGTACAGATTTCTGTCTTCATATTATGGGTTATTTATCATAAATTTATTATAAGAAACCCCTCTGTAATAAAAATGCAAATATAACATGGTAGACTCACAAGCAACAAATATTGGAGAGAATATTACTAGTATTCAGTTTTATTTAAATCTGTTCCTGATTTAATAGGGTTTCAGCCTCTACCATGAGATTAAGGACACCGCCATAGTAGAGATTAATTCTCTCTCTCTCTCTCTCTCTCTCTCTCTCTCTCTCTCTCTCTCTCTCTCTCTCTCTCTCTCTCTCTCTCTCTCTCTCTCTCCTATTATCTTTTTATAATATTATATTCCATCCTGTGTTTGAGTAGCTGATGAGAATATAGAAATAGAGTTTTAAGAATTATTGTTATTACCATCACTGTGAATGCTTATATTATTATCGTTGCCGTTATTAAGTTTGAACTTGAGCAGTAAATAATCGAATGGTAAACTAATCACAGATGCACAACCATTCTTCCACGTATACATTCACTGTATTCTACGTTGTATGTATATATGTAAGTATATATATATATATATATATATATATATGTATATATATATACACACATACACACATATACATATACAATACAAGACAAAATATCAACATTACACACACACACATATATATATATATATATATATATATATATATATATATATATATATATATATATATATATATATATATATTCAAATAATCTTGATTTTTGTATATGCTAGTTCTACGGCGCTTGATAACGTTATGGCAATGCGAGACTTGTGTGTTTATTTGTGACAGACCTATTTTAAGGTTTGTACTGATCATATAATATTTTGTATACATTATTCATTGCTTCTCATGCAATTTGTTTATTTCTTTTTTTCCTTTCCTCACTGTGCTATTTTTCCCTGTTGGAGCCCTTGGGTTTATAGCATCCTGCGTTTCAAACTAGGGTTGTAGCTTGATTAGTAATAATAATAACAATAACTATAATAATAATAATAATAATAATTATAATAATAATAGTTCACCTAAATAAAAATCTACCACCGATGAACGCTTGTTAATGTATTTCAATTGGAACATATATTCGAGGGAATTTTTTTTTTTTTTTTTTTTTTTTTTTTTTTTTTTTTTTTTTTTTTTTTTTTTTTGTTAGTCAAGCAATGGGCCTAGAATTATTTTAAAATGTTGGGCGACTAACCGTTCTAACGATGACTTCATCTGTGACCCAAAAGATTTGAAAGTTAATTGATTATATTCTTTATTACTTCCTGGGCATTCTCACCGAACATAATTGAGTTAAATTTCGTCATCATTACCATTAAAATTTGTAAAAAGAACGAGACTTTGAAAGGTTTTATGACTTGACATGTCTTGGGTTACACTTATTATTATTTTTATTATTATTATTATTATCACTATTGTTGTTGTTGTTGTTGTTGTTGTAGCTGACCCTCCCTGCCTTGAAACCATGCCACTGTTGCAGTAATTGTTTTTTAAAGTTATTGTATCATAGATTGTAAGGTGCCAAGGAACAGAACGCTCACCGCTAAAGTGAATTAACGACAACACAGTTAAAATCCCTATGCTGTCTGTTACTTCACCAAAACTAAATTACAAAAATTGAGATATATGAGTTTATAGTAAAAAACATCTCTGATCATTTATGTGTAGTCAACTGTCGTATCCGTTAAGAAGAGTTTTGTTTGAGTTGCTCAAATTAAGGATGTTACGCCCATACCCATAAGAGGGAACAAACAAGAATGAAACGATCCATAAGGATACATTAATTTGTATTTTTCAGCTACATTAGAAAGCGTTAAAAGTATAGGAATGTGCCGTAATTATTGTCGTTTATACTTATATGACCTTTTGGAATGCCACGAAGCTGTATCTTTTCCTTTCTTTTAAACGTGTATATCTAGAGTACGGAAAAAGAACAGAATGCACCCAACTCAGTTTAAGTATCGCAGGTAATTCTGAAGAATAATGATAAAGTATTCAAGCCTTTTTTCACATGTGTATTTAATTCTAGAAAGATTAAACACCAAATTCAGTGAAAATTAATACATGGTATTATGAATAAGATATAGCTAAAATTATTACGACCCAATAATGTATCGTTAATTATTTGGGGCTGCTAAACAATTTTCCATGGATTGGAAATGATGGGTGAATAGTGGGTATATTGGATAAGGAAGTTGAATTTTTAATTATGCAGAATAAAAAGATCTGATCCATAAAATTTCCTGTTTCACAACTTCTTTCAACGGCATTTGTTAATTTAGAAAATAATGGTTTTGTTTTATATCTTAATTAACGTGCCACTCAAAATATACTCTTATTTTTTCATAGGAATTATCACTGAAAATGTTTGTGTAAATTTGGTTCTTTTACAATATCCGTGATGCAGTGGAAACGTGTTCTAGCATTCTCACGACAGCAGATCGATCCCTTCCCGGGACCGTGAATTTAAGCTGTTGACTAGTGAGGCCACTGCTGTGGTTGGGAGCCACATTGGGGGGGGGGGGTGTTCTTTCCTGACTGACGTTCTGGTGAACATATATTCTGATGAAACTGGAACTGAAACTAGATACCTTTACCTTTACCTTTTAGTATAATCCAAAAATAAGTTTGGATGAATAATGTAGTGAACCAAATGGCAGGTAACGAAGTGACATGAACAAGAGGTTTACAATCGATTCAGTGTGGCATTTTCATCTGAGGGTTTCATTACACAGCATACTGTATACTCTTGCGCATTTCCCTATCCGTCGATGCCTTCAATATTATCGAGTTTCCATTAATGTGTTAAAGAAATTTACTGGTTTGACTTGGGAAAGATTTTGATATTACTCAGTGTAAGCTACAAGGATGAGGAAAGACTTGCAGGTTGAGAGGTTGATTATAAGAAAGATTTAATGTTTTTTTTCCATTAGTATTTCATGCCTTAAGTTAAACATAGTTAGTAATCAGTGTCATTTTATGAGGGTAATGTAATTGAACATTATATATGGGCTGCTTTTAGGTTAGGGAACTCGTATATAACAACTTTTTATTTTACTAAACTACAATACAGTAGTTTTGAAAAAAAAAATTGCCCTAGATTGTTAGCTGTTTGAATATTTCTATTTTTTTTCGTTAGAGTATCTGTTCATGATCACGTGACAAAAGTGAAGAAGGAAAAAATTAGAGCTTGTAACAATTCCTCTTCTACATTTTATTCTGTCAACTTTTTTTTTTTTTTTTCTTTTTTTAACATTCGTTTCGCTAACAGCTAACAGAGGAAGTGCAGTCGCATGGTACCCCCACACCCTCACTTCACAGCAGTCCTTTTTGACTGTCATGAGGTAGCTTCCGGAAAAGTTCGTTGAACTGTTTTACCTCTCTCTCTCTCTCTCTCTCTCTCTCTCTCTCTCTCTCTCTCTCTCTCTCTCTCTCTCTCTCTCTCTCTCTATATATATATATATATATATATTTATGTATATAGATAGATAGATAGATAGATAGATAGATCGATAGATAGACAGATAGATACTGTCTGTATGTAAGCTGTTGATTATCCATTTGAAACTGTTGAAGTTAACTAGAAAAAGAGATAACTGTGTGTAGGAATTCTTACTACTTAACACAAGATACAGGAAACTGCATTGGTAATGAGATCTATACTGTGGATGATTTGGGAATCTAAGTAGTTTTTCGCTAGGGAGTATCTCATGCAAAATTACGTTGAATTGGATACGGAGCAAGAAACCATTATTGCATCTTCTTAATGTAAGCTATGTGTAGCCTAAATTCAGAAGAATGAAGAAGTGAAGCTTCGTAAAAAATCAACATTTACTAATATTTTTGTTCATTTTATTCGCACCCAAGCGTTTGAAATTGAGCTCTTTTGGAAGTAAAAAAAAAAGACTTACTGTTGTTAGTTGCAAGCATTCATGATAAATTTTCTGTTAAAATGTTCTGTTCCTCTTCACCAATTACAGACTTTGTGCAGATCACTGTCTAGATCGTGACCATGAAATTCTACCGTTCAAAACCACGAGAGAGAGAGAGAGAGAGAGAGAGAGAGAGAGAGAGAGACTGTGAAGATGCTTGAGGTCATCCAGTCAACGTATGAGAAATTGATATTACAGTTATCATCTTGTTTGAAACGTAGACTTACTTTATACTGAACGGCAGTCTCCTCATTTTGTGGCATCTCTAGGGCTTCAAATGATTCTTGCATACATATTGAAAGAGTATAAAAAATCGAAAGAAAATCTTACGAAAAGTACATCAGCGAAATCGGAATTCACCAAGAGAGAAATCACTGG
Source organism: Palaemon carinicauda (assembly GCF_036898095.1). Taxonomy (NCBI): domain Eukaryota; kingdom Metazoa; phylum Arthropoda; class Malacostraca; order Decapoda; family Palaemonidae; genus Palaemon; species Palaemon carinicauda. The sequence goes on along the minus strand of NC_090725.1, from coordinate 100,829,819 downwards.
TAATCCCAAACTAACAAAGTGTGCCATACTGTTTAGTGAATTGAATTAGAATTTAACATTCTTTTTCTCACTGCAGAACACTGTTACTCAACTCTTAATTTTCTTCAACTTGCTAAGTCCTTTGTGACTGATTTGCATAATAAATGTATATTGTAGACAATATAGTGTTAGTATATATATACGTATATATATATATATATATATATATATATATATATATATGTATATATATATGTATATATACACATACATACATACATACATACATACATACATACATACATACATACATACATACATACATATACATAAATTGCATTAGAGAGAAGCTGTGTCCCTAAAGCCTCTCTCTCTCTCTCTCTCTCTCTCTCTCTCTCTCTCTCTCTCTCTCTCTCTCTCTCTCTCTCTCTCTCTCTCTCTCTCTGTATATATATATATATATATATATATATATATATGTATATATATATATACTGTATATATGTATGTATCTATCTATCTATTTATGTATATGTATACTTTAGATATATATACTGTATATATATAGTTTATATATATACTGTATATATATGTATATAATGTATATATATATATTTATAAATGTATATGCATATATATGTATGTATATATATACAGTGTATATACATTATATATATACTGCATATATATATATATATATATATATATATATATATATATATAATTTGCATGTTTGCTTATGAAATTGTGTATTCCAATAATTCCATTTATGATTAGCTCCAAAATGGTTTTACATACGTATTTCTCATTTTGAAATACTGTCAAGGAAAGTTGTTTACTTAGAAGCTGTAGATTTATCATTCGTATTATGACAAAGGAATGAAAGATGCTTTGATTTAATGCCTCGTTATTACGTGGGAAAGCCTAGCAATTGTTGCCTTTGTCAATGTCTACACAAAACAGAGTTAGCTGAACATGTTGTAATCATAGTCTAATAGGTGTCCCGAGGTTGTGCAGCATCCGAACTATATTGAAACATGGTTAGTGTCAACACGGGAGATGGTTCATGCTGACACAGGTACCTGAATGGTATATATGCCCTTGTTGATTCACGCATGATTATTACTGTACTGGCTGGGTCATGTTGACTCTCCCGATTTATTGGACGGCGTGAATAGTCCTTGCTAAAGTTTGTATTGTGAGGAGTACCAGTCTGTCAATCTACTTACCCTATATTTGTTCATCCGTCTGCGTATGTTTTACCTATATCTATCTATCTATCTATCTATCTATATATATATATATATATATATATATATATATATATATATATATATATATATATTTATGTGTGTGTGTACTGTTTGTTTATAATTATATGTATGTATATATAGATATATATATATATATATATATATATATATATATATATATATATATGTATGTATGTATATATATACATATATATGTGTATATATATATATATATATATTTATATATATATACAGTATATATATATATATATATATATATATATATATACACATATATACGTAGTTATGTATGTATGTATATATATTTTTTTGAAAACTGGTAAATGTTAATGACATACTATTCGAGAAATCACAAAGTGCTTTATTCCAAAGGTTATGATTGACTTATAGATACGGTTTAATGTCCTTAACATTCTTAAGCACCCGAAATGTAAATACGTCTTGGTAAAATGTAGTTTATAAATATTAAAATATATTTTTATGGATCTTTTTTTTCTCTACAAAGTATAAGGACGTGAACGTTAACGCTGTGGTAAATCTTATTCATTTTGGGAAAAGAAAATTTTTTGGTGTTTTATCTATCGGTGAGAAATGAATAGTTCAGTGTGTGTTTGACCTGAGGGTAATTAAATTTTATTATGATTAAAATACTGAAGAAGGTATAATCGGTTTAAAACTAAATATCTTTACGATTTCTGTGAAGAAAAAGATCATTAACCTATTAATAAGTATGTCATTTTATTTCTTTTTTAAGAGAAAAAAATATTTCCCAGCAAATAAGTTGATAGAAAATATATCTTTATTTTTATGAATGATATCGACATTCAAAATTTTCATTCGCTTAAGAAAACAAAAAGAAATCGATTTTTGCTCGAACAATTCTCTCCCTGGACAATTCTATCCTGTTCGTAATACTAGGCAGGCAGTTAATTCTAATAGCCAGGCCTTCTCCATCGTGAGGCTCAATACTACACAGTATTCTAGAAGTTTTATTCCAGCTGTCACCAAGTTGTGGAATGATCTTCCTAATCGGGTAGTTGAATCGGCAGAACTTCAAAAGTTCAAAGTTGGAGCAAATGTTTTTATGTTGACCAGGCTGACATATAGTTTATATATGACATATCTGTTTTCGACGTTAATAGTTTATATATGGCATATCTGTTTTGACGTTGTTACTGTTTTTAGAATGATTTATTGTTAATTTGTTCTCATCATTTATTTATTTCATTATATCCTTTCCTCACTGGGCTATTTTTTCCCTAGTGGAGCTCTTGGGCTTATAGCATCTTGCTTCTCCAAGTAGGATTGTAGCTTGGCTAGTAATAATAATAATAATAATAATAATAATAATAATAATTCAGTCGATTACTGGTTTTCGGTACAGGATAAACTTGCTGTTGGTTAAAATTCTAGATCATCATATCATCTTCATGTTTAATTCGTGGAATTTCATATTCAAATGCATCAATAGTTTTGATTATATATAGCTTTTAAAAGGGTTCTTTTCATTACTTTTTCCTCCATTCATGTTATTGATACTGCTCTTAAAATAATGTTATTGTTAATTAATTCTCTTGTAGTTTGTTTCCATATTTCCTTTCCTCACTGGGTTATTTTTCCTGTTGGATCCCTTGGGCTTATAGCTTCCTACTTTTCCAACTAGGGTTGTAGCTTGGCAAGTAATAATAATAATTGGTAAATTTGATTTTTGTAAGAAAATAATCAAAATTTTTACGTCCAAAATAACTGAATAATGCAAGAATTGCATTTTTTTTTTCAGATAATCCAAGTATTCTCGATCTAAATGTAATAATTACTTTGAATGACTGAATTTTCTCTTAGTTGCACTGGCGTTAATATATCGGTTTATTTAGATTCTGCTGATTATATGAAACCAGAAAATTTTGGCGTGTTTTCTTTTATTTCAAAAAATAAAGTTTGGAGTTGAAAGTAGCTTCAAGCATACTTGGATTCATGAAATGCAATTTGTTTATACAAATTTCAACAAAACAATTGAAATTTAATGTGACGAAATAGATGTCGAGATGTTCCTTTTACGCCATCAGTAAGTTATCTCTGTAATAATATTGAAATGTCATCAAATGGAAACGGTAACTGCCCTATGGAAGAGTGAAAATCGTCTACCACTTAGAAAATGGTGGTGAACAACAAGATCTTTAAAGTTTCATACTCGAGGCAAAAACAATAGTGAAACCTTTTGGAACAATCATGAATTGAGACCTATTGTTGACTGTCTCTTGGTTGCAACTGTGAATTCAAAAGTTTTCTCCAACTGCTTAAAGAATAACTTTATAGCGACTTTGAAGTGCCGGAAGGATGAAATTTTATTTCGGAAGTTTGAATTGATCATTCATTCTACCATCTGGAATTTGTCTAGTAATGGCGCCCGTTAATGAATGAATTTTTTTAATGAAATTTGATGAAAATGCAAGAAATTTTTACCTGCAATATATTTTTACCTACACTTCTTGTATTATGCAGTCTTCTTAAATGTGATGTGCTTTCAAATCCAAGAGAAACCGCGAGACCTCTTTTAATTCATTTTTTTTTTCCATCCCAATTCCGTTATTCTGCAGCCAGACGTGACCTAGATAATTTGCTGCGTTTTTCGTCTTGTTCAAGTTTTCTTTTTTTCTTCTCTTCCTTTCGTCTCAAAGTCTGGCCGAGTTTTCTCCATGCCACAATCGGCGTGACAATCGTGTGTCAATAAACTTTTATCTTTACAGCTTCTTGATTGCTATTGTGGTGGTTCTGCTTATTGAATAACTCCAGCTACCATTGGAAACTACAATAACAACAACACAAATATTTACTCTAATACTTTTGACAGTATTAAACGTATCATTATTATTACTATTGTTATTATTATTATTATTATTATTATTATTATTATTATTATTATTACTAGCTAAGCTACAACCCTAGTTGGAAAAGCAAGATTCTATATGCCCAAGGGCTCCAACAGGGAAAAATAGCCCAGTGAGGAAAGGAAATAAGGAAATAGATTAACGATATAAGAAGAAAGGAACAATTAAAATTAAAGATTCTGAAAACATTAACAACATTAAAAGAGATATTTCATATATAAACTACGAAAAATCTTATGTCTGCCAATTCAACATAGAAATCATAATAATAAGTATAACTAATGGTCACCAATAACGACAAAGAGGAAGTAATGAAGTAGGTTCAAATTCATGTAAAAGGATCAAGCCCAAGGAAAGTTAAGAATGTTGTTTTGCCCAATTCTTCACTACATTATATCTAGAATAGTCTCATAGTAAAATATGCTACGATAATTAGTCATATTTCCACCCCTTTGGGAAATTTGTTTTTTTAACACTGAAAACCTTGTGGTGTTATTTGAATGGTTGTTGCAGATGGACTTATTTTAGAGAGAGAGAGAGAGAGAGAGAGAGAGAGAGAGAGAGAGAGAGAGAGAGAGAGAGCTCCCCCAGGCATCTCATACTCGTCTGTTTCCTGAAGTTGAAGATTTGAATGTTGATGTCTAGTTTCTGGGGTAATAATAGTTCCCTAATTTATGTATCATTCGTTACTTTTTCCTTTGTGCTTTGATGACTGAAATTTTATTTTTCTTGCCTCATTTCAAAAGGTTTCAGCAAATATATTCACTATCTGTATATGTATTTTTATATATAGAATTGTTTAATACATTTAGATATGTATGGTAAATTTTGATTAAAGTCTTAAAAAAGTTGAATTGTTTTGGAAGTTTTCATGCGAAGTATATAATCAATAAATAATTGTGTTTCTCTCTGTCCTGACGACGAAGAAAAAATAAAAGGTTTATAGATTTGGCGCCATCTTCTCCTGATGTGGCGTCTATCAGACACCTGAAAAACGAAAAATTGTAAATGTCGCTGATCAAAATTCTGGTTCCTTTTGATTTATGAGATCAAATTTGTTTTTTGGTGCGATTTCCCTCTTCAAAAGTCAGAATCTCGTTTCCATTCTGACAGTCGAAGGACTTTACAATGAGGTTCTAGTGTGTCACAGGAAGATCTTTATCCGCTTATAATTTCATGTGGAGTGAAATAGTAAATTTATTTGGACTCATTTTCTAGATCCGTGAATATTGATTTTTTTTTCAAGTCCAGCACGAGCTTCTGATTTTGATCCCGGTCATGATTATGTTTATATCAAGAAGGTTATTAATTTTGTGCGTTAGTTATTTGGTTAGTGTGAGATTCCCTTTCTAATTAGTATTGCAGAAATACCGTTCATTACCGTCCACCTCAACCAGAATGTAGCCATGCATAGTATAAATATTCTTGTCTTGAGTCATTAAAAGTGAAATATAGGTACACAGTTTTGACAGGCCCTAAAATAAAAAGTCCCAATGAGAGGTTATTGATTGAATGACAAATAATCGTAACATATTTTGATTCCATGATCACGAACTGCTTCCAGAAGACCGCATTCTATTGACGCTTTATTTTGATTTAAGACTATGCAAATATCGTCTATGCTGTATTACAATATTCGTGGACTACATGGCAATATTACAGATCTTGAACTTGACTCCAATCAGTGAGATATTTTATTATTTTCATAACCTTTTTTTCTCAAAAGAAAAGATTGTCTGATTCCATGACGATACACTAAAGTTTGGCAAATGCTTCGATCTAGCATGCATTAGTTCCCCTGGTGTTATAAGAAGCAAGGTTGATTCTCCAATTCTGACTTCTGATCAGCCCTTGATTTCACTAGTAATTAACTCATACTCGTGATATATATATATATATATATATATATATATATATATATATGTGTGTGTGTGTGTGTGTATGTATGTATGTATGTATGTATGTATGTATATATATATATATATATATATATATATATATATATATATATATATAATGGAATGGCAATTTGAGTTACCTTTTGGATTTTAGTTGGTCATAATTACATAAAGGGGTTGGCCCTGTTGCTCTCTTAAATGAAAATCTGGTCAACAAAATTGATAGGCGTATCCCTTCTTGTGAGTTAAAATACAGAAACAAGGAAAACCCCTGGTTCACTGGTATTGTAGATGTGCGTATTTAGAGAAATAGGCTTATCATCTCTGGAAAGTAATAGATCAGATTCAACTTGGAATAACTATACTCGGCTAAGCGCTATTGCTCAGAGAGTGTATGCTTACATTGAATAGGATTATATTTTGAATCTAAATGAAACACTTTTTGGTGGAACCCAGGAACATAAACTAACTCCTTCACTTGATCTTGACGCTTATGAAGGTTTAGACCCAAAATGTTATTTCCTCCCCCCCCTTTTTTTTTTTCCTTTTATAAAAACAGCTAATATCTTGGATCCCAAGTTGCCTTATTTTTTGCAAGTTAGCAGGGTGAGGATCCTTTTGCTTATGTTGGAGAATTAGTAACATTACTCCGTTGGATAAATGTGTTTGTGTGTGTATAGCTGTAGCCCTGATGATTACCACCCTATTTCCCTACTTCCCATTTTATCTAAAGTTTATTAACATCTTTTGGGAAAATATCCAAATAGCTATGCTGAAGGTAATCATTTGTTCCCCATTTTGCAATTTGGTTTTTGCTGAAGCCTTAGAGCATATGATACCCTTCCTACATTTTCCAATGTTGTACAGAGACCATTGGTTTCTAACTTGAACAGATGGGAGTAGCTAGGTCTTTTCTTGAATTTTTAAGAGATAGATAAAAGAAATATTAATGGGCACTATAATGACTAAAGGAATGCAATATCTGGGTTTCCTCGGAGTAATGATCTCATCCCTGTACTTCACATTGCGTATACTCATGATATGTAGCTTGGCTTCGAAGTCTAGCTTGTTGCATATGCAGATGGTGTTACTCTATTTACATTAATTCTGGCTCTATATCAATATAGACCTGTAGTGGTTAAATCCCTTATCGGTAATCTAGCAAAAGAATATTGTGTGATGCGTCGTTGGGGCTTTCCTTTACATGACAATTGCATTGAGAAAATTATGCAGGATGAAGATGATGCCGAACAAAACTTCTAGTATGTCGAGTACAGTAACTCCCGAAGATACAAATCTTTTCGTTGGCAATGTTCTCTTTAACTGTAAACAACTTATTCAACATTCTGAGTGTGATTCTCGATTGCAAATTTACTTTTTAGAAACACGGTCAGTTTGTTTTTTTCATCAATTACACAAACCAATGGAAGACAGAGAAAGTTTTTTAAGATTTTCGGTGATCAATCTATCGTTAGGAGCTTGTTTTATATTTTTTTTTTCTAGTTGGATCTTCAACTGTCTATTAATTATAAGAAGAAATATGCGGTCTATTGAATTCCATATCACTGATCGGGATATGAATGACAGGTACCGTCTTTCAGTTCTTTGTGCACATTGCATAATATTTTTTCATAAGTCTGACCATTCTTTTCATTCAGATGTTCCAAGATTTTACCACACTGTACCTGCAGTAATACTAGATCTGCAGTTGATTCTAACAGTCTTGCCTTCTCCACCAAAAGGCTCAATACCACACAGCAAAGAGAGTCTTCAGTGTGTTCCATACGGTGTGATGACCTCAGGTAATAACGATTTGGATTGTGAGCGCAATGACGATTCGTCTGAATGTGCTATTAAAGTAGATTGAATCTTTGTAGATCCGATATTGCTGAATTAATCTTGCATATTTTGCTAAATGCCAAGACCGCAAATATATCTCAGATCATTGGAAGTCATGTACTTAATACAATTTCTTTCAGTTGTGTTGTTCTCCTGTTTGGTCTTCGGCTGCTGAATCTTATCTTAATTTATTGGTCAGGAACTTGCTGTCTATTGAATTTATTTTTCCCGTTCTAGATATTAATCTCTGGCGCCATCGTTCAATTAGCTCGTTGTGCATGGGGCATACGAATTTTCATAATTCAGGCAATCCTTTAATTTCAGATCTTCCTCGACATTACCATCCCGTTCGTAATACTAGGCATGCAGTTAATTCTAATATTCAGGCCTTCTATATCATGGGACTCAATACTACACAGTATTCTAGAAGTTTTATTCCAGCTGTAACCAAGTTGTGGAATGATCTTCCTAACCGGGTAATTGAATCGGTAGAACCTCAATATTTCAAACTTGCAGCAAATGTTTTTATGTTGAACAGGCTGACATAAAACTTTTTTTTATAGTTTATATGTTGTTACTGTTAAAATATTTTAGTTTAATTGTTCTCTACTTCTTATATAGTTTACTTATTTCCTTATTTCCTTTCCTCACTGGTTTATTTTGTCTGTTGGAGCCCTTGTTGGGCTTATAGCATCCTGCTTTTACAACTAGGGTTGTAGCATAGCTGTTAATAATGATAATAATAATAATAATAATAATAATAATAATAATAATAATAATAATAATATTGATAATAATAATAATATTAATAATGATAATAATAATAGTATTAGATAGCTTCAATAATGCAGTTATTTCTTCGTGATCTATTAACCGAACTGTATCTTTAAACCATTTAATTTACGGAATAGAAAAGTTTTAGTTTATAAGATCCGATTCACGTATCAAATGCAGCCCTCTTCGATTTTCCACTACGTGTCTCCAAACAGACCTTGTCCGGTGGTCATTAGAAGAGGAAGGTACGAATGCAACACGAGCTCGAGGGAAAATGACATAGCGGTAGATCTTTATTTTTTTATGACAAACCTCTGGTGTGCTCGTCGAACTTGCAGTTGGGAATACGAATGCCGAATGGAAAGAGATACTAAAAGATGCTGAAAGGTTTGCTTGTTTCTTTTGATGATGCTGTGTTGCAATTAGTTGTTGCCTTTGAATTCGCACACTTTAATGTAGCTTTAGAATTGTTTCATGGGTTGCAGTCCAAAGTCTTAATTGTGTTTAAAGAATTATATCTTTAGAAAAAAAATAATACTCTTTGTCTTTGAAAAAGACATGTAAGAACATGTGGGAAGAATATCTGTATAACATTTTAAAATTAACTCTCTCTCTCTCTCTCTCTCTCTCTCTCTCTCTCTCTCTCTCTCTCTCTCTCTCCACATATACATTAAGTGTCTATAAATAAACCATCGAAAAAGGAGAAACAAAATTGAGAAACAAAATAAGATTAGCAGGACACGGGAGACCTGAATTTTGAATCCGAGGTCCAACTTAACCATTTCTCAACCCTTTAAAGTCTCGTCACGCTCTCGGAGGCTCAAGTTAGTGAAACTGCCCTTTGACCTTCCAAAGTTTCCTTACAGAAGACCCCCAATATAAGTGGGCTTCGTCTCCTCACCCTAAGTAGAAATGTAGTTTTGTGATGTTTTGTTTTCCTCATAAAATGTGTCTTGGTTTCGCGGGAAAACATATTTTAGATTTGTTATGTAAAAATGATTTTTATGAAATCTGTATTAGTCAAGATAAATGATAGTAGTCCTGATGTTCTTTTGGTATTTTTCTTCTGTAACTATTTCCACGCAGTAAATTGATAATGCCACAGTATTGTACAAAATACTTTCAATATGAACCTTAGACAATATAATTTTAACGTGGTGCTAAACATTGATCGTTTAGGGCCATCGTTACATCAATGTTGGCTAGAAAAAAAATGTTCTGGTCAGATGCCCATATTATTTTTAAATGTCAGATTGGGAAAGGTTGATGTTTTAAAATAATATGTAAATGTAAATATATATCAGCCATCTTCCTAACATGCACATGTGTGCCATAATAAAGCTGTTTGATGCTCGTCCAGGGAGACCAGATCCAAAATTTAAATTATTACATTTACTAGTGAAAAAGTAATTTTTGATGATTCCAAAAACATCTAATGAATTTTGATATATTCTACGTGCGTGTACTGTTGATAGTGGTAGATAATTTACTATGGTAATTTATTATGAGCCTATAGTATGTTTCCATTTACACTCACAACCTTTACTGATGCCAGGTCACAAGAACTTCTGAATACTGGAAGGGTACTACTCAATTTTTCAGTCTTGGGGACCCGAAGTCATCACGTCGTCTTCATTTTGCCACACTGTTCATCCATCATGATACATTGGTGTTCAATGGAATAGATCAAAATGAAGTGGAATGATTTTCTTTTATGATCAGTTGAGGTATTTCAACCAACAGTTGTTGTCTGATCTCCCCCATATATATATATATATATATATATATATATATATGTGTGTGTGTGTGTGTGTGTGTGTATGTATGCTCGCGCGCGCGAATGTTTTTCCATTGCCAGGCATATAACTACTCGGTCTCTACCCGTCCTTCGATAAGGGGGGAAAGGGATGTGGGCATTCCCTGGTGAGAGGGGGTTACCCAGAGAGGTACACTTGGAAACCACAACTGCCGTGTTGTAATTAAGAAAGGGGGAGGGCAAACCTGTGTGTGTGTGTTTGCTCGCGCGCGTATCTATCGAAATATTTCAACGTATTTTTTTATGGGTCGCGTACACTAGTATCTTAGAATGGCTATGAATTAGAGCACGTACAGTATGGGTATTTTTAAAGACTTCTGGCCTTCTAGGTCAGGGGTGAAGGCGTTTCTGGTACAAGATAAGGGTAAGTTAATTAAGATGCACCTACCAATAAATGCAGGACGTAGTGAAGTTTTATAGTGGACAGCTGTTAGGAATACGACCAGCGACACGTGTCTCTCTAACCGTCAATGCTAATTCACTATGTCCATCTCTATAAATGCTGTCAATGATAATGAGAATGTGTTACTTGATAGAAAAGCGAGGTGAAATAAAAATAAGAAAATTGTGTAAAAGCATAAGTATTTTTCACAATTAGTTACAGCTCTAGGAGCATCATAATTAAAAGACTAAAAAGAAACTGGGATTTTAATTATTTCAGGCGTCTTGGTTGGAATACTTAATGTCCTTTGGACTTGAGAAACACCGTAAAAATTCCATGAGGCGGAAATTCTAACATTGCTGGTTATATTCAACAGATTAGTTTTAGGTTAGAAAATCTTCGAACTTTGCTGTTATAGAATTCATTATGGAATCATGAAGATCTTGAGAATACTAATAATCAATAGATCACTAGCTAGATATTTTTTATATAACCACGAAATTATAATGGTCCATAGGACTGATTTCACATCAGCGTTTTTAACATATCCAGAGGCCACTTACACCGAGCTGTAATACCTCCACTGTGAGAAAAAAACTCCTATTTATGAATTGTTCATGCTGGCGCACGTAAAACAGTTATTTCTGTGATACAGGCCAGGAAAGTTTTACTTTTAAGTCCACTTACATTGTTTAATGGCCATCGACCAGTCACATACCAAGAACCCTCCACCTCAGTCGCTCTCTTGCCTAGTTCCAGACCATTTTCTGAGCATTATTATTAATCCTTTTTTTTACTTTTAGAAAATATCTTTTCACTTGATCCTTCAGTGAAGCAAATTTCACATTAAAACTGTCGAGTTCATGACAAATTATTTACTATTGGTGATCGTTATTGTAACTTCTGTTCTACTCTAGACCCTGGTTTGAAGTGTGAAGGTAACTTGGTCTGTTCTCATCTCTTTATGCCTTTGCTATGGAGCCCATCAATTGGCTTCTTTACAAAGTGCCTACTTCCCCTCTTTGATCATTTATTTTGCTCTGAAAATGGGTTGGTAAGTTACACCAGAAGAGATATTGTACTTACAAGGGTATTGTATAATTTTATGATTATAAATGTTATAAAAAAATGTTCATGGAAGATTTTTGAGGCGATAGTGGTTGATCTGAAAATATCTCCTGAAAAAAAACATTTCAATATGAACATAAATCAGTTAAGACATTTCTATTGATAAGACAACAATACGTGGAAATATTGTTAGGTATTCTCAAATACATACTGTATATGCGGGATCAGTTTTACGTGAAATAAGAAATATATACTGAATACACAGCAAAGCGATTCAAGTTACCATTAAATGTTGTGAAATAATATGCCAAGTAATACATTATTTACAATAAGTTTTATAAGAGAGAAAAAACGTCAGATGGGAAGGTTTCCTTTCTAGTATTCCCGAAAGAAAGAAATATTACCTCTGCTCTCCATGAATCACTTTTCCGCATTTTTGGATTTGTGCATTTTCCACTTTGTTTGTAACATAAATCTCTTGGGATAAACTTCCATTCCTGGTGTTGAAGAGTTGAAGAAAGAATGATTATTCAGCACGTGATACAGAGATCTCTTAGAAGAAAAAATATTTTAAGGTAAATAGTTGTTTGTATTATTTTTATATTCCACTGCATGTATTTCATATTACTTGAAGGTGGTGTTTTTCTTATTTATAAACTAGAAATTGGCAATGGTTCCTTTATCTCAAACCGTACTTTATTTCTTTATTTGGATAGATTTATCGTTTATACTGTAAAGTAGATTCTGTTTTATCTTGTATCAGGATGCTTCTGTAACTTTTTTAGTCTTAGATGACAGGTTTTATCGATCCAGCTGGGAAAGGTCCTTGACATTATTAGTATTGAAAGCTCTCTCTCTCTCTCTCTCTCTCTCTCTCTCTCTCTCTCTCTCTCTCTCTCTCTCTCTCTCTCTCTGTTTTTCTTTCCTCTCATCTCTCTGCGTTCCTTCATGCCCTACCCGTTGCATCTCGTGTTACAGAAATCTATTCCTTTGAACCCATCAATTTAGACTTTTTTCTTGCTGTAAACCCATTTTTTAAGCATCACTTTCAGCATATTTTTTGCTTAATTTTTACGTTTAATTTCTTATTGGACTAAGAAACGTTCATACGATATTTTGATAATTTATTTCACTTTTTCTTCAAGGTATTTATGATGGTGTAACATTATCATATAAAGGTGCCTTTCATAATGTATTTATGTAGTTTTCTCCACCTCATCTCTCTCTCTCTCTCTCTCTCTCTCTCTCTCTCTCTCTCTCTCTCCTTGGCTTTATGGCGTCTTTAATAGCTAATTTTTCGGCTAAGTGGATTCTAGATATTTTTTGTCATGTATCTCCGTGTTAAAATTTATAGCTTTGAGAAGTGGACACTATTTTCGTCAAGTATTTTTCGGATGGAAAGGTTTCTATAATTCATGTCTTGGTCCCTTAACGACATTTCATTCCCTTGAAAATATATAGAGCATTTCTTTTTCTTTCAGCTCTTGTAATGGACCTTTCTTCTTTTTACAAATTAGATTTCCTTCTATTCTTCCTAATTTCCGTTTCCCAAACTCTCTCTCTCTACTCTGATATTTCTTTTCCTTTTATTTTACCTGTAATCATCATCCATTTTATGCATGCTCACATTTTTTAGTAAGTATCAAGGAATTATAGACATCAAGGTCATAAAAATACTCCTTGTTTTGTATTACAATGTTTGTGAATATTCAGACTGAGAATTTCTCTGTTTTTGGATTTTTTACTTTTTTTAAGAAACCTAGATTTTATAGATAAAATTTAAATTTCTATTTATCAAAGATTCTTACCTCGTAATGTATATTAATATGTATATTGGTTTGTATTAATTTATTTAGCATCAATATAAATAATATTTTGTTTCCGATTATAATCGGGCAAGTTCACTAAAAGTCTAGCTTGATTCATTGGACTGGTCAATTTCCTCCTTTTAATAATAATAATAATAATAATAATGATAATAATAATAATAATAATATTATTATTATTATTATTATTAATAACTTAAATGTTCATTTGATTACAGTGACCATCCCTCTTCGAACCATTCTAGATACTTAATATTATTTTTATTTGGCCCTGAACCCTATTTTTACCGATCTCAGTTTGGAATCCCTATTAGTTATTTTTACTCTCATTATTCCCATTTCTCATCATTGGTTTTTCCTCTTTTTTTTTACACGACTTTTATATTTCTTTTTCGTGTAACCATCTGCACTCGTCTTCACCATCAACCTAGCTCCTCGAGACCTTGGGACTGGTTCGAATCAATATGGTTCTCGTTCAACCGTATTAAGCTCTCTCTCTCTCTCTCTCTCTCTCTCTCTCTCTCTCTCTCTCTCTCTCTCTCTCTTCAAAATTAAATTTTCCCTAAGGGACGTTGAATAGAATATAAACTACAATAAATAATTTCCCTATTCTGATGGTGAAAACCATTCCAGGACGCCCTAAGCATATGTGATGTAGTAGGTTCCGGCGGGGATTTCCTATTATAATTCCTCAGTAGTATCTTGGGAAATCATTTTTTCTGGGTTATTATTTTGACAACGTATTTGTCCATCTGATGTTACGTTAAATGTAGGTTTTAGTGTTTATTGTGATAATAAAAGGGCAGTTACCATTTTGAAAAAAGCTTTTTTAGAGTTGTTGAAAATATGAATATGAAGGGGTCATAAGTGTAACTTGATCCGAAGAATATATAAATATCTTACTGTTCTAGATCTTACATTCTCTATCCAAGAAATTCATTTAATTTGAAAATGATTGAAGTTATGTGCAAACAGAAGTGCTGAGTTACAGTGAGGTAATTTTAAAATTACTAAGATTTTGAACGCAGTAAGTTTCGTACTACACTTTTGAACTTGACAATTAAAGTGACCTGTATAGCTGTTGAATATAGTTGCATAATTGCATATTAAGCCATCCCATCTATTGTTCCACTGGAAGTCGTCAGTTAGGAAATCCTTGAATAATAGCAATGAAAGTGATAATAATTATAAGGAAATTAATTAGAGATAAGACTACATCTTATAACTCCTCCGTATGATTAGTTTGAATACCTACCCCAATGTAATGTTTCTGGACGTTGGAATAATATCTCAAGATATGGTTTACTCCATCGTTGTTTGTCAAGTACCTCTTTATGTCGAGCTTATTGTCAGCGTTTGTTTTTAATATTCAGTATTTGGGATTGTGATGGCATATTGGAAACATCCTAGCCTAGCGATCCGCCGGACTGGGGTTCGAGTCATGCTCAAACTCTATAGTTTCTTGCAGTGTCTGCGACCTCACCATCCTTGTAAGATAATGATGGGGGCTGGTATTGGGGAGCCTATAGGTCTACTAAGTGAGTTATCAGCAGCCATTTCCTGACCCTCCCTGGTCCCTGAAGAGAGGTTTGGGCGCTGATCATAAGGAGATATGGTCAGTCTCTAGGGCAGTATCCTACTAGCTAGGGCATTTCCACTTTCCCTTACCTCTCATTCACAAGTGGCCTTTAAACTTTTAAATCTTGTAACAGTGAATTTAGTGAAAGAATTTAAAGGGTAATTTTAAAACCTTATGCCATTATCATTCTTACCTAATAAACGATAAGATTAGCTGTTGAACGAACCTATTCCACTTGAAAAAAAAATGCTGTCAAAATCTAAATGTAATTTGCTTTATGAAAATGACAGCTTTCGAGGTACTCCTGAAATCATTAATTTTATATTTCAAATTGCGTTAGACGTCACTGATGAATTTGAAAAGATATTACACCTTTAAATGTATGAGTATCTAATGAAGGTCATTGAACATTTTGAAGAATTGACAGCTTTAAAAATAACTTTGAGAATAAAAATTTAGTTACTTTCGATACGATTCTTATTTTGAAAATAGATAAGGTAATGTCTGAAGTAATGATCGTACTCAAGTAGACGTGCTCGTTTAGATCAGTATTGGTGTAAAAAGAAGGAATTTATATATTTATCATGATTTCAGTAAATTATACTAAAATGGCAGCGTTTAGGATTAAGGTGTTATTTGATACAGGAGAACAAGTAGATTTTTAGTTGTGGTTGTTCTGCTATTTAAAAAAAACTTTTTTACACGCAAGTAAAAAAAGGAACTGTACTACTTGACGTTGTACTGTTCCTATGGAATTATTATTATTATTATTATTATTATTATTATTATTATTATTATTATTATTATTATTATTATTATTATTATTATTATTACAGGCTAGGTTATAACTGGTTGGTTGACCTTATTTTAATTTGCTTTTAAATTTCATGTATTATATTTCCATCAAAAGTTTATTACTTAAGGTTTTGTTTGAACATTCCATTGCAACATATCTCTTCATAACAGCAGCTAAGAGTAACTATCATAATATTCTCTCATGTATATTTTCACACTATAAAGCCTACACGTCGCTAACCATATTCCTAGAATAGAGTACTGCATTGTCAATAGTCCAAGGGGTAATGGTGAATCAGCAGTAAACGAGATAATAAGAAAGGGTAGCGACTGAATTGTTACAATAGGCTTTTCCCCTCCATAATGAAAATATCCAATTTTATTTCTTTTGCACACTTTCATTCTAAGCCACATTTACTTATGATTAATTGAGTTGTACCTATTCGATATTTAGTGAAATGTCTGTTAATATCTCGAAGTATTGATTTATCAATTTGTCAGCCAGTAGCAACCGGTGATGTTTTCGGATTTAGTACCGAGAATTTCATGACATCTCATATGCAGAAACTTACCGCATCGTTCCTGTTTGGGGTGATTCCTGAAATTGGAATGTGACTGGCGAGATGTGATACTCGAAAACCATGTGCAGTTTATCAGTGTAAATTCATGATGTCAACAAAACTGAATCACGATAATCAATAAGTAAATGGTTTTATGTACGATGAATTGCAATATTCAGTAAATTATTGTGGGTACATGGGATTACAATATTCAGTAAGTAAATGATTTTAGGTACGATGAATTGCAATATTCAGTAGTAAATTATTTTGGGTACATTGGATTGCAATATTCAGTAAGTAAATGGTTTTAGGTACGATGAATTGAAATATTCAGTAGTGGAAATGATTATAGATATATTTAATTTGAGAGAGAGAGAGAGAGAGAGAGAGAGAGAGAGAGAGAGAGAGAGAATTCCCGCGGGTAACCTGGGAAATAAAATCATGAGGAACACTGGATTGAAATCCCGGTCGGTATTGAAGCGCAAAGAATGATGGAATTCTGCTCACCGTATTTCTGAGGTCTCGTTTCACGTGTAGATCCGAACATTGATGACCTCCTACACTCGAGTCAAGTGAATGACAGCGTACGGTGATTGACAGACAGACAGAGACAAAGAGAGAGATGATGATTCTCTCTCTCTCTCTCTCTCTCTCTCTCTCTCTCTCTCTCTCTCTCTCTCTCTCTCTCTCTCTCTCAGCTATATAACTAGCACAAATTCACGTTTTCTATAGGAATACCATTTGCGATAGAACGGCCATTGTAAAAATGCGAGAAATTAATCAAATAGCTTTGCATGTGTATCACGTATACTTAATGCATATTATATATATTTGTGTGTGTGCATTTAGAAGACACACAGCCTTAAACTATATATAACTTTATTTATATATATGTATATATATATATATATGCTAGTGTCGCGGCCCATCAAAAAAGCCAGTTAAATATTTAGATGGATATGCACACACACACACATACACACATTCAACCCTTCCCACCCTCTTCCTCCCCTCCCTAACTACAACCTGCTAGTTCGGCAATTTGTGGGATTATGTAGTTTACGAGTGAAGCTCTCGGAGTACCCTATCTCACCAGAACGGGGAGAGACCAAGTAGTCATACGGCTGATAATGTCGCTCAGCGTGACATGGTCTTTATACAGTATATAGCCAAACACTTGCTCTGTATGTAAGGGAGGATGAAATAAATCAGATGTCATATGAATCGTATATTCCAGAATCTATATACAATTTGGTTTACATTTTGGAGAAGGTATATATATATATATATATATATACATATATACATATATATATGTATATATGTATATATATATATATATATATAATTTTTTTTCTTATACACGATCACTGTTAAGCCGGATATGTTTTTATTAATTAATGTACGTGATATTAACACTGACTGATGGAATGATTTGTCTGGAAAGAGAAGAATTTTTAGAACAAATTATCTCCGGTTCTTGAGTAATTTTAAATTTATCTTCATGTGCAAAAGCTTGCAAAAAATAACATTTCTTGGAAAACATTAATTCCTTCAAAACTAATTCTTATTCGCGATATTCTTGAATGATCCGATATTATTAAAACTTTAGTATGGTTTTTAGATGGTTTGATTGGTTAGAGGAGTGGCTTTCTTTTTTAATGATTTTTTTAAGCAGAAATTTTCCATTGTATACTACAAAGCTTATTGATTGTGAAAAATATCTGAGAGAGAGAGAGAGAGAGAGAGAGAGAGAGAGAGAGAGAGAGAGAGAGCAAGGTGTGTAATTATGATTAAGCACTAAAACTATTACATGCTGAAGGTGACTTGGAGGAATTTCTAACGGAGACAAATTAATGGGAGAAGGCACGGTGACTCACTTGTGTGTAAATTAACTATTTTTAAACTTTTAACAGTTGTTAAATCTCAATTATTTTTTTTTATGTCTGTTCTGTCTTCTTTGGGTTTATCGATTAGGATAATTCTACTTATTTTTTTATTTCCTTTCCTCACTGGGCTATTTTATATTCAGTATTCGTTACTTCTCATAGCGTTTATTTATTTCCTTATTTAATTTTTTTACTATTTTTCCCTGTTAGTGCCCTTGGGCTTGTAGCATCTTACCTTTCCAACTAGGGTTGTAGCTTAGCTGACAACAACAACAACAACAACAAAAGTAATAATAATAATAATAATAATAATAATAATAATAATAATAATAATAATAATAATAATAAAATCCTCGGTACAACATTAAAACAATAAAGGTCATCTGACAATCGAATCATAAGTATAGGTTTTTTTTTTTTTAATGAGTGTTAGATCATACATTTTTTTGCATGGCCCTCTCCTGAAGGACTCCTTGTAGTAAAAGCCAAAGGCAACTTTAACAGTAAAGTCCAGAATGAAATTGCAGCCTTGAGAACAAGACGACGTGTATGAAAGATATCTCAAAGCGTGACAAGTTTGACAACGTGAACAGTTGGTGAAACCCAGTTAGTCTTGGCAAAGGGGCTCCAGCCTTCCTTACGCGAGATGCATTCATCTTGATGGAATCTTAAGACGGGATATACTTAAAGATCGGATGAGACCACTTAGCGTAACTTCCTGCAAATTATTCACGAGAACAAAAAAAAATTATGAATGTGAGGAAAAAGGCGTCACGGGTAATTTCACGGTTGGCAATCCATTGTACAAATTGTGCTCCTCCAGAAAGATCGAAGGAATTTTTGAAGTTGAGAAGTTAAATATGTTTTGGAAGAATAAAGATTTTGCATGGCAATTTTTCCTTTTTATGTAAGATAAGATAATGAATATGAACTAAATATCAACCGAAATTTTTTAAAATACACTATCACAGGATGCTTTCTCAATATGTAGATGTGAAACTATTTATAAAGTTTGTTAATTTAATGCAGTAGAGTGAATAAGATTTTCTTCATCTAATCACATCTGAATATAATAAATAAAATCAAAGGTTCCACGGAAGGTATATGAAACAATATCGAGTGCATGCGAAAAGCAATTATTGATAGAAACTTTTTTTTTTTCATTGAAGAATGAATATGAAAAATACATCAATATATAGAAATGTTTAAAAACTTGACAGATGTAGAAAATAAATATCAGTTATTGGAGAAAGAGGCGTTAAATGAATCTGATGACAAATGGTTCATGGCAGTCGATTAAGGTTGATGGATTTATGGAGATAATTTTCTAAGATACAAATAAACTTGTGTGTCCAGGTCAGAGAAGTCTTCAAAATAGACATTTTACGGAGAAAATCACATCATTATGAACTGCGAAAGAGGAAAAATTTTATTAAAAAATTACATGGATATTAAGGCTTTTACAGCCATACAAAAGCTGCCATTGCTTGTGTGAGGACTCTTCAAAGGGAAACTTGAGGATTTGTGATGGGATTATAACTTCAAGTAAGAGAGATTTGGAGGCTTGGATTCATCCTTCCAGAGACTAAACAGCCGGTTCTTCATCATTACTCAGCCGTACGAATTACCCATGGCAGCTGCACTTGAATGCGGCAAACTAAATCAGTCCTTGGGTTGCCGGATGGGAAGGTCGATATCTGTGTGCTCTGTTTTCCCCGGACTCCGATTTACGACTTTTAACTTCTTGGAACAAAGTCATTGAGAATGGATGCATTTGATTGGAGAGAGAGAGAGAGAGAGAGAGAGAGAGAGAGAGAGAGAGAGAGAGAGACTTTGATGATAAAAGTCGTATGATAAAATACAAACTTGTTTCGTTGTAAATCTCAGTATGTTGACAGTAATATGAACTAATATTTATAATCAGCCATTGTGCAATTGTTAATATATATGCAGTTGCCTGTAGGAGATTATACTGAAAACTCAGAAAAAGGAAGGAATACACAAATTATTTCTTTTTTTTTTGTCAAAGAGGCATAAGCTGGTTAGTAACCACATCCCCCACCTTCCTCATTGCCCCCCCCCCCCCTTTCCAGTCATTACAACTTACTCACCTGACTCCTATGCAACTGGCAATTAAAATAAGAAGTACACCTGCCTTTTATTTTATAATATCTCTTTCATAGCATGGCAATAGCTGTAATGTTACACAAGTTTCCTTCACACACGCGCTCACATACTGTACCATTCAAGGACTTGAGATACTTTTAGTCAACTCGGGCGTGTCCCTTGCTGTGTGCTGCGAAGTCATATGAGGACACTCGACTTCCTATTTTCATTAGATGGTTATATTGCTTTCTAGAACTTGGCGCAAAAAGCCTTGATGGTATAAAGCCTGTTATGTCAAGCAATGTTAACTTCGACAGTGCCATTTGTATATCTAATGATTACTTGCAATCTACCCTATATGATAAAGAGTAATTGTCTGGATATATATATATATATATATATACATGTGTATATATATATATATATATATATTTATTCCCTGTCACGCTTAGCTTTCCCCGTCCCTTGGGTATGGGAATAAAGAGTAGTCATATCCTGGTGGTAGTGGTTGCGTGTGTGTGCATATCTAAATATTTAGCGGCCATTTTTGACGGGTCACGTACACTACATTAGTGTAATGAAAAGGGATATACCGGTTGTTTCGTTCTATTTTCAGTACACTAATGTAAAATGATAATTGAGTTTCTGAATAACCTCCACCTTTCAAGATAATATTACTTGTTCAGAAAAAAAAAATTTAACTGGAATCAGAATGCTTCATTTTGATATGCTTAATCATATATGATGAATTTATATACATGTAGCTGCGTTTTGTAACATGCATAAAAATAAACTACACGTATACTCAA
>NC_090725.1:100787364-100802364 GCF_036898095.1 Palaemon carinicauda | reverse complement strand
TATCATATAGCTATAGCTTACTTAGTAATAATAATAATATTAATAATGATAAAATACACAATCAGGTACCTTCTTACTGAGAGTTAACTATTCTGTTATTTTATTCATGCTATATATCATGAAAACAGACAATCCCAATATGTTTTAATTATGCGTTTTATACCTTTAGCGTTTTAATCTTAATGTAATGTCATTCTAGACGAGAATTTCAGGTGTTTGATCACACGTACTATATAACTAAGAAAATATCATTTGTAGGAATCTGTGATGTACCTGAGACGTGTGGATGCAAGTTAAGAATTCCATGCGCCAGCTAGCTGCTGGACTCTAAAACTTAAATTTTTTTCAGGGTCTTATTGCTTCTATAAGACTACAATACTCAAACCAAAAATTGTAACTCATGTGCAAATTCACATATGAAGATATCGGTATATATTGGTTTTATTTGGTATCTTTGTCTAGGACAGATAGATGGTAGGTTGTTACCTACACATTATCTGCATTGAACAGATCTATAAGCTTCTTTGCTTCTTTGGATATATGTAACCATATAGAGCTCTTGCTGCACATGATAGGCCTTTACCTTCATTTTTATTTCTATAACGTGCCATGTGTCCATTTCAGATGTATTGACTTTGATACAGGTTTAATGCCGTTGCCTGCTCATGATATAAAGTTTATAGCATATATTTCATCTGTCATAAATGATAATCTTACCTGTAAGGACTTTTCGGTCAGCGGTTTGGTGCAATAGATCCCTTGATTATTGTTGTTTTTATTGTTAATTTTGCACAAAACACTGTTACGTTGGTTTTGCTGGGACTGTTAGATCCCAAGGATCCGGTGGATTTGAGATTATTATGTTTCAGTATTTATTAGCGGTGGATAAAATTTACACTTATAATATTTATTTGAGTAGTATTTTTCTTCGTTAATACAAATATTTTTTTTCTTTTAATGGAAGTTTTTTTAGTCCCTTCCGTGGTGTAAATTGACACTTTTCTTGGTCAATTTTATGGTTTTACCAATAACTTTCCCTAATGTGATTTATTAAGAACCTGGTTCTGCATCAGAGTCATTACTGGGATCATATAGGTCTGTGTAATTTCGTTCCATGTTTCTCGCTCATTGGCTGTAGGTTCATCAGTCGTTCCAGCGTCGTAACATCCAGAATTTATGGTTACACTGGGGCTTGAGAAGTTAATCTTAGATGAAGTTGGCCTTCTGCAAACAACAGCATTTGCTCTTCGAACAAATTCTTCATTTTTTCTCGTGAGAGAGAGAGAGAGAGAGAGAGAGAGAGAGAGAGAGAGAGAGAGAGAGAGAGAGAGAGAGAGAGAGAAGGGCACTTCTTACTACTTCTAGGATCAGAAGTCAACCTCATGTTCTTTGTGTTTCTGCATTCATTGTCATTTTAATTTGATATGTAACAGGATCAGCCCTCAACTAGGCCTAATTTACATGATTATAGTTTGAGCAATTGGTACGAATAGTCGTTGTGAATACTACATACAACTCATTCCCCCGAAAATTAGTTGCAAGGATTAACCTCACGTTTGTGTATACGTGCAAAAACATATAACATATGCTCATCATTCGGTAATTACAACTAGAGCCAGACGTACACATGTGCATACCTAATCAGTTAGTGTTCTCACACTACCAAAAAAGTACAAAGATTATTTATGAATTCAAAATAACTACAAAACTAAGCTATAATTATGAGCATAAATAATAGTTAAATATTGCACATTGCGGTGTTTGGAGGAGGGAGAGCAAGACTTTGAAAGTGGTGGATTGACAGGGTGAAAAAAAGGCATGGGAAGGGAAGGGCCTCATTGTCAGAGAAGAGCGTAATTGCCTGCAACATGGGGCGATTAATGTCCTGCTGATGAGCTATCTTCTAAGGTATATTAGGCTGGTAATATTGTCGAGGTTTACTTCAAAGGCGGTTCGTCCACGACTCGCCGGCTTAAGGACAGTTAGCGTAAATGTCTTCTTATGAAAGAAATTATCTATCTATCTTCAATATGTTTAGGAATTCTAAAATTACACTTTTTGAATTGATTGTAGAAGTTGGGAACTTCAGTATGCCTTATTTTTCTTCTTTTGGTGATTTCTTTTGTCTCATTTTCCTTGAAGAGCGAGTTTCAAAATTAACCTGAGCGATATTAAGTGGTATTATCAATATCAAGAAAATATTTTAAGAAAATATGAAAAATCCTAGGTAAAGAAAAGGCGGGAAATTTACTTATTTCTATTTAAAGATATTGCAAACTTTGAATTTCTCTTTTTCATTTTATATTGTGCAACCTTTTCGTTTTTTGTCTTACTTGCTTAAGGATGGTTTTATCCGTCTATACTTTTTCTATTTTTATTAAATTAATTCTAGTAGACCTACTAAAATAGGCAACTGCAGACTTTCAGCTGCAGTTGTAGAAGCGCCCTCCTTATCTAGCTTCGCGTTAGCTTAATAACACCTAAATCGCGTGTCTATTTGTTAAAAACAGATCGTATTTCCTGAAGTTTATTGGTGGTTTTCTCTCGCAAACTTTTTAAAACGTCATCTCCAGTTACATCCATTATAAAGATACAGCGTTGCGCAGATCATGTAAAATTTCTGTCTGTTCGGGATCTAGCTACTTTGGGAAGCTTTGACACACTTTATAGGTTAATCTATTACCTATTTTATGTATATTTAGATTCTTTGTGTCAAATATTTTTCAGCTAAACATTTCAATGTTATCCATTGAAATCCTTCAAGCGTCGGTAAATCATTAAACGAAGAAGTGAATATGGATAAAATTGTGGCGGATGACCTTCGCAACTTCATGATTGGTAAATTTCTTACGAATTGGGGATTTGAAAGAATCCCAATATAGCATGAAGTTATGCAAGACATTTGCATTATCAACATCTCTTAATGACTGGAGTTTTCTTGGACCTGCAGTCATCCTCAAATTGATTGATAATGGTGAAATAGAGGTTTGAGGTTCGAAAATAGAAATATACACAATAAAGGTAATCATGGAAATTCTAGTATTTAGCGTAAATTGATACTAATCTTCATAACTTTGAGAATGTTGATAATACAAATATTAGAGCAAAAATTATATTTTAACCTGGATATTTTATTTTTTATTGTGCCTATGTGAAAAGGAGAGCTTAAAAATTAGGATGTTTGTGTCTGACTAGGGTTGGGATATCATTGGGGCATCCTCCTACTAGGTATGACACAAACAATTTTATCTTCCTTGATAAGAAAATACATTTTCAATCTAGATTTCTGTGAAAAAGAAAAGAAAAGATTCTGAACTCTGCAACGTTCTCACGAAGAGAGGCATGAATAGATACAGACGATGTGTATGTGACAGAGGAAAAGGAAACAGTGCTACGTATTTCGTACGCATGAATATATTTTCAAAGCCTCGACAATGTTGCAATATCAGAAGGAAAGCTCTCAGATTCTTGTACTGATTTTTCCTTTATGGTTATATACAGTGCTTTGCCTTCGCTGTGTTTTATGTCTAGAGTTTATAAGTTGTGCTCTTCGAGTATACAGTTTACAACAGTAACTTATATAGGTAAACGAAGAAGATCAAAAAGATATTTGATAGCAACCTGTCATAATTTTTAACATTCTTATGAAATAATAATTTAGTAGATCTGAGAACAAAGCCCTCAGAAGGATATTGGGAGTTAAATGGCTGGACAGGATTAAAAATGAAACTATAAGAGACATTACTCGAATGCCATAATGTGGATGAGATCATGATGAGGGGTAGATGGAGATGGTTTGGGCACGCTCTTCCCACTCCCCAAGAGAGATTAGTCCACCAAACGTTCAGCTGGGCTCCACACGGGACTAGAAGAGTTGGAAGACCCAGGCCTACATGGCTGAGGACTATGAAGCATGAAGTAGGAGATAATGAATGGAGAAGTATTGAATTAAAAGCTCAAGATAGAGACGACTGGTGAAATCTAACCGAGGCCCTTTGCGTCAATAGGCGTAGGAGGAGAAATGATAATAGTAATACTTATGTAGAAATATGTCTACAATTTATCCTATATGTTTTCGACCATAGGCTCGAAGTTTCTCGTATGAGGTGATAAATCCATGAGTATTGAGCGTTCAGGGCATCAGAGGAGTTGTCAAACAAACAAACGTGACAAAGTCCCTCCTACAAGCACTATCTAGCGGGATTAAGATAAGTCCGGGAAATACGAGCTCCAATACAAGGGTGACGCAGACCCATATCTTGTGCCTCGCAGGTGATCTTTTGGACAAAAGTTTTCTAGTTTTATTTAGATATGTAGACAATTTTCAACATGTACATGCAGACCGCAGGGCGATTTTAATGCGATTATTTTCTTATTTTTACCTTGAAATTGTTGTATTAATTATTTTATAGGTAGTAGGTTGGCCAGAGCACCAGCTCTTGGGTAGTGCCATAGCCTCTGTACCATGGCATTCCACTGTCTTGGATTAGAGTTCTCATGCTTGAGGGTACATTTGGGCACGCAATTCTATCTTATTTCTCTATATCCTAGTTTTATTTTTACGTGTTTATAATTTATATATGAAAGATCTAATTTAATGTTGTTACTGTTCTTACTATATTTTATTTTGATTGTTTATTACTTCTCTTGTAGTTTTTTTATTTCCTTGTTTCCTTTCCTCACTGGGCTATTTTTCCCTGTTGGAGCCCTTGGGCTTATAGAATCCTGCTTCTCTAATTAGGGTTATAGCTAAGCTTGTAATAGTTATAATAATAATATTAAGAAAACAATGAAGAATTACTTTGGAGGAAATGTCTCCAAATTCTGAGCGTTTTCATAAACCATGTATGGACACTTCATCAGCACCTTACTGACCACCAATAATGCTACTCCATTCACTTTTTTATAACATGCTCTTGTGCTTTCTGGAATCATAGCTCTTTTGATCTAACGCTTCTGCTACTACATTGCAAAAACCTTCATTCTTTAAACCCGTAATGGTCTTTCCTGGCAAGCCTTCTTAGACATGAAGATTCCAATCAAAACTACCATAATGCCTTGGCAGATATGCCAAGATCTGTTATGTTCTTCTGTGTAATCTTCATTGACTCTTTCCATTGTACTTGGAACAAGTATTCCTCGTATCATACCCTACACAACTAAGTCAGCCATTCAGTTATACACAAAAAATATTTCCTGTACTATTTCAATAGATTGAGTGTGCCTCCGGAGTAACTGTAATAGTATTGATTCTCTGTGTAATTTATAGTTTTACAGCAAAAAACTAAGAGTTACTTTAGCATCTTTGACAAATAAGATGTATATTCTATGTTGGAGTGGTGCAGTGTTACATGGACTTAGAATTTTGACATCAATATAACCGTTGGTGTTGATAATATCAGAATAGCTCCTCATTCGAAAAACTTGAGAGTTGAAAGTCATAAGGTTTAAAGGTCACTCACGAGCGGCAGCAGCAACGGACAGGTCATTGCGGTTTTTGCATGATTGCCGAGAGACCGATATATATATATATATATATATATATATATATATATATATATATATATATATATATATAAACACAAACATACATACATACATACATATGGTTAGCAAACCCTCCTTTCTCCCTATGCAAGTATTGGGGGGAACCAGGGAATGGCTGCTGTTCACTCAGCACGTATGCTTATAGGCCCATTGCGACATGTATGGGTGTAGGTGATAATGAAAATGAAAGAACTCTCGACCCAAGGAATGCATATCCTGAACACTTCTTTTATCCTACCACCAGGATAATTTTGTATTTGAATGATAGATTAATCTATTTTACTTTATTTGAGTATAATATTGACTTTTGCTTCACTGCAGTATCTCCTAGAAGTTGACCGCCTAGAACTTATTCTAAATGGAATTATTTAATATTTGAACATGCCTGTAGTGCATACTTTAGCTTATAATTATTGGAATCAGGGTTAATAACCTTTTCATAACATGATTCGAAATAACTCAAATAAAATCCTTCATTGCTGAGCCCCATAAAGAAGACGAACGAATGACTGGGAACACGAGATGAGGAATAGAAAGGAGGAGACAGCGATGCTTCGCCAGACTTCCGCAGTCATATTACAGCGCCAATGGAAAGAAGTGAGGGAGGAAGAAGGGGGAGGATGAAGGGGAAGGAGGGGGCGGTAAGGGGGACTTCATCCTATCCAAGAATGTTTAATGGTTATTAAACCTCCTCGAACATATTCATCCCGTAGTGGTAACCAGATTCAAAAAAAAAAAAAATGGTGACCCAAAAATGATTCACCACAATTAAAAAATTCCTGTCGAAAATACCCTTCCCATTATTCACGGCATTCATCAATTATCTCTCTCTCTCTCTCTCTCTCTCTCTCTCTCTCTCTCTCTCTCTCTCTCTCTCTCTCTCTCTCTCTCTCTCCATCATTACCCCAAGTCTGTGTGCCTTTGAAATGATGTCCTCTGCCTTTCCTGTCATCATCCTCTTTCCCCTTTTCTTTTGCTTTCCGGCCACTGGCTCTTTTGCTTTTCATTTTTCCTCCTTTCAGACTGATTTTTTCTCAGAAAGTGTTTCATTTTCTTCAAAGTCTTTCCCCTCAGCTGTATCCTTTGGCAATTTTTTTTTTCTTTTTTTTTTTACTTTTTCTTTGCATTTTCCCTCATTTTCTCCGAAATACTTCTCCCTATTTCTCATTTCCCTGTTCTTTTCTGGTGTTACCCTTCTTCATCCACTGTTTCTGTATTTTCCTTCTTTCCCAATACCACACTATCCACCATTAGCGTCTCTGCCTTGTGATATCGCTGATGGTGGTGGTGGTGGTGGTGGTGAGTAGATAGATGTTGGTGGTGATAGTGAGGGAGCTCGTGAAGGCAGAGGACCGTCGAGGGTAAAGTGGAGAGGGAGGGGGACGCTTTGCAAAGCTTGGTTGCCATCGAGGCCTTGTTGGAGGAACCGAGTCGCGGAGGGGGTTGCGCCGGTATCATTAAGCGAGCAAACCCTCAGTCTCGTAGAACACCGGACAGTGAAAGGGTCCTTGTGGGTCTTGCGCTCTTGTTAGTGTTGCTTGCTTGGTTGGTCGGGCCGCTGGGGATCCGTTTCTCTGTCTCTGCAAGGGCAGCGGCGAAAAATCTTGGACTCCAGCGCTCTCTCAAGCTCTCACATAGACTAGGACATCCATTTTTGGGTGGGAACTTTTTGAAAGAGAGCAAGTGACCTATAGCACTTTTTGATATAGTGAACATTGGTTTTTTTATGGGGTGTCATATTTTGTGTGTCAAATATTTCATTAATTCCAAAAAATTAAAGGAAAGTTCATTTATAACTGAAGTGGAAAGTCTGCCTTATCCGCTTAACATATGCCTTACAAATGGCCCGTTCCCTTGAAGTCCTTTGACAAGTGATGAGATGTTTGATGTTTTTTTTATCTTATTTTCAATATTTAAATAAAAAGACTGATTTTATGAAAATTTTAATTAATGTTCTCTAATGTTTATAAAAACGTTTTCAAATTACTGTTCGAATATCTTACAATATATTCTTTACTTTTCTATGAGATCTATCTAACCAAAACTAAAAATTTCCCGGAATTTCAAAACATATTTATGCTGTCTTCGAAAGGGTAAAATTAACTTGTATTTCCGAACACTTCGCTTCAGAGATAAAACTACTAATTGTCAAAACACGCCTGATGATGCACGTGAACTTTTGTCATGTAATTGATTTGCTGCATGCAGCTCTTGGGAGTAAAAATCTGAAAATGGAATTTCAGAGCACTACCATATGATGAGCACATGGGGGTGCGGGGGCGCTCTGCTTTAAGGCAGGGGGGCGACAAAAGCAGGGGAGGGGGGGGGTGTAGCAGGGAAGGAGGAGAAAGGATTGAGTTGGGAAAAGGTCTGGCCGTGACAGAAGGGTTTCTGCCGGATGCTCATGGAATAAAAGTTCCCCTGGAAGAGTTGAGGGGTTGCAGGAGGAAAGATTGAGGCACCACCCATCAAGAGGCGGAGGCAAAGGAAGAGTAGGAGGAAGAACAAGTGAAGATAAATGAGGCGGCACTCTTCTATTGTAGGGCAGCTTGTATCGATTTGTTTCTGTCTGGCCAGGAGGCTGGAAAAATCAATATGGGGAGTTGCTGGTCTCGCTCTGCCACCACCACCACCACCACCGCCGCCGACGCTGCTGCTGCTGCTGCTGCTGCTGCTGCTGATCGGCCACGCTCTCTCTCTCTCTCTCTCTCTCTCTCTCTCTCTCTCTCTCGTGACAGCCAACTACTTCATTGGAGTTTTCAAGATACTCTTATATTCATGTGCTAATGTCTAAATGCTATTTACATATCTCTTCAAAGCTGCCTAAGCTCTCTCTCTCTCTCTCTCTCTCTCTCTCTCTCTCTCTCTCTCTCTCTCTCTCTCTCTCTGAGACAAATAAAAAACGAAGTGTTTGTATGTATATATGGCAATTACAGTATTTTTGCTTGTCGCTCTGCATTGCGGTGTCATCTGATTAAACCTATTAATTATTAAGACTAAATTAATCATATGATATCGCCCGATTTTTCTTGTTGCATATGGAAACATTATCCTTCTTTTCTCTTAGTATTTCACATACAGTGATTTCTTTCCACTGCATGGTACTGCGGTAACATTATTCTGAATGTTAGTCAAATACTATACAGTAACCGAAGTGTTTGACACTTCATGGTGTCTGGTCATTTTGTCTTATTTTTCCTTGGTCTATATATATATATATATATATATCTATATATATATATATATATATATATATATATATATATATATATAATATATATATGTGTGTGTGTATACTGCTTGTATATATACACATATGTTTAATATATATACACACATTTACTAATACCGAAATTATAACAAAATCTTAGCTTTTGAAGCTTCCTCAAACAACTTTCACCAGCCAGCACTGCCTTTCGATACCAGCACCAAATTTTTCAAAATTTGTAATTATTCCTACATGGAAAAAGCAAGTGGATTTAAATATTCGATTCGTTTTACGTGATAATTTACGCAAAGTTAAGTTTTTCGTGTATTAGAAATTACATATATATTAATACCCTGTTAAAAGCTGTTTTGCACAATTCCGCAATGTGCTTGATTTTACTTTTAAAGTTTAGATTTTATTTAGACTTCATTAAGAGTAAAGTTATTTAGGGAACAAAAAACTATTTCAATGTTATTAAGGAATTGCCTTAGTGGTAGTAGCATGCGTACATCAAACGCTAAAGTTGGATTACAAGCAATTGATGAATAGCCGCAAAAATAATCAAAGATCTTCGACTAATAATCATGTTGATCTATTACCGCTATTGACAGTCCTTCTACTATAAGCCTTACGACTAGCAATTATTATGATTGATGACGGCACACATGGAAACCACCTTATCAATCTTCCTTAACATGCCACAGAAGTGCCGCGACATGCACGGAGGCACGGCAAAATGCAGAAAGGGGCCGGCTTATTGCACGATAAACCCGACCTTGCCATGTTCCGGCTAGCGTGACTGACGAAACGCTGAATATATATCTCGTTACAAAGAGGTTCAAATAATTGAGCATGGATGAAGGACCTACCGATGTCTTTAAGGCTGGTGCAGGATCGAAGTCAAAGGTTGCGCTCTCTCTCTCTCTCTCTCTCTCTCTCTCTCTCTCTCTCTCTCTCTCTCTCAGGTGCATCATAATGCACCAGTCGAGATAAGAGGTGGCTGACACGGCGCTAATTTATTTATTTATTTCTTTTATATAATTTTTGTTTCTTTTAACTCCAATCTTTTTCATAATATCTAGTTTCACCATACCACATTGAAGACTTCTAGTCGAGTATTGAATATCTTTCAATAGAAATAGAAAATGTACATGAACAATTTAGTGTCATTGTTTCTTCTTTGTCATCTGGGATTTTATTTTTAATTTGATTTTGTTCATCAACCAATAATGAGAAATGTCGAGGTTGCGATGTGGGTGAGCGCCAAGTTGTAGGCGGGAGCGGTAGAGCGGTCTCTGGGAAGACGGAGGCGTGGACAGAATGGAAAGGGGGTGTGTCAGCGAGTGCATGATGGTGCAGTGTGAGGTGTCATGCACTGTTTCCACCCTCTTTCTTTTCTCGGCGGGTTTTCCCTTTCAATCTTTTCTTCTTTTCATTCCACTACGTGTGTAGTCGGCCGGAGAATTTTTATTTTGCTTTTTTTATCGTCTTTGAACTAATGAAAGTTTATGGTACTGTTATAATTTCCTTCCTAGAATATACCATGTTTAGCGTTTATGCTTTCTAATGAAGTTTTGGTACTAGTTGCTTAGGTTTACATGTATGTATAGTATGCACACAAAGTAAAATATATTTTGTGGTTTTATATGTACTGAAAGCATGCTCAATAAACCTTTGGTTATTGTATATGATTCAAGATAGAGTGCTTAAACTATTGATTATTTGCACGCTGGACTAAATTAGTGTCTTTGCCATAATCACGCATTGCAGATGTCACATAATTTCTATGTAACATAATTGAGAATCTTCCAGTTATTGTTTTATTTTGCACATATAATTTAAATTTAAGATAAGTCTCATGAAATTTCTAGAAATAAAAGATAAATAGAATGAGATATTTAATGGAAGTAACTATTCATCTGCATCATATGGAAAAGGGAGCAATACTATTTGTCATAATATACATATATATATATATATATATATATATATATATATATATATATACATATATGTGTGTGTGTGTGTGTGTGTGTAGATACATGTTAAGTACATGTATCTTACACAGTTAATTCACAATTATATACAAAAGAAAAAGAAGGCATCTCTTCGTAATTTCTAGATTTTACTATTCTTTTTATCTCACGTCCACACACACACGTGTGTGTGTGTATATATATATATATATATATATATATATATATATATATTATATATCAAAACTGTATCTGTCAGGTTGCAAATAAGAATTTGATTGCATTTTCACATATGTATTTTTTGGAATGGTCACTCCCTATAATATCGAACGCAATCTTTAGTGGGTTGGCCGTAGAAGATAGGGAATACTTATTTTACATCAAGAACAATATGATCAGTTTGGACACGTCTTTGCTAATTGATATGCTGGTGTATAGTAATCGAAGTTATTACTCTTGGTATTTCAGAGTATATTATTATTATTATTATTATTATTATTATTATTATTATTATTATTATTATTATTATTATTATTATTATTACTTGCTACGTTACAACCCTATTTAGGGAAGCGAGATGTTATAAGCCCAAGGGCTCCAACAGGGAAAATGTTGTTGTATGATTCAGTTTAAATTGCGATAGATTTGAGGAGTTGATCACTTTTTCCAATATTTACAAGATAAAATTTCATTGCTCTTTTTTAGAAGAAATATTCTTGACACTTCTTTCTTTAATCAGATTTATGTCTGTTCTAATATCAGCACGGAAGTATTATATTTAATGAAATGCTCGACTCGTTGGTTTCTTGATCGTCCCATTTTATTTTTATTGAATAAAAAATAAGCAATTTTTTATATATTATCGTAAGTTTTCAGATTTTAAGAAACCAGTTTTTCCGGATATATTTTTTCCCATTTTTTATTTGAATGAAAATAAAAATAAAAATTACTGTATTTTTCGTAGTTAATTTTCTTTTCATGAACATTACTTTACATCGTATAGGGTTTAATTCTCGTTACACTGTTGTTTGAAGAAGGAAGACTTATTTTCTCTTTTGGGTTCTGTCGTTTTTCGCCAAGGTTCATAAATTATGGATAGCGCGCAATGTCAAGTATAGTGTTAAACGAGAAGGAAAAGGTTGGCCGACGAGATGTATGGTGTCAAGAGACTTTCCCTAAATAATGTGCCTGTGTCCTCGAGTGTTATACAGCCATCGTATTGGCAGCAGTTCAATCTGCTTGATAATAAAAGATGTAATTGGAGAAGTTGCTTATTTTCATGTTAACCAGAACTAATTTTGACAATTGAGCAATATAGTTACCTAAACACCAGCACATTTTTTGTTTGTAATGTCTTCATTTTAGTATTATAGTACTGTAGAATGCCTTAGTTTTAGGAAGGAACAAGTCTTATTTCAGTTTAAAGGTTTTAAAAGTCGCTCATGAACGGCAGAGGCAAGAGACGGGACATTGCCAGAAATTAGGTTCCAACAACACCCCCCCCCCCTCCCATCCCTAGCTAACGAGGATGGTGAGTTGCAGACACTACAGAAATATCGAGCTTGAGCGGGTCTCGAACTCCCGTCCAATAGATTTAAGGCAGGAGCGTTTCTAATAGGTTTTACACAACAGCAGTAATTTTCTTCTTGCGAAATAATATAGTTTTCATACTTTTCACTGAAATTTGAGAATAGAATGATTTTTGAGTTTAGATACTAGGAGGATTCTAAAAGTTTGGAGATGCTCAAAATTTACGAGATATGTGCAAATTTTTCTCTGGCGTAGAATCTTGATTAGCCTATATCAGATTGTTTACAAGAAAATTCATCCCATTAAAACGTTATTTTAGAATCATTTTCTGGTTTTATTTCTTGGAAGCTTCGAATGTACTTTTCATTGCTTCATTTGACAAGAATTTACACATTGCTCCACAAACAGTTACAATCATTATTCTTATTGCAAATTCCTGGCGTTGTAGATATAGCAATTATTCTATGATGACTCATAATTATAGTGAATGTTAGGAATAAAAGCTGGATTTTCTGGGAGACATTATGTGCTTGAGGGGGAAAACTGAACCCCTCAGGCAACCTTGTTCTCTGTATGAAAATGTAGGAAATCTGTTGGTGAATTCATGCATAGATGCATGTCGCAACGGAAGGAGGAGGCGTTGATACCACTGCTTAGACATTCAAGGACGAGGTCAAGAGAAGGGCAGTTTTAGGATTAGATTAATTAGGTGAAGAGTGAAGGAAAGGGTTGGAAAGATTCGGGAAGAGTCCAGGCTGGCGGGATATAAACGGTAGGGGAGCAAATGAGCCAATAGGAGAATATTTATGCTGTGGGAAACCATGCATAAAGAATGAGACCATGGCTAAATATAAGTCAACATCACCAGGATGTTCCTGCACACTCGACTGATATAGTAAGGTATGGTAGCGGAAGGAGTGACAGCTCAAGATCGAAGTAGTGAAACATTAATCAAAATAGCTATGGCAGATCGGTTTAGACTACGTGGAAATAACAGAAATTAAGCAAATTTGTGGAACCTTCAGTAGAAGTTTTATCGATTGCATCCCTGATATGGATATATGGCCCGGTATTACATAAATATATTTATAGTGCTGATTTTTTTTAGTAACGCCATTGAATTTTTATTTTTGTAATTTAGGCTTTATGCTATATCAACTTTACGACATTTCAAATAATGCTGGTATCTGGATATCTTTTTGTTTCCAATATTTGTTACTGACACTATTTTTGCCCTCGAATTAAGAACCAGCATTGTGTAACTAGTATGTGTCTTGTGCATAAAGTAAAATTTAATTATAAATTTAAATAGATCACTGAAGCGAATTAGTTTGTCATTTACCTTATCTTGAACACTGCACCCACTGTTCTCTGAGCACGTGACAATATTTGTCCCTTCTGTTCCAAGCATACTCTGCTCGGGACGTGGAAGAGGTATAATCTGCTATAATCTAGGTATTATTGGTAACATATTTTGTTTTTAAATTGATAGCTATTTTACGCCACATGGTTTTGACCTTTGTTTAACCGCTGTCAAACTTTTGATCCCCTTTATATTCCAGGGGAGAATTGCTCTAAATTGCTGTATGCTTTGGTATTGCTAGCATTTTTTAATAATAAGCTGTTGGAAAGTTTAGTGCTGGACTTTTATTTCCTTTGATACAATAGGAAACAAAACCATGTTTTATCCTGAGTCAGGTTCTTATGGTCGGCTTTGCTACTCGTTTCGAAGTTCCTCCATATCTGTGTTCGACCTAATCCCGCGGTGCCACATTACCCCGTAAACTGCCGAAGTTTTCTCGGCAGTGTTATATATTTTACATGGCGAGGATTTTATTTACATTTCGTTTTCTTATTTTTCTTCGCTTCTTCGTTTTTCCACTAACTAACAGTCTCTTCTGTTTTTGTTCCTAGTTAGCTCTATTGTTCATTGTCTTGTTGCATAAGACTACATGAACACTCTGTAGAGAGAGGGAAACTTTAGTGACCTTTACAAGTTAGCCACTAGCAACGCCCTGAGGCTTACGCCAGTACCATTCTTTAACGTTAACGATACTTTTTCCGACATTTCTCTGCCTTAAAACAAATGGATTGTGAAAGTATTTCTTTTCAGCTTGGTTGGCATGTTTTTACCGATCACTCTTAATCTGGTTTGCGTTATTTATGTGTGCATGCACAGAAAAACTAACTTTAAAAAAAAATGACTGTAGGAAATGACAAATGTTCTTTCTTAAGAATTTCCTTGCTCCATCATTCGTGCTTGAACAAAGTTTATGGGCACATTCCACCTTCCCACGTCATCTCTGCCGAATCAAGATCAGTTTTCTTATTGTAAACTTCCAACTCTATTTTGTATCTCCCCTCTTCAGAAATGTCAGTGATATAATGCCTTTCATTAACTGACTGTGAGTGTTAGGTGGTTTGTTTCTTGTTAAATAGTTATTTGATAAATCAGGGGAAATTAGAAGTTGGACCTCATGACTGGCAAATGATCAATAGTTGGAAGGACTAATAATGTACAT
This sequence comes from Palaemon carinicauda, assembly GCF_036898095.1. Taxonomy (NCBI): domain Eukaryota; kingdom Metazoa; phylum Arthropoda; class Malacostraca; order Decapoda; family Palaemonidae; genus Palaemon; species Palaemon carinicauda. The sequence goes on along the minus strand of NC_090725.1, from coordinate 100,787,581 downwards.
TTCGGAGAGAACAAACCCTTGGGGATGCAGGTTGGATTGCTTAGTCTTGGCGGTGGTTTGCAGCATTCAAATCCCTTGACTCTTTCATTAGGATTAATGGAATTTTTCATTAGGATTTAATAGAATTTTACATTAGGATTTACAGGAATTTTTTATTAGGATTTACGTGATTTTTTCATTAGGATTTACGGGAATTTTTCATTAGGATTTACGGAAA
>NC_090725.1:100774864-100782364 GCF_036898095.1 Palaemon carinicauda | reverse complement strand
GATTATTGATTATCACACCCCATTATTTTCATGGTGAAATATTGCATGGTGCACATTCTTTGCGACTTGGGTTATGTAAATAATGTGATATATTATTGCCGAAAGATTTCGAAAAACTGTAAGTTCACCTAGTGAAATGACAATGCCATTTGTCTCGGTGATACCGCCGGGGCATTATATCTTCACCATGAGCACATCATGACCGGCAGAATCCGCATGCAGCTGATATCAATATGTAACCGTATTGATCGATCGCACCAATCCATTGCCCTTTTCGACAAGAACCATCAACCCAGTTAGACTGTCATGGCGAACGCCCTTGATGCCACAAGTCACCAACGCGTTGATTTGAACTTTCTCGTACGGTATTATCACACTATGTGGTTATTTTAGCTCCTTATTAGAGGGAAAGTTTAGGGGACATTGCCATGTTTAGAGGAGGTAAACGTTATATATTTGCACACATTTCATGGGCGTTAAGCTTACATGCAATGTTGGCGGAGTTTTGGTGGGCGTGTTAACTCTCTCTCTCTCTCTCTCTCTCTCTCTCTCTCTCTCTCTCTCTCTCTCTCTCTCTCTCGCACGTTCATGAGAGTACAGTTAAGTGGTTTGACGTCATGTTATTCTGTTGAAAATGTCGAGCGGTCATTTTCTTCATTAAGAATCATGTCGAAACTATGCTCGTTGTTCAGCTCAAGGATTGTGTACTGGTCTGTATAAGCTTAGTAGCCTGTTGCTGCTGTCTGTTTCTTGGATTTATTTTCATGCCATCTTACCCTTAATCCCCTACAAAGTAGGTTACAGTACATTCTTTTCCTACTCCGTTTGTCTATCCTTCAGTGTGTCTGACATGTTTATCTTGTCATCACTCCCTTACAGATTCCAGCATATCTTAGTCAAACAGGTAAATGTCATGCATAGATATGTATGGAAACTGATCGCCTTTTTGCTTCGGCTGTTTGTCAATAAACGTACACTTTCGTTTGTTGTTTGCCATCTTTGTATTACTGTTGTGATAAGCCGTGCTTTGCCTGAAGGTGAATTCTAGTTGAAGAATCCGTATATTTTGCAATGCTCTTTAATCTTTCATAAATTTCAAACTGAAAGAGAATGCGACTCTTCGATAACACCGGAGATTATTGATTTTGTGGCCTTGACTGTGACCTTCATTTCAAGAATAGGTGACGTCCGGGGTTCTTGTGTTTTACAGTCACACCTTGAGGATAGAATTATCAGAATTTACCATCGCAAGAACCATGAATGTGTCTTTCACCATTACATCAATCAGAATGCTTTTAGGGCGAAGCCAGAATTTACCTTCGCAAGAACTATAAATGTCTTCATCATTCCATCAATCAGAGTGAAGTCTGTAAGGTCCATAGGGGACGTATTCTATTTCAGCAATGCTGTCAGAATATTTGTTAATTTCATTTAGCAAAATTTCTATTTGAGAATTATTGAACCATAAACCCAAAATTCTTCAATGTTGTGATAACAAACAGAGATGTATTGAATTCTGCGTTTGCTTATATGCTGTAAAACATTGAAGTTAAAGAGATTAGTCTTTTAAGAACCGAAAACTCTGGTTCATCGTGATCTGATATGCCTCCGTTCAATAAATAGTTGCAAGAAAACCTCTTATCTAATTCCCATTAAAGCTTTCTCGATGATCATGTCGTTGGGACTAGGGAACTGTGTAGAAATGTTCTGGAATGTCTCTCTTGATTGTTCCACACTTTCCGAAGAGAACGACGTAATGGAGTCGTATCTAGAAAAGCTCTCGTCAGCAAGATGGGAAAGAAGACGTTCGTAATGTCGATACCCTGAATTTTATGACAGGCTCTAAGATTTCTTTCAGGTGTCATGCCCCGTATTTATATAGACATTTGGTTAATCTGTCTGTTGATTTATCTATGTTTATACAGGCATGGTTCATTTATTCTATGAATTCTTACTTCACTAAATATTTTTGAATCTCTACAATTGAATGGGTCCACATTTTAATAGTTAGTTTAACCAGTGCTACCAAACATTTTTTTTTTCTATTGTCTGAAAGAATAATGTTGGATATGATGGGTAAAGGAATACTAGGAAAGGAATAAGAAATTCACAAGACGTCTTGGACATAGAGTTTACTAACGTCTTTGGGGACTGAAGTAATGCTGAAAAATTAATCCCAATTGAGATGAAGATTTCATAAGAACCTCAATTCAGACAGCCCTTGCAGGAAATGCATGCATGGAAATGAGAGAGAGAGAGAGAGAGAGAGAGAGAGAGAGAGAGAGAGAGAGAGAGAGAGAGAGAGAGAGAGAGTGGGAAAATGCATCAAAAGAAAAAGTAACGGCAAAGGGCCAAGGATTAAATGAGACATGAAAGAGTGATGGTGATAATAATACCTCAAAACTGATTAGTGAACTAGATTAAAGCGGATACTTGAAGCAGATGATTTCATATAATGCTTGATGTCGGCGCAAGTAAAAAAGTCCTTGTGGCTTCCTCGTAAAGATTAGGTAATGTGTCTTCCCACGAGAGGAAACGCTCCCATCTCGACCGCCGCATGAATGTCTATCGAGTAACAAATCATAAATGTCTATCGAGTAACAGATCCTGTCGATAGCACCTTGCCGTCGAGAGGCTTTCGAAAATGACTGCTGTTAGGAAAATGTTCTTTGTGCGGATATACAAAATCTCTTGACAGCCATGATTCCAAATCCAAGTGATGACGTTTTAGGATCGCATCCCAGACCTGTTGTGAGGTGAAGTCTTCTATCTTTCCCTTCAGAGGAATTGATTGAATGTTATGCGAATATCTATACAACTTGTAATTGTTCTTTTCTTTTTATAAAGGCATAATTTTTTATCAAAAGTGAGAGCTTTTTCTCAGAGAAAAGGTATTTTTATGTATTCACTACAAAGTTATGTTTTTGATTAGTCAATGTTCAATTTATGGTAAAGGATGAAAGATAAATCTAGAATTATTGTGGAAATTAAATTGTCAGTGACTGTTGGATGGAAAATAATTTATCTCGTGATAAAAAAAAAGAGTAATGAACAGAAAATGCCATAGAACGGACAATAAACTTCCGCCAATACTTTAGATGTAGTTATACTTACTGTCGTCATTTCATGTTCTCTTTCACGAATATAAAGACGCGATTTCCCTAGAAACTCTCCATCGTTTAGCTTTTACAAATACGAGGATACGGTTTGGTTAATTACACATACACTTTGTATATGATTTACATTGTTATTTTTACGAACTCAAATAAGCTAATAATTTAGTTATCCAGATACGCTTCCATAAATGCTTGATCATGAATAACATATTTATTAAAAAAATTTTGCATTCTTTAGGTACTTTTTCGCGAAAACAAGAACATGATTAATTTAGTTTTACAATTGCTGTGCCCTATTTGGTTTCTTTCTGTGAATACAACACTTGCCCGAATACTCTGTCATTTACGTTTTCTTTGATGAATGGCTGACATTTAAAGCTCTTCAAAAATACACTTGGGAACAATAACGATCAATAGGGGGACAAAAATATCCTTGACCCTGATCTAGGTTTGAGTAAAATCTCAGATGCTCGCTGAAATGTAGTGAACCTCAAGGACAGGTGAAAGATTGCGTTATTCGTTTTGCCAAGTTTACCAACTGACAGATTGATGTAGGAAGTCAAGAGCGTAACACTAGCAAAGGTGATGGAGACTTGATGATATAATTGTGTTGCAGCAAAGTTAGTTTCTATTTTCAAAGTGATATGGTAAATGAAATTATTCCTGCGTAAATGAATATGAAATCGATTCTTCCATTTTTTCTAAGAGGTAAATGTTTTTGCTTCCTTTGTCAATGAGGTTAAAGGTTTATCTTCATTGTTTCTGTGAAGTAAATGATATATCGTCCTTATTTCATGAAATCAATAATTGATCTTACTTATTTCATAAGCTTACTTTTTATGGAATTATTGATTTGTATTCAATTTTAATTAATCAAACTATTACTTTCTCTATGAATAGGACCGCCATTATTGCTACTTCTAATATTTCTCTGTCAAGACGCATGTATTTTATAAATACATATATACATACAAAATTGAGATATCTTATGCCACCTATCGTCAAAAACTAGTTTCCCGACGGTAGATAATCAAATTTAGAGAGGAAAAGAGTGAATATTCGTTAAGAGAATGAATAGAATAAAAGATAATTACCCAGTGTTGAATGAACGACTCTAATCAGATTCATTATGAGTTTTATTAAGCGAATCAGGAATAATTATCACTCGCCTTTGTGAGCGGAACAATTATCCTTGCGAGCTTTGTTATGGAATTACAGTTAACTTTTTTTTTCTTTACATTTCCTCTTATTATCCACGTGTAGCAATTAAGATAACCGTGCTTGGAATTTATATTTGCAATGGGGCCTCATCCTCATTTCAAATGGTAAACTATGAAGGAGTCACTTTTTGATGTATTGTTTTTTTTTCTTTTTTTCCTATAGCTAACCTTCTTTAATTAAAATTAGTTTTTAGCAAAGCTAAAAATCCCATAGAAATTAGGTTGAATGGTAGTTTAAGTGTATTGAAATTAACATTATTTCTTAAATATAATCTGTATAGTATTCTTAAATATAATCAATAATTATCATAATCTCCTCCTACGCCCATTGACGCAAAGGGCCTCGGTTAGATTTCGCCAGTCGTCTCTATCTTGAGCTTTTAATTCAATGCTTCTGATTTTTATATGCACCTCAATTTGTATATAAAAATCAGACTTTATAATCTGGCTAGTATTCTTAAATATAATCTGTATAGTATTTATGACTACTTTTCAATTTTTTTTTTACCGTGATGAATTTCTTTGATGCAAATCCAGTAAAGAGTATTTTAATTCGCACAATTCCACTCTCATTTGATGAAAATGTTTTATTTTTTACAATGAAATTGTCTCTTTCGAAAAGGGTGATGAAATATCATGCATAAATTTTGTTTGTGGATGCTCTCCCTTTAATCTCTTTCTAATTTAATTGCTGGACCTGGGATAAAAATATTGGTATTTCTTTAATCGGATGAGATTATAAGATTTTATTGGACGGATACAGATAAATCTTTTCCGCATTATCGTAATTGAATTCGAAGATGATTTCGAAAACAATGTTTAGGTAAATATCCAGTATTGACTGATTTATATTTTGTATGTTATTTTTTTTTATAAATCATGAAATACTCGTGTGGTGTTAAAATATTTACAATTGGGATATATATATATATATATATATATATATATATATATATATATATATATATATATATATATATATATATATATATATACACACACCCAGTGTATACTAGTGTACCCTAACCGTCAAAAATGACATCTAAATATTTAGATATGTGCACACCCACATGGACACACACACAGGTTCAACCTTCCCCCTATCCTAACGATAACTCGTTGGTTCGGCAATTAGTAGAAGAGTGAGGTTTCCTAGTGTAAGCCTACTTCACGGGGTGCTCCCTCTCAACAGGGTATGTCTGTTTCATCTCCCCCTAAGTGTGACGGGAAACACAAACACACCCAGTGTGTATGTATATATATATATATATATATATATATATATATATATATATATATATATATATATATATATATGTGTGTGTGTGTGTGTGTGTTTGTGTGTGTGTAGTGAGACACTTTCTCATAATTATATAGGGAAGATGTTTTATATATATATATATATATATATATGTGTGTGTGTGTGTGTGTGTGTGTGTGTATATATATATATATATATATATATATATATATATATATATATATATATATATATGTATGTATGTATATATACATATACATAATGTATATGTGTGTATGTATGCATATAGGTGTTTTGTGTTGCGAAACACTGTAATCTATGGAAAGGCCTTTTGTGAATATCACATCGCCATATTTACAGATGAATTCCAACTCAATTCCTGGGAATTTTGGTTGCGATTTATTACAATTTTGTGACGCATCTTGGTTTTTATTGTATAAACCAAAGTTATGCTTTTTGCTTTTGAGGTGAGCCAAAGTTATTAGAAGTCAATTCGGAAAGAATAAAGTTTATTGTGGCAGAAGCTCAAATAACGGTTATGTTTGTAGGCGTTCCATTTCGTGTACAAGTAATCAATTTTTACAGCTCTTGGTACTTGCTGTTCCATTTTTGGTCAGTAAAGGAAATTGAATTTTTTTTGTTTTCGTTGTTTTTTCGCATTGTTTCGTTTCTTAATTTTATTTAGTTTATGAAATGATAAGTTATCATTGTGGAGTTTCTTGTTTAATTCAGTGTTAAACTCTGCTGTTGCATTTTATGCAAGAATGTATGTTTGATAAATGCTCAGAGGTAATGATATTCTATACCGTTTTAAATGTGCATGTGAAGATTTCATGTGGATATCTCTCTCTCTCTCTCTCTCTCTCTCTCTCTCTCTCTCTCTCTCTCTCTCTCTCTCTCTCTCTCTCTCTCTCTCTCTCTCAGTTCGTTTGTTTATTTTGTAAATTATTACAGAAAAGTTTAGAAGATTCGTTAAGTGGAGAACGCTTCCATTTACAAATCTGAAAAGGGGATGCCCGATATGCAATTTGACCAGCTTTGTTTTATGCTATTTGTAATGCCCCGAAAGTGATTGAAGGTGGCTCTATCATGTCAAAACTTTGTTTTTCGAATTTTTTTCTTTTTGCTAATCAAGTTAGCAATAAGAATTAATGTGACTTAATGTTATTACCCTCTTGCATTAGTACGGTAGAGCTTTTGTACTTCTTCTTCTTCTTCTTCTTCTTCTTTTTTTTTTAAGATACTTGGGCCTCTCTGACCAGGAGCCTTTCAGAAGGCTGTGGGCAAGTTGTACGCTATATGCTTTTGGAAGTTTGCCCCTTGCAATTATACTGATTCTTTTACAAAAGAATTTGTAAACACTGAAACCATCAGTATTTACACTCTTATCTGATGCCAGTCATCCGAAACCAAGAAACTCTTTACGTTATATTTATATAGCTTTCTAATGCCGATCTATATAAGAACAGCAAACAGCTAAGGAAAATATTTCTATGTTTGCTTCTAGACAGGAATCTCCAACAGAATTTACGTTATTGGTCTTAATGCTCCCGGGGAATTCCGTAAGTGTTGCAATGCGGGCTTCCGATTGCCAATGATTCGCAAGCACTGAAAGCATTTAATACCTATCCCCTATTCCCCATTCCCCAATCCCACCCCCCACCGTCGGGTTTCCCCCTCCCATCAGTGCGAACACGCAAGTACCGATGATGTATGGTCCCTATGTGTGTTTTCGACACGCACACACACAGGACGCGTGTCTTGTTTCACGTCTTTACGTATTGATTGCAAGGCAGGGTGTTCCTGTGATTAATCTGTTCTGTGTCAGAGGGTCCTTTTCATTTGAGTTTGTGTGTATGAAGTTCTGTCATCATTCTTTTATTAAACTAAACCTTTACGGTTA
>NC_090725.1:100739864-100767364 GCF_036898095.1 Palaemon carinicauda | reverse complement strand
CTAAGTAAGGGTTTAAAAAGTATCTTAGATTGCCCTTAAATATTCATAAAAGAAAGGACCTTATGAGGTAAATGTATTAGTTCAATTAGATAAAATCGTGGATAGGCCCAACATTGCTAAACAAATGTGTTAACTTACTTACGGTAGAGCAATCCCAAATTTTATGTTTAGATGCGGTTTATTGCTCGAACACACACACACAATATATATATATATATATATATATATATATATATATATATATATATATATATATATATATATATATATATATATATATACAGTATATATATGTATATATACACACACACACATATATATATATATATATGTGTGTGTGTGTGTGTGTGTGTGTGTGTATATAAAGGAATAATGTATTCCTAAAAAGATAAAGGTGCTTTAATAACTTAAAATACATTGCTCTTGATATGGAAGATCATAAAACGGCCGTTTTAGATTCGTGTATCGTTTAGGTATACCTTTATTAAGTTAACGCCTTGAATTAAAATGGAGAATCCTTACAGACTTTAGTTCGTTCCGGAGTGTCAGCCAGTCAGTCAGTCTTGCGAGATAACAGTGAGCATGTAGACGGCGATGGCGTCGGCGTCAGTTACGTGGCAGTGAACTCGAGTTGCGGTTTGTATATCCCACGAACTTCCGTAATATCGCTGCAAGGATCGCTTCTCTTAATGCTATTTTGCCTTTATCTTGAATCGGATTCATTGGTGGGGTTACAGTAGTTTGAGTCTTAGGAACTTAAATTTTGGGAATAGATAGGTGATAGGCCTACTGTACTCCATAAGAATTGTCATAACGCCTCTTAACCAGGCCTTTAAATTCAATAAATATACAGTTAAATATATAAGTGAAGTTGCGTGGAATTTATATATTCATTATCTACATCTGCTACTCAGCTGTACAAAACATACTTAATTTCGTATTTTGCTAACCTTTAGATTGGTGCTAAATTGTATACACAACCGTCTATATTGCATACACAAATTTTTATTCTTAACTCCTATATTATCAACAGAACTAATAGATTTAAGAGAAAAAATAAAAAAAAATCGACATAGACCAAAAGCAATTAATGGAACTGTTTTGAGTAACTTGCTTCTTAAGTGTCTTCGTCCTCCACGACTCACAATGGTCTAGAATCTTGAAGAAAAGCAAAAGACAATAAGACAGACAAACAATGAGCGTTCGTGATCTCTGAAGGAATGTTGCAGTACTCAGGTCACGTGCAAAAGGACCTGCCAATACAAAGTGAATAAGACCTTTTTGATCCTTCCATTGTCGGAAGACGCACATTCCGCGTCATCGAGAACCTTGCTTACTACCATCCTCCGTCGGGAGAGCCCCTCGCCCCTCCTTTTTCTCTGAGGACCTCCTGCGGGGCTTACTGAGGCCTCGTAGGAACCTCTAGGACCTCCTCCTCCCTCCTACGAGCAGGATGTTGTCGTCTTGCTGGTTCACGACCCCCTTCACGGGATGCTTCTCCGCGGCGGTCAAAGGTAAGATTCATCACTTGTCAGGCATAGAATTAAGATGTATGTGGTGGAAGGGGGGGTTAAGATTAAGGTTTATATTTTGGGGGTGAAGGCATGTAATTAAAATGTATTTCAGGGATCATGAAATTAAGATGTATTTTGGGGATCATAAGTTTATGTACTTGGGGATTTGTTGGTTAATCTCGTCGACAAGTCACTGGCATGATTTTATATTCCTTGATACTAGAAATTATTGTTGTATTTTTGATGGAACTCACATTAAGTAATAGTGGCTTGATACTTTAGCATGAATGTTTCTTATATTTGCTTCGTGACTGAACCTTTCCTTAATCCATATATATATATATATATATATATATATATATATATATATATATATATATATATATATATATATATTGACCCTGTTTACCTCTTTACTTCGTCGTAGTCTTATTTATCGACCTAAACAGCTTAAGTCCTTATTGTAAGTTTAAGTGTTGTGCATTCAATTTTTAACGTTACTTTGTTGAACTGGTAAATTAATATGTAGTTTTTCCGGTGTCCTTCTGTACACTTCTATCGTCTGATGCCTGAGGGGGTTTATTCGTTTGTTTTTCTCTCCTCTCTCGGTATATTTATTTACCCATGTTCTTCCCATACTTGCCACCGGAAGTATTTTGTGCCGACGCGGAACGAAAGGATGTTTTTAAAACGTTTTCTTCCTTGCGGGTTATTTGCACAGGCTGCGGATTATGTTTGAAGAAAGACTCTATGGATGTGTTTACTGTCTCCCTCTTTTGTCTGGAAAAATATTGGAAATAAATCATTCTCATTGTTTTCAGTCGCGTCGGGGAAATTGCTTTTGAGGCCTCAAAAACACAGATCAAAGCAGGATGAAAAATGGGGGTTAAATGCTGGATTCGTTTAAGTTGAGAGGAAACTATAATCGGTGATGATGTTAACTTACTGAACCTTGAAATTGATCTGGTTTTTGTTGAGCCCAAATAAATGTGGTTTGATTTTTCCTTTCAGAAAATGATTTATTAGTTGCGCGCACACACGTGTGTGGATTTATATATATATATATATATATATATATATATATATATATATATATATATATATATATATATATATATATATATATATAATATATATGTGTGTGTGTGTGTGTCTGTGTGTCAGTATGTATGTATGTATGTATGTATCTTTATATGTATTCACCAGTTAGCAGTTTTCCCAAACAGAAGTAGCTCCAGAAAAGAGCAAAACATGTCATTGCCACATTCATCTTTTGCCCACTGAATCTTCAATCTACTGTCTTTGGTAAATCATTCACAATATTAGACACTTAAACATTTAAACTTGTCGCCTTTGTATTTTACATGTACTCTCAACGCTTGCTGAATATTTAGGTTTATCCTAATCAATACATCTCTCTTACCATCTATACACCCCTTTCGAGATCTGGCTCTCCTAACTTCAAGACTTGTGAATTATACTTGTTATTACTAACCTAGTGTTACTCATTCTTTCCAAAATCCAACCATTATTTTCTAGTCATCGGTAGAGCTATAGCCTCTTTACCATGGGCTTCCACTGTCTTTGGTTAGAGTTCTCTTGCTTGAGTATACACTTAGGTACACTATTCTATCTGTTTCCTTATTTCCTTTCTATACTGGGATATTTTCCCTGTTGGGGCCTATGGGCTTATAGTATCCTGCTTTTCTGGGTTGTAGCTTTGCAAGTAATAATGATAACTGAGACTTCAAAATACTCTGAAACATTCTTCCTCATAAGTTAACCTTTTTGAATATTCTATATATTTCAAAATTTCACAAACTAACAATTCTTCATACATTAAATGTACTATCCAAACAATTTCAACAGCTTCAATATCTTTATTTTCTAATGCAATCAATATCTGTACTTCACTTTCATCAATTGAGTTAGTTACACAGTCATCTCACGTCACTTACAAATGTTTTGCGTACATCCTACTACCTGTCTTGCCTTTCTGTCCTTGATTATATATACTCAACTACAGTACTTCCATACTAACATTCAATATTCATCCTACTTTTTTTATATTTACTCTCATTACCTAATCTAGCTCACATTTACTCTCAACTTTCACCTCTTGGAAACAAATTTAAAAAACTTTATTACCAGCTTTTGCAATTTCTCTTTAATGTCCCCAGTCAGCACAATATCATCTGAAAACATCAACAGCTATGAAGACATAATACAACCTTGTGTCAGACCCGCTTTCACTTCTAACCAGTCATTCTCTAGCCAGCATGTTCTAATACATGCTTCACCTTTTAACATGTGCCAACCACTTAGCATGTATACTTTATACTTATAGATACACCTACAACAAACAACAACAAATGCAGCTGTTTCTAGTTCACTGGGGTTTGGCCATTTTCATCACCTTTTTCATCATTGTGGATTGTTGATGGTTGAAGAATTTAGTTTGAGCGCTCATAGAAAACCAACCTAGTATGGGTGGCCCTGACAAGAACAACTTTGCTGACCATGACGATACATTAACCCTACATATTCACAATTTTTCTTCACCCAACGGGTTACTGCACTGTAATAGTTCAGTGGCCACTTTCCTCTTGGGTAGGGTGGAAGAGACTCTTTAGCTATGGTAAGCAGCTCTTTAAGGAGAAGGACACTCCAAAATCAAAACATTGGGTAGTGCCATAGCCTCTGTACCATAGTTTTCCCCTGCCTTGGGTTACAGTTCTCTTGCTTGAGGGTACACTCGGGCACACTATTCTATCTTATTTCTCTTCCTCTAGTTTTGCCAAGGCTTTTATAGTTTATATAGGAGATATTTATCTTAAAGTTGTTACTCTTCTTAGAATATTTTATTTTGCCTTATTTCCTTTCCTCACTGGGCTATTTTCCTTGTTGGAGCCACTGGGGTTATAGCATCCTGCTTTTCCAACTAGGGTTGTAGCTTAGCAAGTAATAATAATAATAATAATAATAATAATAATGTGCACACATATATAGTTTTTTCTTGGGAACCAATACCCAGAGGGTAATTTGTAAATGGTAAGTGATTTTACATTGGCCTAAACTCAAATCTATACATTTGAATTGAAATAAAACGAGATGGTACATTTTACGGGATGGGTAAATCTACAGCTTTTTTTTTTTTTTTTTTTTCTCATACGCATAGGTTTCAATCATGGCCTGTGTAAAAGACTTACTAAAGATTTATATTCCCTTAGATATTCATTCTCAGGTCAGTGTAATTTGTGATTTTGGTTTAATATTTTAGGGTATTAGTGTCACATGTGTTAGTATCCTGTATATGTATGTATATTGAGAAAGACTTTTAAGAGTTCTTTCAAATTATATATTTTGAGTGTAGTTCTCCTGCCTGGTCTTCAGCTGCTGACTCTCATCTTTAGTATCCTTGGATCTTTGAAGTTTCTTACCCCTGGTCCGGATATTAATCTCTGGCACCATCGTTCAGTTAGTTCTTTATGCATGATGCGTAAGAATGTTCATAGTTCTGAACATGTTTTGCATTGAGATCTTCCAAGACTGTACCATCCTGTATGTGGTATAGGTATGCAGTTAATTTCAACAGTCTTGCCCTCGCCATCAAAAGGCTCGGTACTACACAGTGTATTATTATTATTATTATTATTATTATTAGGCAAGCTACAACGCCAGTTTAAAAATCAGGATCCTACAAACCCAGGAAAAGCAGGCCAGTGAGGATAGGAAATAAGGAAATATCAAATAAAATATATGTCAAGATTAATTAATGTAAATATAAAATATTCTATGATAAATAAAAACGTTAAAATGTTGTAGATTTTACCTATATTATCAATGAAGGGAGACTAATGTCAGCCCACTTGACAAGAAAAAAAAAAAAAAAAACACGTAACAAGAGCGAAATTTTATTCTAGCATTACCAGATTGTGGAACGATCTTCGTAATCTGGTGGTTGACTCGTGGAACTTAAGAAGTTCAAACTTGTTGCAAATGCTTATCTGTTGAACAGGTTAAAGCAAGTTTCCTCTTATAATTTATATACAACTTATCTATTTCTACATTATGACTGACCTTGATATTTATTTAAAAAGAAATATTCCTTTTCATATATATATATATATATATATATATATATATATATATATATATATATATATATATATACATGTATATATATATGTATATATATATACATGTATATATATGTATATATATATACATTTATATATATATATTGCTTTTTCCATAATCGTAATGGTGTACTGTATATGTTTCATTATGTACTCGTGGTCAGGAAATACGATTGGGGTGGGTCACAACCAAATTGAAAAACTAAATAATGCCTTGTTGATCCTTTCGTTATCAAAACTGTAAAGCTAACACCATTTGATGGAGTAAAACGCACACACACACACACACACACACACACACATATATATATATATATATATATATATATATATATATACATACATACATACATACATACATATAGAGACAGACAGACAGAGGATTTTAGAAATGGTTTTGTAGTGGTTGTTTTTTTGTGAAGGAATGTATTTTAAAAATGGGAAAATTAAAAAAAATAATGCTAAAAAGACAATGGTTGTGATGGAGAATAGAAGATATGATGGTGGAAAAACAAAAGTACTTGATCCAAATAAGTATCTAGAAGATGAATGTAACTGATGGATTACAGAAGGATTGAATCCCAGCTTGGGTAAAGGTGGAAAGGTCGGTAGCTGGATCGCTGCATACAAGTGATGTTTTTAAGAGAAGAGAGGCTCATATTAAAAAAGATTGTTTGGATATGTGAAGGAGTTATTGAGCAAACTCCTTTGTGGAAAGGTCATATTGGCAAATGCAAATGAGAAAAATAATAGAGGAATCTGGGGAAGGGAATTGTATGCTCAGTATATGTTGATTGGGCAAAAATGAAAGATTGGAGACCCTTCGCTGAATGCCAAAGATGTCATTGGAAGGTTAGACTGGGAAGAAATGGAGCTGGTTTAGTCGAGATGAGAAAATGGGTGAAAAGTCTGGATTATCTGTTAGTTTTGAGAGGAAGATTGAGAATGAAGCTGAGGAAATAGGTTGCCTAAAGTTTCTATGTTTTGTTGTTAGTAAATGGTGGCTGGCACACTGTCCATGAACCATCTGTAGGTAGTAGGTTAGCTAGGGCACCAACCGCCCGTTGAGATACTACCGTGAGAGAGTTATTGTGTCATTTGATTGGCCAGACAATACCACATTGGATCCCTACCTCTGGTCACGGCTAATTTTTCCTTTGTCTACACATACACCGAGTAGTCTGGCCTATTCTTTCCACATTCTCCTCTATCAGCATACAGTTCACACCACTGAGAATACCAAACAATTCTTCTTCACTCAAGATGTTAACTACTGTACTGTAATTGTTCAGTGGCTACTTTCCTCTTGGTAAGGGTAGAAGAAACTCTTTGGCTATGGTAAGCAGCTCTTCTAGGATACGGCCACTCCCCCCAAAAAAACATTGTTCTCTAATCTTGGATAGTACCATAGCCTCTTTACCATGGTCTTCCACTGTCTTGGGGTAAAGTTTTCTCGTTAGAGATCGACTCAAACACACAATTCTATCTAATTTCTCTTCCGCTTGGGTTTTTTAAGTTTTTACAGTTTATAGATGAAAGATTTATTTTAATGTTATTACTGTTCTTTAGATAATTTATAATGTTCATTACGTCTCTTGTAGCGTATTCTTTTTCCTTTCTTCGTTGGGCTATTTTCCCTGTTGGAGCCGTTGGGCTTAAAGCATCCTGCTTTTCCAACAAGGGTTTTACCCTAGCAAATAATAATAATAATACAGTAGCGAAGCCTGAAGGGGTTAATCCAGTGGAAGTATTCTCCACACAGGTTTAGGATCCAAAATAGTAAAGATAGGTTTGAGAACATTCCAAGTCATACAGACAACTAACAAGTTTTGTATTTTGAAATTACGTTTGGTGATCTGGCGATGGCATGATGGTTTTCTCGTAAAACTCATGAAGAGCTCTGGTTGTGTTGCAAGTCTCTTTGGATTCTTTTGAGCAATGCAACTTTCAAGGAAATTACTGTACATAAGCTGGTCTGCTATTGCTGGTACATTTGCAATGAGCCTTACAATGTCAACCACAGGACGTGACCGTTGTGTTCACTCTTCGTGTCTCCAGTGGTGTAATAGACAAATTCAAAAGGCTAATTAATCACGTATTCCCCGTTTTTATTTGACAAAAGTTTAAAAAGTCATCCTGTGATGTCAGTTAATTTATTTTTATAATAAATTAATTAAATGTGCGGTCTTAAAGTAATGAAAGTTCAAAAGCCCCCATGGTCCTTTATTTTTTAGAAAATGGAAAATTGTTATTTGACGCATGAAGATAGGTAACATTGCTTATGATTTTACTTATTTTCCTCTGAGTATTTCTGAAGTGATTTTATAACTCTTACTTATTTCACACTAGAAGTGTACCTGTTCAGAAACTTTTGAATGCCTCTAAAGCAGTAACGCTTTGCCTTATGTTGTGCAGGTTTAAATGTACTTGAGATTCATCCAAGACTTATAGAGAAACTTGTGTCTGCAGGTGAATATTGACATTTTTCCTTTAGTATTGTATGATTGTTTTTTTTTTATCTAGCCGGTGTGAAGAAATATAAATTTTGGAATAATTCGTTCGGCTACGTATTTGTTTATCTATCTTTGGCTTATCAGTGCATAGATGGGTCAGAGCGTACGCTGTCAAATTCGTCCCATAATTACATATTGAACAACTGCAGTAGTAGCACCTCTTGGAGTCACCCCTCTGTGGGCGGTAGAGACCGATATATATATATATATATATATATATATATATATATATATATATATATATATATATATATATATATATATATATGCGTGTGTGTGGGGGGGGGGATTATTCTATTTTCATGTTTTCATTCCTTTCCTGGAATTGAAATTTTCTAGTGAAGATCTTTCAAGGCTTGACGTTAGATCGGTGACGACACCGGTTTGGGTGTGGTCGTCGTTTGGATGGGTGACTCCTTGAGCACCAAACGCTGATTATACTTTAAATTATAGAATAACTCTGGATTAGAATAACCTCTTCCTTCAAAAATTCAATGGTAGTTGTCTGAGAGAGAGAGAGAGAGAGAGAGAGAGAGAGAGAGAGAGAGAGAGAGAGAGAGAGAGAGTGTTGCATGGCTTCAAGTGGAGTGGCAGCCGCCCTTTAAAAGTCTGGTCTGCAGCCAACAGAGCAGACGCCTCAAATTTCCCTATACATGTGTTTTGACCTGGGGTACCCCCTACCCCTTCCCCTCCTCTCATCCTCTCCCCTCCCCTGTCCATATTGTTCTTTGTGCAACATGTCCCTTTTGAAAAGACTCATTATTTACCAAGCTCATGCTCATAATAACATTGTTATTTTACTTCTGAGAGTCTCTTAGTCATGGCTTTTAACTCGGTCCTTCCTATAATTCTTTTGCTTAGGGGTTATCCTACTGACGTCGGTGGAATACTGTTTAGTTAACGTGTTATTCCATAGAATATAAGTCTATTCGTTTCCATGCATTACTAATGATTGCTAAATTATGTTAAATACTATTTTGTTAGTTGAGTGTACTCAATATTATATCCCTCTCATACACTTATTCATATATATATATATATATATATATATATATATATATATATATATATATATATGTGTGTGTGTGTGTGTGTGCGTGTATGTATGTATGTGTGTGTTTATGATCGTTTTTATGCTTGGGTGTATGTTGTAGGAGTAGACAGATCTAAGGTGAGACAATAGCTACAGCCGTATTAGAAGCACTCTATGGAAAAGTGCATGAGCTAAGAGGTGTCCGTGAGCTGATTGAGAATAAGAGAAGTGACACCAGCAATAAGGGAACCAGAGGAAGGAAGGATAGGCGGGAAACAGTCAGGGTTGATGACACTGTATTAAAGGTGAGCTGTGAGGGTTGCTAACCAGATGGGTCCTCAACTGATGTCTCTTGTAAAAAGGGAAGGCAATTTGAATCTGTCTGTCTTAATGTCCGTCAAGCCGTCGTTTCGATGTCTGTTTTTTTTTTTCCTTCCACGTGGAGATATTTTAACAATTTATTAATATGCTTATTTCATTACAATTTCTTTTTATACTAATAAACTTATTTTTTTTCTTTTTTTTACTTCTTAGTGCCTTTGTAACTTTGTAACACATGTACCAGGAGTTTTGTGTAACTTAATTCTCTCCATGTCTAAAATCATATGGTTATGTCTCCATGTTCAATAATGGTCATTATTTACATGTGTGCCTGTTGTGGCAATATATTTAGTAGAGAGGAAGAGAGAAGGTAACGTTTTCTTGCGTTTATGTTAAGTTATATGAAGAGATTCATGTAAAGTTAAGGCAAGTATTATATTTTACCAAAATGGGATCATTTTCCTTTTTATTGGAGGCATTAACGTCCTAATGCCACCTTGTGCAATAATTCCCGATCCAGGGAAATAATTTCTTCAAGTTACACAAAGCTTTGACCAAGTGAATTTGAACAATATATCATGGAACGTATCCGCTGCCGTTTGCCATCATGATAAGTTTGTAAAAAAAACCTTTTTAATGGGATAATGTCCTTGATTTTGGCGCCCAAGTCATCTAATCATTAAAGATGGAAAGATTTCAGCTTGGTTCATTTCCATTGGTTATCTTGACGTTATTGCAGGAAATTAATTCCAAAACAGTTATGCTTACTATACACAAGTGTGGACATTTTTATAATTACATAAGTGTGACTGAACAAGCTGGATTTACAGCTGGCTATTCATTAAGGATAACTTAGCTATGCGAATATCTTTAGTTTCTCATGTGACCAGTCTTGGTTATTTTCTTCAGATATTGTTCGTAATTTTTACGGGATTGTTTGAAGCATTCTATATATATATATATATATATATATATATATATATATATATATATATATTTATATATAATATATATATATAATATATATACATATATTTATATATATATATATATGTGTGTGTGTTTTTGTGTGTGTGTGTGTGTGTAAAACTTCAGAATGTTTTAGCCATCAGGTGGGTGCTTCAGGAACTATTAACGGGATGAGAATCTTAGTGCCACGCGTTAACGCGTAATGTTCATGCATCGCCTTTAGCCGGACAGCATAAATCTTTGTAATCCTTGATTTTTTCTTTCATTTTTGCTGCCATTTACTTAGAGTAACATATCGTTTGTATGTGCATATGTACACACACACACACATATATATATATATATATATATATATATATATATATATATATATATATATATGTATGTATGTATGTATGTATGCATATATATATATATTCATATATATATATATATATATATATATATATATATATATATATATATATATATATATATATATATCTATACCATCGGCCGTTACTAGTCCACTGTAAGACAAAGGCATCAGACATGTCTTTCCACACGCGTCTGTTTATGATCTTTCTGTGCCAGTCTATACCCGAATATTTTCTTAGTCAATCCATCGCCTTCTCTTCTTTCCCTGCTTCTTTTTCAATCTCTAGGGACTCATTCTTTTGTTTCTTAATGTCCATATATTATGTGTCATTCTCATTATATGCTCTGCCAGTGTCCATTTCTTTTTGTTACATGTTGTTACAATATTCTGTACTTTAGTATCCTTTCGTATACCTATTGCTATTTATTTTTCTCCTAGTATTATTAGAGTCATTATTCTTTCCATAGCTCTTTTAGTTATAACTAGCCAATGCTCTAATGCTTAAAGTTTCTGATGCATAAGTTAATAATGATTGGACTATTTGATTAAATACTTTTGTTTTTAGAGAATGGGGCACTTTACATTTTCATAATCTCATTTTTTTGCGAAAAGGTCTCCTTCCCATGCTTATTCTTCTTTTATTTTCGGTCTCATGTCTTGGGGAAACACATATTGTCTGTCCTAAGTACGTATATTCATTAACAATGTCTAGAGATTCGTCCATGACCTTTGACCTTTATTTGTAGTCTCTTATTTTCATTGATCTTTATCTTAGTTGTACTCATTCATTTTCACTCCTACATTTCTGCTTTGTCTGTTCAAATCTTCTGTCATCTTTTGCAATTCTTCCCCTGATTTGCTTAACAGAACTATGTCATCAGCAAATCTCAAGGCGTTAATGTTGATTTCTCATCTCAGTATGCTGTGATTAATGCAGCCGTTCTTAGTCCACTGCAAGACAGGGGCCTCAGACAAGTCAATTCATGTCTGGGATTTGGCCAGATTTCATCACCAGGCTGGCCAATGTGCATTAGTGATGGTGGGAGTTTTTCGTCTGAACGCTCACAATAAACCAATCTAGTATGGGTGGGATTGACTATTACACCTTTGCTGATTATGGCGATACGCAAATCTCTTTCACTTCGTTAAAGTATTCCCACTCAGAAAGGGTATATATATATATATATATATATATATATATATATATATATATATATATATATATATACACCATATATATATATATATATATATATATATATATATATATATCGTTTTTTATTTCTGTATTTCCTTTCCTCACAGGGCTATATTTCCTTGTTGGATCCCTTGTGCTTAAAGCATCCTACGTTTCCAACTTGGGTTGTACCTTTGCTAGTAAAAATAATAATAATAATATCTACTTAGTCAATAATGAATCGATCATTAATCATTGTCAATCATCTACCTGTTTTTTATTTGCCTTTTGGCAGCTGCAACCAATTAAGCGAGTCCTATTCATTCATCACTTCCTGAGCTTTTATTCCACACCTTGTTGCCAGGAGTAAAAATTCCTCTCTTGGGTAGCTGGCTCGAGGTGAAAAATCTGTCGCCTTTAAAAACCACCACACACGCACACTCACACAGACACATACACACAGCAACACCGCCGGCAGCCCCACCTTTACCAACCAACTACTGGTTCTTGCCCCCTCCTGGCCCTCTGGCATTGTCCTTTCATCATCCCCTTCCCCTTCATAGCTGCATCTAAAGCAACACCACCTCCAAACCTCCTCTAACTTTATTAGTGAACTTGTATTATCCTCTCTTCTGCCCTTCTGTCTACATTACCCCTTCACTTTCACATACCCGTCCCTTCCCATTTATCCACCTACTACCGCCTACATTTCCCCTTATATCATCCCCTTTCCTTGCCTTTCTGTTATACCCCCTTTAAACCAACCCCCCTTACTTCACAATTACTCCTTTATCTCTGTGGTGCGTCCCCTAGCGCTGCCAGCCTGTCGTGCGCCTCTGGCCTCCTGAGGGGCGCGCCCCAAACCCTTTCCCCTCACCCCTCCTTCCCCTCCACAGCCCTACAACTATACTACGATTCCACAACTCCGTCTTCACAGTGTAAGAAAGGAGAGGAGGAACGGTAAGCAGTCTGGATAAAGAAAAGGACAAGGGAAGGTAGGCTAAGGGAAGGTCAGGGTCACGTTCTCCTCTGATGAAAAGCATCACAAGAGTAGAGTGCGAGTAGGAGGAGAATATCGTTGTCTTGTTATAAACCCGTCTTGAATGTAAAGTGAAGTCAGAACATTTTCAAGTTTGTAAAATGGAAGCATCGTAAATGAGAAATAGAACAATTTCAGTTAGGCTTAGAAAAGAATATAAATCTCTCTCTCTCTCTCTCTCTCTCTCTCTCTCTCTCTCTCTCTCTCTCTCTCTCATGGTACTGAATTAGGAATCTAATGCCTACATTTTGTTTAGCTTTATCTGGAGTAAGGCCTAGAAATTTATCATGTTCACTTACTCAAAATGTAGATTTAATTTTGTATTCCATGTGAATTCTTTTTGTATTAACCTAATTACTAAATAGATGTAAACAATATTATTTTTTTTTTTCTCTCTCTCTCTCTCTCTCTCTCTCTCTCTCTCTCTCTCTCTCTCTCTCTCTCTCTCTCTCCAAGCACGCGCTCATTTTTGTAAGAAATGTGGAAGTTTTACATTTGTAAAGAAATTTCCCTCCGTAAGGTTCAGAGCAATTTCTCGCAACTATGGACATTTCGTGAAAGTTAAATGGGAAAGTTTTAATGCAAGGATTTGGCTCGCCCGTAAACTTTGGAAAGATACAATTTTGCCTTAAACAGGTATTATTCTGGCCATTTGGAAAGTTATGAAAGCACATACCCAGCTAGTAAACCTGCTGATTGATTTGCCATTTTGCCATACACACTCTTTGTTAGTTAGACATTACAAGTGTACCGGAGATGTAAGAAATGACGTCTAAATATTTAGTTACAAACACACACACACACACACACAGATTCAACCCGTTTCATCCCCGCCCCCTTTCCTAACTACAACTTGCTAGTTCGGTAATTTGTGGGAGAGTAGGGTTTCCGATTGTAACTCTTGGGACCAGGGTACAACTATCGGCTCTCCCCTGAGTGTGATATATATATATATATATATATATATATATATATATATATATATATATATATATATATATATATATATATATATATATAATCAGGCACTTGCTCTTCATCATATAAGGGAGATTCTCAGAATACTGCTCTGAGATGATATTGGTAGGCATTAAAAGGTGTTTTAGGCTCATTAGACAGAGAGATACTGTGAAATTTTACTTTTTACATTGTTGGAGAAAATTTTACAGATTATTATTTATTTCAATTTTTAGATCTAATTATAATGCGTTGATTTTATGCAAATTTGACATCTGTCGCATCTTAATCCCCAGTCTCTCTCTCTCTCTCTCTCTCTCTCTCTCTCTCTCTCTCTCTCTCTCTCTCTCGTTACTTCTACTTTAGTTTTCTCTTGCACTACCCGAGACCTTTTACTCCTCCGTACGCCTCCAGAAGTGCATTGACGCACAAAGCACCGGTAATATGATGACTGCCTCCAGGCATATTGAGGGGAAAGGTAGAGAGAGAGAGAGAGAGAGAGAGAGAGAGAGAGAGAGAGAGAGAGAGAGAGAGATCTGAATAAGTATGCAGTGTAAAGGACAAATACCGGATCCTTGAAGATAATTTGTTTTTGCATTAGGCAATGAGAGTCAGTTTGTTTAGACATGAATGAAACCTGAATCTATGAATCCATAATATCATGACGTGAAAAATTTTTATATTTACAAGGCCCACCCCCACACACATACCGTGAAGGTATATACAAGATCAGAGTTTCCGTGATACTAAAGAATATTCCTTAAGGTAATTTTGCTTCGAAAGGAACCTATGTTCAGAATCTGTCAGACGTCAATCATACCGTAAACGAGTTTATAGCTATTGTGAGGATAATCCCAGCCAATGTAAAAGTGGAGATCCGAATCAGTATGAATTATAGATTATTTCATGATGTTCTCTCCACTTTACTCTGCAATTGTTCCATGCTACGACTGATACTGTTATTGATCTTCCTCATCACCGAAGAACCTTTTGTGTTACCCAACGCATCATCTAACTGTGGTAACAAGAAACTCTATTCCTTTAAACCGCCATTCCTTCTCCCCTTCCTATAACCCCTTTTTAATCTTCTTTAAACCCCACATTAATCCTTTACACCATTATCTTTGTTGTTCTTTTGTTTTAACTCTTTCCGCTTCGCAAGTTCCTCTTTCGTCCATTTAATCTTATGCTTCCGTTTCTCTTCCTCCCACCTTTTCGTTCCCTTCGATGTCCTCAGCCACATCCGATCCCCTGCAAGATATCAAGTAACCAGCCCACTAAAATAGCCCTTCGCAGAGTAAATGGCAAATTGTGTTTGCTTTCTTCCTTTTGCTCTTCTTTGCTGCCTTTTCCCAGATGCTATTATTTCTCAGTTTGCGAGTGCCCCATGTACACATATTTCAATCAAATATAGTGAACAATACTAGAATTTGCTCGATATTGCAGCCATAGTAGAAAGACTTAGAAAAAGTCAGCGGGATTATTAAGTACAATTTGATCGTTTTTACTATTGTTCATACTTGAGAAACTTAAGCTCTGTTATTTTGAAAATTATGAGAATCAAAACGCATTTTTTCATGATATTATTGGAAGTATTTTACCACAAGATTGTAAGTTCATGTTTGAAATGTAAAGTTGTATACTGAAATTCTTAGGATTAAATGTTACCCTTGATCTGAATATGTTATTATGACACCAAATATACTCATACTATGTATATGTAAGTATACGTATTGTTATAGTGCATTATAAAACTTTGGTCTCCGTAAAAGAATTTTGACAAGTGTTTATTGTAAGCCCCAAGAACGTTACATATATGGAATAATAAGTTTGGCTTTAATCTTTTTTATGTAATCTACACACACTGATATGATATTCAGTAAGTCGTGCCACTATTAAGGCCTAACCAATTCCTGTGTTTACCTACCCTAAGCCCTTACACGGTTATGTTAGCAACTTTTAAGAGTTGAATGAGTTTGATTTAGGAAACTTTGTTTCTATCCCCCCCCCTCTCTCTCTCTCTCTCTCTCTCTCTCTCTCTCTCTCTCTGAATGTAAAGTCATGCACATAGGCTATAGTACCCACAGTCAGATTACTAACCATTGGGTAATGACATAGAAAGTGTGGACAAGGAGGAAGATCTCGGTATTATTATCAGCAAGGATTTGAAGTTCACCAAACAGAGCATTTCAGCTGAAAAGAAAGCACAGAAACATAGGCTACATAAAAAGCCAATTCAGATACAGAAACAGACACTGTACTACAGCTGTACACATCACTATCAAGACATCCATCTAGAATACGGAGTCCAATTCTGGGCTCCAAGTATTCAGAAGGATATAGATAGACGGGAAGCAGTACAAGCTAGGGCCACCAAACTGGTTCCAACACTAAGGCAATTCGGATATAGAGGGAGGATGGAACGTTTGAACTTATTTGATCTACAAACTCGACGACTAAGGAGACAGTTAATAGAGGCATTCAAAATTCTTAAAGGAATAACAAATGTAGATTACAACAATCTATTCACGCTTAGCAAACATCAGTCCAGAGGTAACAGATACAAACTGGAATTGAAAAGGTACAACACCACTCAATGTGGCATTTTCCTTACATACAAAATAGCAAATACTTGGAATAAACTTCCAGCGGATGCAGTAAACATTTACACGGTAAACGAGTTCAAGAATAAGTTGAACAATATCATAATAACTCTCTAAATGCTTAAACTAAATCGCTCTACCACAGAGCAAATGGAGTCTCCGCGAATGGACTAAAAAATCTTTGAGACATCCAAAAGCTTAGTAACGCTCTCTCTCTCTCTCTCTCTCTCTCTCTCTCTCTCTCTCTCACTCTCTCTCTCTCTCCTAAGTGTTTGTGCATGGTATTTCTAATGAGCTTGAAGCGTTAGTATCGTTAATCATTTATTCAAAGACGTTTTCCTCCCTTTTTGTGTAAATGAATAATATGTATGTGTACGCTACTATCGACAGCCGATTTCAAGAAGTTTCAGGGAAAGGTGAGCCCGGAAATTTTTTCTTGAGAATTTGATACCTTTTCACCAGCTATCCGAATTTCCGAAAAACCCTTTTCATATGTATTAGCATAACATCTTTTCATCAAATATCTTATGTTCTAAAGTAAGGATAATTAGGTTGTCTTCGGTGGCAAACAAAATTACAATCGTTATCAACATTAGAATCTTCCTACCAACATACTTTGTACTCTAATATCATATTTATTCAAATTATCCTTATCGATCAACTACGTCCACACATCATCCAGGAAAAAAAAAAGGAAGCCCCACATGTGGGATCTTCATTTCAGTACATGTCTTCTCGAAGAGTATTAAGACAGTACACTCATGTCTTGCACCACTTTTGTAAGCACACACACAAACATATATATATATATATATATATATATACACTCGTGTACGTGATCCGTCACCAGTGTATGACTACTTCTTCTCCACTCTCCCCGAGGGACGGGCAGAGCTAAGCGTGACTGGAAAGAAATATTACATACTATATACTGTATGTATATTATATATATATATATATATATATATATTATATATATGTATATATATATATATATATATATATATATATATATATACTTACCTAGACACTTGCTCGTTATTATTGAGGGGAGATATGTACATGCACACACACCTTATGAGACACTTCTTTGTGATGTAATATTCATTAAAGATAATTGCCAGGGCGGTGTCAAGGTATATCCTGCAGGAATCCCTGTATTTGCGTAGTTTCTTCAGATTATCCGGTGTGGGGGTTTAGCTAAAGAAACGGTGATTATTCACTTTCATTTATTTTTTCACTACATCACTGTTTCGGCAATACTATGTATAGATCGCTCATTTACGTTAGTTATACAATCCACTCTATATGTGTGGGTTTTGCTAAAATTACGATTAATCATTTTAACAATATTTTAAAGATCACAAGGAACACACCTTTGGGGACGTCCAACGGCCCTGGAAGAAAAAAAAATTATAAGAAATTATTTAAACATTTCAGAGATTCTTTGAACAATTTAAAGAGGAGATGACTGAATTATATATATATATATATATATATATATATACTTAAGACAGAGACGACTGGCGAAATCTAACCGAGGCCCCTTGCGTCAATAGGCGTAAGAGGAGATGATGATGACATATATATATACATATGATGTATATATATATATATATATATATATATATTTGTATATGTGTGTGTATATATATGTGTGTGTGTTACCGTGTTTACGTCCATGTGTATGTCTGTTTCTGTGTATGTGTGTAAAGGACTATATTTGGAAGGGCGTTATGTTCCCTTCTTAAATAACTGCGTCGAAGAAAAAAGAGGTAATCGATTCTTGAGGTACAAAAAAGTGTTAAAAATCCCCTGCCATTTTTATCATCTTACTTCTCGCTAGTTCTTCGATGCTGTTTTACATGATTTTGGTGAAGAGAAATTAAAAACTTTACTGACTTTTATTAACGAAAACCTTCAGCTTCCTTTTCTCTATTAAACTTCTTGCGATAACTTGGAAGCCAGCCGATCGAGAGGAGTGACAACGAGTCTGCAAGAGCATCCAAGCATGGTGCAATTCAATTATGCACGTGGGAAATTGCATGAGCCACCAATGCTTTTATGCCTTCCCTCTGTCTTTCTCTTGTCTCATATATCACGTCTCTTCTCTGACTTCTCGCTGCATAATTCAACTGCACAGAAAGAGCACCATCCTATCATCAACACTCTCTCTCTCTCTCTCTCTCTCTCTCTCTCTCTCTCTCTCTCTTCTCGAAAATGTAACGGTTTTGTTTTATTGGCGATTGTATATCTCAAATTTTATATAAGAATGCGTCACTACTAAGGAGTAGTGTGGCAAACAGCAGAATTTTGTTTTCCGACAGACGTCGTCCATATCTTTTGGAACTTTTATTTCTTTCATGCCGTGTATTATTCTTTTTATTGAGTCTCGGTCATAAAGCCTTAAGCCATGTTGCAGAAGCGCGAGCTCGTTTTAATCTCATATAGTGTATCCAGAGATGCAAGAAAAGGCTGAAAACGTTGTAAACGCAGGATATATATTTTTTTTTCTTTTTTTTTTTATTGGAGTTTAGTGTTGGCAGCAAACATTCAGCCATAAATTGAGATGAGGTTTAAGATTCTTTTACTTACGGGTTTCATGAGAAAGCCTACATGCATTCCCAATATGGTTCAGGGTCATCTCATTCAGAGCGGAAGGATTTTTTTTCCCTCGAGATTTTTCCTGTGATTCTAATTTTAATTTTATGTGATTTATTCTTATGTGGGAGACCGTATCTCAGCGAGAGATATCGGTATTTTTCTCTTCAATCTTAAGAAATCAGAGATGACAGAATTGATTGTGATATGTTCTGTTCACGGCTCATCAAACAGGTTCGGCTCATTTAACTTGATACTTTTATACGTCTTCACATGAACTTAACCTTCAAGCACACTCTTGTTAGAACCATTGCGGAGCTAATACTCGTTAGAAAAAAAAAATTATATAGATTCTTTAGTTCCATCGCTTAGTGTTTGGAAAACTAACAGTTGAAAACATACTCCTAGGTAATAAGTAGTCTTTATTCAGGAAAAACTGACCATGGTTTCATTTCACATAACGATGATAATTCATACTTTGAAGAGGAGAAAGAAAGGCGATGTTGATGAATGTTAAGAGAGAGCAAGATATTAAACTGCCAGAGAGAGAGAGAGAGAGAGAGAGAGAGAGAGAGAGAGAGAGAGAGAGATGACTCAGAAAAGAAGAGCCAAAAAGAAAGTCAGGGGGAACAGTTCATGTGTTTTCCCGAGCATCTAAACTGATGAATACTGTATGAGCAGCCAACTAGAGGGTTGAGCAGTTTCTGCAAATCTCACCCTACTGATTATCTCAGGCGAGACTTGACACAGTTCAAAACTGATTTAGAAGGCAGTGCCTTTAAATCTACCTACGAAAGTTTTACATGTTTCTATAACGGGACACCGTGAATTTCGATTGCTTTCCGTGGCAGCATGAATATGTGTATCAGGTGTTTCTTTGGAAATATAGCTGAGAAAGGTAGTTCATATTTCTTCCTTTGCTAATGGGAAGCTTTGCTTTTTGTAAGCCAAATTCTGTCATAAAAATCTCTCTTGAGTTAGTGAAGCACTTTCTTCCTCTTTAGGGAAACAGAGGGTCGGTAGGTTAGGGAGGTATTTGCCTGTTACACATAAATATGCTCAGTAGATTACGGGCTGCAATGTTGCAAGAGCCTGAGTCTAGCAGGAAAAACCAGGTAATCTAAAAAAATAAATGCTCAGTAGCTCCACAGTAAGTCTGCAAAAATTAATTAGTTAATTTTGCTTAGCTGAGAGGCCTTTTACCTACTAATCTCTAAAGCTTTTCCATTTATGGAGCAGGATGTTAAATTTTGTAAGTGCCTCATAAAGTCTGGAGCCGAGTAGAATCCCAGGATTATTTGATCCAGTTCTTTACTATCTTTTTTATATATCTAGGTAGAGATCAACGTAATACATTATCTTATGAAAGATTTATTTTAGTGTTGTTACTCTTCTTAAAATGTTTTATTTTATTTGTTAATTATTTCTCTTGTAGTTTATATATTTCCTGTTTTCCTTTCCTAACAGGGCTATTTTTCCCGTTGGAGCCCTTGGGCTTACAACATCCTGCTTTTCCAACCAGGGTTAGCTTAGCTTGTAATGATATATTTTAATTGTTCATCACTTCTCATGTTTAGTTTATTTCCTTTTTTTTTTTCTTTTCTTCACTGGGCTATTTATCCATCTTGGAGCCCTCGGGTATATACCATCATGCTTTTCCAAATAGTTCTATCTTAGCTAGTATTAATCAGACGGACATCTAGTTTGTATTCCCTCGAACAAAGTTATCTTCTAAACCTGGATATTCACGCACGACTCTTTTCTTGCGACCGCCTTGATGTCATGACAGCGTGTGCAAGGGCGTCGTAACTTGCGGGGAAAGTGACATAATGACAGCCGTTACCATTACCACCGGAACGCGTCCCTGTCAGGTATTGCATCTCGTACGAGCCGGCTTTCTGGCTGCCGGTCTTTTGTCGCTCGGAGGAGCATCCGTCACGGAGGAATCTTTCCTGAACAAATCACGACGTTCAGCAGGATAAATAAATTGGAAGGCTGTATGGTGTGACATGTCGGGGTTATGAGTTCTCAGGTCTTTGTCATGTGTGAGTGGGTTGTAATATTGTCATCTGTCTGTCGATTTTTCTCATGTTTTTTTTTTTAAACTTATCACCTAACGGAAAGTAGATCCAGATATATATATATATATATATATATGTGTGTATATATATGTATATATATATATATATATATATATATATATATATATATATATATATATATATATATATATATATATATATATATATATATATATATATATATATATATATGTATGTATATCATCATCAGTCGTTACTTGTCTTCTGCAGAACAAAGTCCTCGGACATATATATATATATATATATATATACATATATAAATTTATATATATATACAT
This sequence comes from Palaemon carinicauda, assembly GCF_036898095.1. NCBI lineage: Eukaryota > Metazoa > Arthropoda > Malacostraca > Decapoda > Palaemonidae > Palaemon > Palaemon carinicauda. The sequence goes on along the minus strand of NC_090725.1, from coordinate 100,745,760 downwards.
ATATATATATATATATTTATATAAATTTATATATATATACATATATATGATATATATACACACATATATATATATATATATATATATCTTCGCTAATATAAGTCTGAATGCTGATCATATTCGCGATTCGAATATGTTTTGGGGAAAAAATCCCTTAAAGCAAGATTTCTATTCTGATATTTAGACAGTGAAATATGAAAACGAGATGTAAATTGATATAATTTCCTTTCCTGTGTCCCTATTTGATGACTAGACATTGAGGCTGAGTTTTGCATATTCCAAGCGAGGGAATGGATGAGTATATAATAAGCTGTTCCTGCCGCAGCGTAGCGTGTAAAGCAGACATTGTCTGCATTGGCCCCTAATAAGCGGGATTCCTTGTTATCTTTTTTATTTTTTTTATTATTTCATTCAAGATATACAATTTGGAATGCATTCTTCACTTTCCTCATTTCCCTGTTTTTCGTCGCATTCTACATTTTGATAATTATTGTGCTTATGTTTATCTTTTTGTAATGAGATCATTTTCAGCTTCTTAAAGGGATGGTTATCCATAAAAGAAAATTATATTTCATATAGTATTATTCAACTTGTCTTCATTCTTGCCTATTTTGATGTCAGCGAGTCGCTTTTCCTTGAAATATGTTTTAGATATAAGATTGAGATTGAAGAATATCTTAAGTTTAAACATTAAATATAGAAGAATGTCCTGACTTTGAAAATTAAATATGGAAGAGTGGAGTTTAAAAACTGAATATAAAAAAAATTTTATGTTTAAAAATTAAATATGAAAGAATGAAGTTTAAAAATTAAATATAGAAGATTGTCTTGATATTAGAAAAGTAATTATAGAAGAATGATGTTTAAACATTGAATATAGAAGATTGTCTAATGTTTATAAAATAAATAAAGAAGAATGAAGTTGGATAATTAAATATAGAAGGTTGTCGTATGCTTTAGAAATTAAATATAGAAGAATGAAATTTAAAGATTAAATGTAGAAGAATGAAGTTTAGAAATTAAATATAGAAGAATGAAGTATGAAAATTAAATATAGAAGAATGGAGTTTGAAAATTGAATATAGGAGAATGAAGTTTAAAAATTAAATGTAGAAGAATTAAGTTTGAAAATAAATATAGAAGAATGAAGTTTAAAAATTTAACATAGAAGTATGAAGTTTAAAAATTGAATATAGAAGAATGAGGATTGAGAATTAAATATAAGAGAATGAAGTTTGAAAATTAATTATAGAAGAATGAAGTTTGAAAATTAAACATAAAAGAATGACGAGGAGAAAGGAGCAATGCCTCATCAAGCCCCTGGTTAGGATTCAACTAATTAAACGGGTTTTATTTACATGGCGTAGCTGGAATGGTTCACGGGTTTAAAAAAAGACACATTTAATTACTTTGAGTGTTTACCATGTAAACATAGGTTAAAAAGGAATTGAAAAAGGGATTTGGGTTTCACTGGAACATTCAGATGTGTTTAGATGTCACATAATAGAGGTCACATGGTATTAGTCAATTATTCAACCTATTCTCTATTTGGTGGGGCTGATTACATATTAAGTGTACTGTACAAATATACACGTACATCATATATATGTATATACTATATATATATATATATATATATATAATTGCTTGTGTATAGTTATCTATCTATCTATCTATATATATGTATATATATATATATATATATATTAGTGTATGCATGTATGTGTATGCATTTTTTAAACATGACTTGTAATTGCTTAACAAGGTTACAAATAACACATTGATGTTTCATTAATTTTACTTTGGGAATATCTTGCACTCAAATGTGAAGGGAACTTAATATCTATTATTTGAGGTTCAAGATTGAAGGCATGGAAATGTATTGTATAAAATTAGTGATAAAATGTCATACATACCATCATTATCATCATCATCATCATTATTATTATTATTATCATCATCCTTATTATTATTATTATTATTATTATTATTATTATTATTATTATTATTATAAAAGCAGGATGATACAAGTCCAAGGGCTCCAACGGGGAAAGCAACCCATTGCGAAAACAAAATAAAAATGACGAAAAAACTGTATATGAGAAATAATGAAATATTTTAGAAATATATTAGGAACCATAACAACGTTAGATTAGATCAGTCATATTTAAACTATGAAACGAGATCTATGTTAATCAGTTCAACAGAAAAGAATTTTTTTTAAATTTTTGAACCGCCAAATTATAAAGGCATTCCACAGTCCAATTACATCACAAATAAAACTTTAAAAAAAAAACACTGCTTTGTAAAGAGGCTCATGTTGAAGGCAAAGCTGTTAGAATTAACTGAAGAACCAGTACTAAATACGGAAGTTTTCTGTTTGAGAAGATCTAAATGCAAATATATATATATATATATATATATATATATATATATATTTATATATATATATACATATATATATATATATATATATATATATATATATATGCAACACGCTCAAAGACGTAGCTAATCGACATTGCTAAAGATTTATATCCCAATCAGAAATAAGAAATTTGATAGCCTTAATATTTACAGCAGAGGAATGAATCAACCTTTACCTCTAAATTGCTGAGTAGAGAAATCGCTTTCACCAATATATAGAATCAAAACAAGCATAGTGTAAAAGCACTTATCATCATATAATTTTCCTTGGTAAGAAGTTGTTATATAGATTGAATTCGACATTTCCGTATTTTTTGTGGCGTACAATCTTTTCTTAGAATATAAAGACAGAAAATTTGTTTCATTCATCAAAAATATTGACAGCTATAAACAAGGTTCAAGTTAATTGAAAATAAGTGTAGCCATCAAAACCTTAATTACCTGATCAATCACAAGAAAATTTAGTTCATTCGGTTAAGGAAACTCTACCATTTGCAGTCTTTTCCTGATCCCCAACGCAATACAATACTATAGGTACTGATATTTACTTCCTAAAGAGATAGAGTAGATATCGAGTAGATATCACGATGTATGCGTCATATTCGCTGTCGAACTTCAAAGAAGTAAAAACCTTTCATTGAAAAACTTACAACTTCAAAGTAGGAAGAAAAAATTTCTATGAAAAACTACCAATGCTAAAATTATTCCAAAGTACTTGCAAAGGAAATTGAATAGCTGTTTTTTTTTTTTTTTTTTTCAATCCCTTCTCTTAGCATTATCATTGCAATCAATCGTTATTTCTTAGGACTAAGACATTAAGAGGCATTGCCACGTGTGTTGTCGATCACCTGTTGAAGCACAACTGTATACCTCAGATCTGTACTTTTACATGACATTTTATTTATTGACCGTTGAGAATTAATGAAAGTTATGATCTACTCAAATCAAATACTATGATAATGAACAAATATATATTCTTATCTCCTTTGGGTGTTTAGTTTAAGTCGAAGTAATTAAGCCTCTTTTGGAGAGAGAGAGAGAGAGAGAGAGAGAGAGAGAGAGAGAGAGAGAAGCTTTTAGATTGAAAGTTTTATTGTTAGAATCGTGTAATTTTTATTGTGAGTATAATGTGAATATGAATAGAGTGTCTGTTGGATTCCAGAATATGTAAAAATAAAATGTAGAATGCCAAGTAAAAGACACAATACTTTTTACTTAAGCAATCAAAACCAGTATATTGATTTCTTCATTGCCATTTCTAACGAAAATATCGCTTAAAGTGTGTTGGAGTGAAAGTAAAGGACACCATAAGGAAGACAAGTTTTTTTTTTCTCTCTCTCTCTCTTTGTCCGGTCACTGATCTCATCCTTCGACTGTGCTGCTGATGCAGAAAGAGGAAGTGAAGGTGGAGGGGCTCAAAAACGGGGAGGAATGAAGTGTAAGCATAAGGCACAGACCAAGGGAGGAGCTATTAGGACCCACTTCATAATTATTATTAGAGTTGGAAATGTCAATGATCAACATGATCATTGAAGAGGTGGGGTTATTTATTACAGTACATAGCGATGATAGAAGATTTTGCTGAAAGTTGGTGAAGTGGATAATGTTAGGAATACACGCGCGAATATATATATATATATATATATATGAGTGTGAGTGTGTGTGTTTTGTGCATGTATGTGTGTGCTTGAGGGTATACTGAGGCACATTATTCTGACTGTTTCTTTTTTTCCTTTCGTCACTGGGCTACTTTTCCCTGTAGGGGCCACTCGGTTTATAGCATCCTGCTTTTCCAACTAGGGTTGTACCTTAGCTAGTGAATATTACATATGTGTGTGTCTATGTAGCTGCATTCAAGAAACATTTCATTAATAGATCTCTAATTAGCTGTTTTCATTCAGTTATTAGTTAATGAATATTTGGAATTTCAGTTTAAATACTCTAATCGGATTTTAACGTGAAGCTAGTTCTGTAAAGTCTCGATGCCCGATATTTAAATGTTAATGAGCATTACGTATTTGGCGCAACATTAGAAAAGGGAAAAAAAATAAAAAGATTAGTTCTTTTTTTTATGATGTTTTTCCGTCTGTTAAAGAAAAAAAAATATTTAAATCCAGATTAGTAGAATGATGTTTCATATCTTTCAAAAAGTGTTGATTGGATACGTTTTTTTTTTCCTTATTATTCTTGAGTATTAGAATGAATTTGATAAAATAGATTAATGAATTATATAAGGTATTTAGTACTTTTTGGCTACTTGCCCTTTGCGATAGTTTTTTTCTATCCCCAAAAAGTAATGTTAATATGATATTTTTAAAAAGATATGGCCCAGAGTTAGTCAGTCGTTTTGTTATCATCAGCAAACATGTATTTAATGTATTCTTAACCAAGGCGTTTGCTCTCCTCTCCTAATCTCTACACCACTGTTTTTGGTGTCACGACACCATGACTCATTGTCTTTAAGTGAATTGAATTAAATGGGATTTATTTGTAGTTCAATTTTATGGTTTCTTTTGAAGGGGTTAAATGTTTCTACATAGATATTAAACTTTTGTTTTCTGTATATTTTCTTAAATAAATGTAATTATATATACATGCAATGTACACGGGATGGTATCATGCACATATACACACGACCAAGGATTTTTGCCCTTATTGCACTGTAACCCATGTTGGGCGAAAGCTTGCTTGAGCAGAGGCGAGAGGTCACTTTTCCAGGAAAGACCTGAGGTCCTTCACCCTAGGAAACAGCTGTCGACTCAACTATTTACATGTGTGCGTGTAAATATGTATGTATGTGATTGTATATATATATATGTATATATATATATATATATATATACATATATATGCATATATATATATACATATATATATATATATATATATATACATATATATATATATGGTGTGTCTATAAAATATAACACTTTTCAACTGAAAAATATATAAGAATTAAACTTCAACAATTGTCAGGATTTGATCTAATGTATGACCTGGTGGGGTCGATAGAGTCACGAGCTAATATTTCGTAAATTTCACGAGTTTAAATTCTGCTTAAAGCTGAAATTTAACTATATATATATATATATATATATGTATATGTATATATATATATATATATATCTGTTTAAGGTTTATATATATCAGATGAATTTTGAATTTAAAATTCTCTCTCTCTCTCTCTCTCTCTCTCTCTCTCTATATATATATATATATATGTATATATATATATATATATGTATATATATATATATATATATATATGTATATATATATATGTGTGTGTGTGTGAGTGTGTGTATGTCGGCACTGCAGATAACTGCTTGTTGCTGGAACTTTTCATCTCAACACAGAACGACCTCTTGGTTAGATAGGATGCCGGTCATATAATACACCTTTATTTACACAACCAGCAGATCGGTGTTAATATTCCTATTAATAACTTAGTTGTTTAGATCATAATGAT
>NC_090725.1:100722364-100734864 GCF_036898095.1 Palaemon carinicauda | reverse complement strand
TGTCATCATCATATCTACACAAAAACAGTTAAATGTTGAACAAAATATAAACAATTAGAAAGAATATAAGTTAAGAAGTTGATACAACTAAAGACCAAAATATATATTGCATCATCAGTTATTAGCTGAGTTTGAAACCTCTTCACTTAGTGAAGCTTATCGCGTCATTAAACTCTTAATGTATTTTTACCTACTGTACACTTTTTATTTATTTTCCTAATATTTTTTTATGTATTTTTATAATCCTACATGAATGCAAGTCTTCTTAAGAGAAAGTTAACATATTATGAAATTATCAGATACACTGATGTCACTTTTTATTTTTATTTCTTTGACCACATATTATCAACTATCGTCACGATGGTGTTACTGTAGCGTGGATCCGTAAATATACTGTAGATAATAACTATAAGGATGCAAATTTATAAGAGCTTCTTTTATATAATGTTAATGAAAATTTTTACTGGGAGAAAACTCAAATATACACACACATTTATGTATATATACACACATATATACATACCTATGTGTATATATATATATATATATATATATATATATATATATATGTATATACATAACATAATTTATATATATATATGTATATATATATATATATATATATATATATATATATATAATCATCACCCCCTACTCCTATTAACGCAAAGGGCATCATATATTTATATATATATATATATATATATATATATATATATGTATATATATATATATATATATATATATATATATATATAAATATATATATATATATATTGTTTCATTAGAGCATGATTATAGAAACAAGGCATATGTATAAGTGATGGCATTTTAGATCTTCGACACTAGAAAATAGGACAGAAAATTGGGTATATTTGATAATTGTTTCAAGATTTTTTTTTCTCTTAATAGCTAAACAATGAAATGCTAATGTTCGTCAATTGCCTGTAATTGCTGAAGACTTTTTTATTTTAATGTTCTCTTTTCTCCATAATTTTGAATCTCTCGATTAAGCAGACTAATAGGGCTTTAAAAGTGGAACAAAAATTTGCATAGGGGAATAATGTAAGCGACTTTGCAGGAATTCGTTTTTGAAAATTTAACGTTTTTTAATAACCCAGTTATTTAAACTTTGCCTTAATTAACGTTAGAAAGTATTTCCTCGTTAACCTCAAATTTTATTACACTTCCAGATTACGCTTACACACGAATGCATGCTTAAACACAATGAGCTGTAAATATATATATATATATATATATATATATATATATATATATATATATATATATATATATATATATATATATATATATATATATATATATATATACAGTATACATTATGTATATGAGGGGTTACAAGAAGTTCTTGATATTGAATTTATTCGATCTTGGGAATAAATACCCAAATTAAAATTAATTTAATAAGTCCTTCTAAATGGGGTCAGGATTCGAACTTATGTCGGATTTGAAACATAACTGCATAGTGGAGTCTATATCTAGGGACTTTTTATGGCTTAAAAAAAAAGTCCCGTGTTAGTGGCGATAAAAAACATTCATACAGTATATAATTTATTTTCGTTAAATTCATTTTATCAGTTAATCTTTATCCTTTTATGATTTGTCAGTGTGTTTGTTCCTCTGCATTATATATTTCTTGCCTCCCTCTTGCCTGCAATAGTTCAAGTCCAACAAGAATTCCCTGAGCTTCGTGTAGGGAAGGGTTCATTGCGTGTCGTGTCTGCAAAAGGGGTCGGCAGCAGCAGGACATCATTTCCAGTCTGAAATAAAACTAACTTTATTATCATCCAGAATAGTTCTTTACAAAGGAAAGTAGTTAGTCCGTAGTGTGTTACAGAAATTAGTTTCGCGAAGGGGTCTGCTGTGTTTTTGCGCCTCCTTCCAACTTTTATGAAGCATACTTAGATCTATTTAAACTCACTCACTCTCCAATTCTGTGTGTGTGTGTGTGTGTGTGTGTGTGTGTGTGTGTTTGCGCTTGTGTGTTCATCATCTTTATCAAGATAAGAAATTTTGAAATAGAAACACGATTTTCGTCTCTTTTCGTCTGTTGTATAAGTAACCTCTCATTGCAAGACAAAGTTAAACTATGTACTTTTCAGGTTCCATTTTTCGGTTCTTCCCAATAGCAGTTATATTATTCTTTTCAAAGTCTGTGCAGAAATTATCTTGATAAGATTTATTTTAATTTTAGGGGGGAGAAAAATTCATAACCACATGGCATTTTATTTTGTATTTTGCTTCATATTACTAATGTCGGTTTTTTACATATTTGTCAGGTGACTGTATTCATATGCTTGCATGCAGTGGTCATCTGTGTGCTAAAAATGAGCGCACATGCGTACTGCAAGACGAGTTCTTAATTCACAATGGTCATGATGATAAATGCTGAACGCTTTCATTTTGTATATCCTTGAGACGGGTAACATTGAGTTGACGCGAACCTCAGTCATCGTAAATATTTTAAGTTGAAGTACTCATCCAGCACCGCCAACTGCTATTACTACCGTTACGGTGGTTGCCATTATAAATAGTTGTAATTGTTTATTTTTTGAGCGTGTAGAAGGAATTCTTGAGTTCCATGTAGTGCTTGTTTTAATGTTCTTGTAAGTCACGGTGTTTGAGAGAGAGAGAGAGAGAGAGAGAGAGAGAGAGAGAGAGAGAGAGACAGACAGAGACAGAGACAGAGAGAGAGAGAGACAGACAGAGAGAGAGAGAGAGAGAGAGAGAGAGAGAGTAGGACTAACTTAATTGACTCCATAATTAGACAGGCCTATTTAGGGGAAAGAGAATAGTTCTCTCATATTGTCTCATTGTAATTTAACTTTCTCAATCAGAATATATTGTAAGTCTTCTCTTTGTTCAGTCAGCATTGAACAGAATTAATAGAATATCTATTTTGGTTATCTTTAATTATACTTATGACAGAGAATTATTTTTAGTGACCACATAATTGGCTTTATGTTTATTTTATAATATGGACTGGTCTCGCTCTGACCAACCGTTGCCTCTCCCTCCCTGAAGATTGGGATACTTCTTACAATGAGTCATACTTCCTGAGCCAAAATGGAATGTTTACATTCTCGATCCAGTATCAATTGTTATCGCTCTTATTTATCCACTAATGGTAAAACTAATCATTTCAATCAAGATGACATTTAGTCCTTGAGATATGTGGTTTTGAATCATTGACAAACCCTGGATTAAGAGAAAAGGAAGACTGAGGAAGTACACCCATCAACAAAACCGGTGTCGCCTGGCGAGACCTGACTTGGAGAGATCATGCCCTTCTTGCCCTGAAAAGGTGACCGACGTTTAAACAACCGAGAAGTTGTTGGAATGGTTCGAATGTCAGGAGGAGGGAAATTGCCGATATCACTTAAAGAAATGCGATGATGAAAGAAATATATATGAAAAACGAAAGAACGTTTTTATTCTTTTAATAACTGTAATCTAATATTTCGAAAACAATTCATCAAGTGATTTTATCATACCCAAATTATTTGAATTTCCTTAAAAAAAAATTCTGGAATATTTTTGGAACGAAATATCATTCGTTTGCATTTTCCTAAGCAGTTTATCTCTCTCTCTCTCTCTCTCTCTCTCTCTCTCTCTCTCTCTCTCTCTCTCTCTCTCTCTCTCTCTCTCTCTCTCTCCACACATTCATACACACTGCGTAATATATGTAGGCGCTAATAATGTATCATTTCAAATAGCACCTATTGGGTCACCAATCATTAATAAATGGCCTTTGTTAAACATTTCGAAGGTAATAAGGTTTAAAGGTTTAGTTGTTTATTTCACTGTTTCCTTTGATTTCGATCATGAGCCACGTAGCTGGGTGTGGATGGGGTCAACTTTTAGCACGGGCTACTTGGCTCCGGCCCTCTTAAAGAAAATAGTATTATTTGCTATATCAGTTATATTTGTTTAAGGTTGGGGATTTAAAATCCATCATCAGTTAACATAATTTATATTGTTTCAGAAGTGATTGGTTAAAATAAAATATATGAAATGACATGCAATAAAACTGGTTATTGGTGCGTTATTATAGTGATGGTGTGGTATATAGCATGTAGGGTATAAAAGATTACACTATTAACACATTGTTTACTCAAATTATCCGATTAGGCAGCAATAGCCTAGATGTCAGGATACTAGAAAACTCCTAATCAATCAATCGATCAATCAAATTATCTTGGCAATTCGGTCATTTCCAAGCGAACCTCCTTCCCTTGTGACGATTGCTAAAAGGTCCAAGTCTAGCATTGACTTTTTGTATTACGATTTTATTTGTTGTTTCATGACCTGATATCCAACACCTTATAGGTGTGCTCCCGGTAAGCTCTTCAAGATATCCATTACTCTCGATATCTTTTCAATCAGTCTTTTGCATATTTACTTCGTTGTTTATAGTTTTGACATAATTGTAAACACTTGGTAAGCAAAATCTATGAAACATTGTCATCTTAGTATTTTGTTTTTCATTTTCTAAAAAACTTCCACCTGAAGAATCTCAACAAAACTGTTAGACCTTTAAACCTCGAACATGTGGGGGTGGGGGTAGAAGGATATAACCAGGTGGGGCTTAAAGATGGTGGGGGAGAGGTGGCAATTGGGTGATTTTAAGGGGGTCGGCTGGCTAATGCCGTTTTTTATTCATGTATGTCTTGACGAGGTTTGCTTATTAACATGAAGTGATGATGATGATGATGATGGTAATACCCTTATTGATAACAATTGATAGCAATATCAATGATTCCAGCTCGCAATGAAAAGTGCCATATATCGTTCTAACATTATTTATATCATCGTTTGAATTCTGAACGATAGTTTTGAGGGGAGGGAGTGGGTCATGGCTCACGAGGTGACGTGGAACACAGCAAAGAAGGATGGGTTATCCAAAAGCCAGTGGTCTTGACAGCCAGGTGTTTTCAGCTATTGGGTAAAATAATTCATTGATAATAAGGAGTATTTGTAATAGGTAGGTGTTGGTTTCAGTGGTTTTGTTCATCTATATTGTTTATTTGGAATAATTGTTGTAATACATGACATTGTGCTCTATGATCCATATATATTATTCATATATACGACAATATTTGTAGAGATGGCAGCAGCAAACAAAGACAACTCTGTTGAGAGTATAACTCAAAGAGGCCGGATCGTTGGTGAGTGGGAGCGTGGTGTTCCGACCCGAGATATTGCTATCAGCATTGGAGTGTCAACTCGCACAGTCCAGAGGTGGATATTAAGATGGCGTGAAGAAGGAACATTAGCAAATAGACGAAGGATAGGACGACCTCGAGTGACAACACCACAGCAAGATCAACAAATCCTGGCAGTATCAACAGCTAACCCCATGAAAGCATCTGTAGCTATCACACAAGAACTTAATCTCCCGTGTACTGCACAAACAACTAGACGTCGACTGAGGGAGCACTCGATCTGCTGTCATGTTCCAGCTGTCAAAGAACAGCTTGAGCAATGGCACCATGACACCCGTCTAGGCTTTGCTCTGCAACATCTATCTGAAGATTTAGAATTTTGGAAAAATGTGATATTTAGCGATGAAACTTATTTCACGTCAGTTGAGGCTAGAGCTAGGCATGTTTGGCGTCACATCGGCACAAGATACGATGCAAACAATATTCAGGAGAGAGCCAGGAGTGGGAGGGTTGGAGTAAGTTATTGGGGATGGATGTCGAGTTTTGGCCCAGGGGAATTAGTAAGAATAAACGGTACCTTGAATGCCAGGAAATATATATCTATTCTTGATGATGTGATGCTGCCAACAGTAAGAGCCATGGCAATCCCCGACGGCGAGCCCATCATATTTGTCCAAGACAATAGCCGGATACACACAGCCCACATTGTGACCGAGTGGTTCAGGAGGCACCCTGAAATTCTGATGATGGACTGGCCTACCAAAGGCTGTGATATTAACCCTATTGAGAATCTGTGGGGAATAATGAAGCAGGAAATAAAGATGGGACCAGAACGGACATGTGATGCTATTGACCAATCGGTGAGAGAGGTATGGGAGTCAGTGCGACGCCGACCAAACATTTGCGAACGGCTCGTGGCCTCCATGCCTACACGTCTAAACGAGGTGATAGATGCCCACGGGGGTTGGACCAACTATTGACAAGGTCATTCATTTGTAACACCGCATTCTAAATCTTTATATTTACATGCAATATAATGCATGATGTGTATACAATAAAACTGTTTCCTTTGTTATTTATTTATTATTTTTACATGGAATATAACATGAAATATATCCAATTATATTGTTGCATATATTATTATTTCGTTACATGTAATTTGACATAAAATGAATTAAATTTTTATTCATTTATCATTTTTTTACATGCAATATGGCATAAAATGCCACCAATTGAAATGATAGCCATGTTAAAAAAAAATAATGCTGGTAACTCAACTAAGTTATATATGTAAATCCTATACCAGAATAGGATATCCTATAGTATCTTCTCAGTCTAGAATAATCAATTATTGCCATTGCTAATTTTTAGCCATAATGACTAATAAAAACATCAGCTACAAAACTTGGCGTGTATAATTTAGGGACAGCATATACATGTATAGTCCAACCTAAAGATGTGGCCTGAGCTGGTTTTAGATATTGATACTAATTGCCCAAAGAATCCATAACCCACCAGTTTGGGGAAATTAGGTGGTCCCCGCCATTTCAAAATCCAAACCAACATGCAAGAAAAGTATAAGATCAAAATTAGACTTATTTCTTCCGGTTATATATAGGTTTCTACTGCAAGCTTATAAAATTATTATAGAATTAAAATTTCCCTTGTCAAAATTGTCCAAGGTAACTAAGTATTGGTAGTTATGGATATCATATTCAGTAATTTGTGTGAAAATTGTCGGAAAATTATGAATCACATAACTAAAAATAGCTTCATTCTTTACCAACTGAACCAAAAAACAACACCTAAATAGCAAATGGACGGACAGCTATCCCTAATATTCACAATTAATGACAATGGTATCAACAAAGTTGTGATTGATCTCGCTCGATGTTTCTTAATCAAAGGTGCCTGCTCCCCCATGAGGTGTGTGGTCGGTTCCTAACCGTATGAATATGAAAAAAAAAAATCCTTATACACAGCATTTGTCCTTGAAACTTTTTTTTTTATTTTTTCATTTACAACACATCAGATCACTTTATATCAGCATTTAAGTGGTTTTCTCTTGTATTTCAACACTTCAGGGGTGCAAGAATTTTATGCTGATTTGAAAAGAGAGCATGCATTGAAAAAGGTTAACCACCACAAATCGCTATGAGAGTTCATGAAATAGTAAAATAACAAACAATCCATAACCAAACCACGATTGGATTAAAAAAAAAATTACCAGCGACTACGCCTGAAAATCAAGCAATATCACACGTTGTTTGGGTTTGGTTTTGTGTTTAGGGGATCACTGAAAATCTTGGGAACACGGACTCTTCACCCAAAAGAAATACAAACCCAACACAAGCTTGCAAAGAAGTTAGAAGTTTTGTGTGATCATTTGGGCACTTCCAAATAATGTAAATATTGGATAAAGGTAATATATATATATATATATATATATATATATATAGAGAGAGAGATATATATATATATATATAGAGAGAGAGAGAGAGAGAGAGAGAGAGAGAGAGAGAGAGAGAGAGAGAGAGATACAAGAATTTTGGATGTCTATATGACTTTTTAGTCCATCCGCGGAGACTATTTGCTCTTTGGCAGAGCGATTTAGTTTAAGCATTTAGAGAGTTCTTATGATCTTATCTAACTTATCCTTGAACTCTCTCTCTCTCTCTCTCTCTCTCTCTCTCTCTCTCTCTCTCTCTCTCTCTCTCTCTCTCTCTCATATGAATTCAAATATATAAGTGTGATTATAATTTTTTTGATAATTTTTCACGAAAACTATAGCATTTCTTAAAAGAATAAGAGATAAGACCTCTCGATCTCATATATATATATATATATATATATATATATATATATATATATATATATATATATATATATATATATATATATATATATATATATATATATATAATTTCATTCATCATCGCATTTAATTGAGTGATATCGGTAATTTCCCTCCTTCTCACATTCGAACCATTTTAACGACGTCTCGTTTGTTTCACTTCGTCCACCTTTCAGTGCAAGAAGGGCATGATCTCTCCAAGTCAGGTCTGGCCAGGCGACACCGGTTTTGTTGATGGGTGTACATACATAAAAAGAAGAAAAAAATGGAAAAAATTTGAATGGAAGTTAGAAACTAGCACAACACTACAAATTTTTGGGGATGGATGTTAGACAGGTACATGTGAACTTAGGAATTCCTGGCACACCTCCCTCTGAGGATGTTAATTCTGTCACACCCTAACTGCATGGCGGGTTCATGTGTGTAGTCCCCATCCACCACCTCTGCCATCTCTCTCTACAGGATCTGTTTGGTTACTCGCCGTACAGTAAGGTTGTAACAAGGTGCATATCCTCAGAGCGAGGTGTGCCAGGAATTCCTATATCCAACTGGACATAAGAGTCTGTGAGTACTTTTTTAGAGAAAGGAAATAAACGTGGAAGTAGAAAGGCTGCTTAATAAGAGCTTATATCAAACGGCCTATTGCCTGAATGTGATGAGTGATGACTAATCAGCAGGTAATGGTTTCTAGCGAATCTTGCCAATGGGAAGCTATTTTATTGTTTCTAAGAAGAGACTTGAATTTCTGGCACCTGGGAAACTTATGAGCTCATCAAAGTTTCAAGTACTTTAGATATATTAAGATTTAGAATTTGAAGCAATTGTGTAGGTCCAAGGATTAAAAGAGCCAGTTATTTAAAAAAAAAATGGTTCTGCTGAATGTTCCCAAAAGGATGGGCAAGTGCAAAAATAAAGTGTTGTGTAAAACAAAACAAAAATCTAAAGATGCCAGTTTCCATGCCATTCTCTTGCTAATGACTAGCCACGTTAACTGGTTCTCGCCGGTTTTTTACCTTAAAAAATTAGCAGTCCTTGTCCTATTTATTAGAAGACAATATGGTGTAGTTTGAGAGATTGCTATATGTGTATTTTGTCGTTCGTGTGGAATCAACACTGGTGTTTCAAAAGAAACGAATGCATTCAATGCCCTTGGTAAAATTAAATCCCTTTTCTTTAAAAATTTTTCATAAAATAGGGTGGAAGCTGATGCAGAATTATGCCAGTTTAAAGGATTAGAGACATCATATTCTTTAGGAAAAGCTAACCTGATAGATGCTTCCAAGACGATGTTCAAGTGCAAGAATTAAGTTACAAAAAAAAAATAATAATTGAAAGAGCCAAGCTTTCTTTCAAAGATCTTATCTTTTATTAAAATGGTGACTTGAATTGGAGGGCAACTGGGAGTCGAGTTAAGAGCATCACCTTGACACACAATGGCCGAATCAGGTACAATGTTCTCAAGGAGAGGAAGCTGTATTGTCATTCGTATGGATGAATAGTGAAAGTTAGATTTAACCCAGATAGGGGTCCTTATTTTTATAGCAAAAGGCAAGAATATGGCATTCCCTCAAAGTACAGAGAAAAATTTGTTGTCATAAGTAAATCAATACAGTTTGTAGAGAAATGAAAAGCTGTCAATATGAGACGTAGATCCCTTATCCAAAAGACTGAGTAGCAGAAGTTTCCAGAATACTGGCAGGTATTGCCATGAGAAAGTTTAAAAAGGAAAAAAAAAAAGCATCGGACACAAGTTCAACTACTGGGTTTAGTCTATACCACATGAATTTTTTTATTTTCAAGGTTATGAGCACCAACGCAACCGCAACTATATAGAAATCATGAATGGCTCATATGTCAGCGTACCTGATATTGACAACATTTATTTTATTGGATGGAAACTTGGAAAGATGAAGCTATGGGTACCGGAAATGACTGGTCAGACTTCCTAAAATCGGACGATATTTTTATTGAATGGTTAGTATTATTAAAGATGAAGTTTATTTTAACACGGCAGTGAGTGATGTGTGCATATGAGGATTCATTTCTCAATCATGTGGACATCGGAGAAGGCATAGACCTACATGTTGGTGTGGGAAATTTCTTTTATGAATATAAACATTAATGGTGGCAGAAGGGTACATCCAGTTAAGGGTAGCGAAAAAAAAAAATTAGGATCAAAACAAATACAAAGAATAATCATGAATATGGCTTCACAGGATAAAAAAAAAAAAACCAAGACTCTTCGGTATCACTTTTTTTTTCAAGTATTCACAGGTCAGTCATTTAATAGAAAAATTTGAGTATAAGTTGTGATAATGACATATTGAAAGGGTAAGGAAATGATTGAGTGGTCACATAGTGATGATGTGTAATTTCCAAGAGCTTAGACCAAGTACGTACAGTATATGCATCAATGATTTTATCAATATCACATGAAAATACTAACAGAAAAAGTATATGATGAATTATAGCGGCAACAATAACTAAAACAGCCATAGTTGTAGTAATGCCAGAGACCACATAATTAGTTCTCGCTATTATGATTAATTACAAGGCAAAGTAACTACAGTACAAAGCACTCAACCGTAGACGTAACATGGACTTCTAAGGAATGTCATTCAAATGACCAGAATGGAAAGTGTTTACCTTGACCGCCTGTAGGTAACATGAAGCTTTTAGTAGCAGGGAAAGGAGTGCGGTTGGGGTGGGAGGAAATTACTCGTCATATAGTTTCATGTTTATTTCGTGTGAAAAGCCAAAAGTCTTGTTGTTTTCCTACTTGAATTATGATGAACAGACTAACATGAGTCACTTTTTATAGTTTATTTAAGAAAAGTCTATTTTAATGTGGTTACTGCCAATAAAATATTTAATTTTAACTGTTCATTACTCCTCCCGTAGTTTATTTATTTCCTTGTTTCCTTTCCTCACTTGGCTATTTTTCCCTGTTGGAGCCCTTGGGCTTATAGCATCCTACATTTCCAACTAGGGTTGTAGCTTGGCTAATAATAATAATAATAATAATAATAATAATAATGGAAGACTTCTCGCCTCCTCCCCACCCTTGAGTTCATGACAATTTCCGACCAATGTCCTTGCGATTCTCTGACTGTTAGATTCATGAGTGAGTCATCCTGAGAAGACTTCAGGCCAAGATTAGGCGATGACTTCATGTGTTTTTCAAAGGAAAGAGCGCAGGATCTTGTGTTGCAACGACTCTCATAAGATGCAAGGAAATTATGTGCGTTGGCAGAAGCTACACAAAATACGGTTGTTAAAGTTAAAGAACATTACGCACGTGGAAGTTATGCAATATTTTTACATTTGTTAAAAACTAAAACACCCACACACATACACACATATATTTAAGTATATACATATATGTATTTGTTTATTTGCTATTCTTTCGTATTGCAGTGGTTTTTTCGTTTCTAAAACCAGTTTGGTCAGGAAATTTTAATGTCTCATAATATGTTTTGCTGATTATTTTTATAACTGTCATGAGATTGTGTTTATCCATGTTTCCCTTTTCCAATGTCCTGTGATGGAAAGTAATTTTACGAAAGTCACCATAATTTTTTTTTTTTCTATATAATGTTAAGCCAAACTAGAGTCAAGGGCTGCATCACTAAGTGACTCGACTCTTTCGAATACCGTTTGTAGGATGTCAAATAAACTCCCTCCCTCTGAGACAAAAATTCCTACACCTTTATAACCAGCATCTGTCTATTTCCGAAGCGTCCTTTCATCAACCGCCATCAACTGCTCTATTCAACCACCTGCCCAAACCATCCAGTACCGTAACGTTTGTCAAAGCGTCTGGCTGTCATTACTGTCTGTACAAAGCACTCCGTCATGGTATGGACCGCACTGCTGACAGAGAAATCTCACTGTCGGGAAAATCTTTGGAAGCTGTTTTCATGTTCTCCTAGGTATTTACGGCGTGGCTATTTCATAATTTCCCGTAAGCTGGTCTAGATCCCTTTTATTAAACATAAATTTTTACGGAGATTTCATTACTGGACACTTACTTTACACATTAAATATGCTTACAAAGATATAAATCATTAACTTTCAGGTTTATGGTAACTACTATGAGAGAGAGAGAGAGAGAGAGAGAGAGAGAGAGAGAGAGAGAGAGAGAGAGAGACTTTGTTTATAGTGGGGCGTGGTTTATTGTGACCAATGTTTCGTACTGCTATCACCGGAGGCAATGTCCATTCGCTTTACCTCGAACTGCTTGGATAGTTGCTTTTCTCTCTCTCTCTCTCTCTCTCTCTCTCTCTCTCTCTCTCTCTCTCTCTCTCTCTCTCTCTCTCTCTCATGATAGCCAACTACTTCATTGGGGCTTGGTTTTCAAGATACTCTTATATTCATGTGCTATTGTCGAAATCCTGTTTGCATATCTCTTTAAAGCTGCCCAAGCATCTCTCTCTCTCTCTCTCTCTCTCTCTCTCTCT
>NC_090725.1:100677364-100709864 GCF_036898095.1 Palaemon carinicauda | reverse complement strand
CAATACAGTAGAAACAAAGACAATGAAAAATAATAACATATTTCTTGAAGTGCCTAAAACGTTCATATTTAGCGTTCTGCCGGACTAGAGCTCGAATCACGCTCGAGCTCTATAGTTTTTTGTAGTTTTCACAACCTTACCATCCTTGTGAGCTAAGGATGGGGGTTTGGGGGACCCTATAGGTCTATCTGCTGTGTCATCAGCAGCCATTGCCTAGCCCTCCCTGGTCCTAGCTTAAATAGAGAGGGGACTAGGGCGCTTATCATATGTACCGTATTATACCGTATGGTCAGTTTCTAGGGCATTATCACTGTCCTATGCTTCTGCCATTCATGACGACTTTTAAACCTAAGGAAAAGAAAGGTAATAGCGTCGAGCACAACCTGAAGAATTTGAGCATCCTATTCCACTGATGATGAATTAGCTAAACGTTTTATATGACTAGTTCGAAGATTTGTTGTTGTTTTTTTCATCCATTTCTGTTTTGAATCCAATAATTGTTATATTATCCGTAATGTCTCGTAAAGTGAACGGAAACTGTATAGTTTAGATGTTTTTGCTGGATTGATATTAACGATAAACATACCACGTGAACGTGACTATTATCATTATTAGTATTACCATAAAAATAAAAAGGTTGTATAGATTCCGAATTGGATTGAATATACTTATTACTTTCAAGAAAAAAGTATGACATCAAAACGTGTATTACAAAACTATTACTCTTTTTTTTAAAGTCAGACATTAGCGTATAGTGTATTACCTTTTTTTTTTTTAGACCAAGGTGTAAGAAAAATAGATTTTATTTTAAAGATTAGGTCTTGTGCTATATTTAATAATCATGTAAATGGAACAAAATAATTATGGACAAAACCTGGCCCTCTGATTGGTTGTTTTAAAGCCAATAGTTCCACTACACACACATACACACACACACACACATATACACACACACACACACACACACATATATATATATATATATATATATATATATATATATATATATATATATATATATATATACATACATAAATAGCTGATAGGAAAGATGGGTGAAAGAGGAGTGAAGACAGCTAACTAACCATGGAAAGGGATCTTTTGGGAAGTTAAGTATTAGTAAGAGTTATGTAAAGTGGTTTAACCACAATTTTATTCATATAAAGGTACGTTTTCCTTGTTATTGTCTTGAGTTTAATTTAATACAGTTTTATTTTTATTTTACTTCTTGTTTTCTACTAAATATTGAAGATTTTCAAAAGTTCGAAACGTCGGAGCACCTGCAGCCAAAGAACCAGCACGTGTTTTAGTACTCTCGTCGAAATCCTTAGTACAAACAGATTGGTTCTCTTTCAAGGATGGGGACCCCAATGTGAATCCCACTTGCTCACCCTTGAGTCGACCTTCTTATCTCTGCTTTACCCTCTTAATGCGCCCCCTGTTGGGGGCCACTTTTCCCCGTTTGTGGGGAGAGAAGGGAAGCCGTACGGAAATATCTTTCATCATCACATCACCAAAGAGCGTTACGACTTGGAATAAAGTTACTTTCTACAGTACGTGATAATTTGTGTCTGCTCTAGGAAATGTGTTCAACATAAGGTGGGACAATCTGAAAACAAATTGGAGCGTATACCATCACTTATATCATGTTGTATATCACACGATCGGCAATTGAATTATTCACATTTTGGCACTATTTTCATGCAAATTAGATAAAAATTAGCCATGATATGGCAAAAAGACGTTGTTTACCTTTTCGTAACCTTGGCCTTTATCTTTGAACCAAACACTCCCATAATCTAATCAAATTGTCCTGGGATAGAGGCCAATCATCCCACCAAATTTCATGAGATTCGGTTTAATAGATTTTGAGTTATGCGAATCAAAAACACAATCACCAAATACACAGACATACAAACATATGTTTATTAAAGCATAACCTTCGCAACGAGATACGAGAAGGTAATAAAAAAACAAGCCCAAGGAAAGGTTTAAGGTACATTATGGGAGCAACAAGCGCTGAGTTTGAGCTAATGTCCTGTTCTAGGCTAGGATTTTGCCTGTTAGCAGCATGCGAGTTTTTTATCGTTATGTTAGGGTTGTCCAGGAGAAATTGATGTAATTTAATATTAGCTGGATGTTTGCATTTAATATTGATATGCTTATTCTATTACATATCGCAGTTTTCATTGGTTATCTTTATACACTTTCATGAAATACATAACTTATTTTTCTCTGGGCTAATCTTGAGAGACATTTTGTTATTATGAAGGATGTGCTGTCCATTTCAGCTGTTCTGTGAAGATTAACTTGTTAAATGTTGTAGCTCTGTATTATGCAGCATGTGGAAAAATGGAAAGTAGGATTTTAATTTATAATGACAGCCGTCATTTTTATTTCTAAGTTGAAAACGAAGTGCAACTGAAACAAAAATATAACGTCCGAACTTCTGATATGAAATCACCCCTCGGTTGTGTGACCTCCATTTATGTGCAAACTTTCTCTTATTCGTGAATTCCGGCAAAGGTGAAAAAAATATCGTAGGACATAGTTTAGTCTCATAATCCGACTGCGAGGCCACGTAAAATATCA
Organism: Palaemon carinicauda; assembly: GCF_036898095.1. Lineage (NCBI taxonomy): Eukaryota > Metazoa > Arthropoda > Malacostraca > Decapoda > Palaemonidae > Palaemon > Palaemon carinicauda. The sequence continues at coordinate 100,707,272 of NC_090725.1, read as the reverse complement.
TAAAGGTAAATAGCTCAAACTTTGTAAAGTTGAGCTTGACGGAGCTTGTCATCCGTAGCTTACGAGACTCCTTTCCCGAATAGCATTTTAGTCCAATATTTTCTCTTGGAAATTCGCTTAATGTAAAGCACCGTAACCTACCTGGAAGAATGGGGTTAGACTGATCTTCTGGGTAAAAATTGAAATACCTTCATCATTAAATTCAACACAGCCCTCCATTATATGAACCCTGTCTCGGGCACGTTAAATTATGTCCTGACAAAGCCTTTATGAAGCGAAAACGTCAAGTCCCTATATGTGTAACATAGCTCCGAAAATGATTTTACAGTTTCATTTTGACTAAGGGTTACTGTAGACTAGACGTACTCTATTATAGCCTATGGAAATGCAGAGATGTGCTGTACTGGGGTTCGAGATTTGGTCAATCTCGATAGTTTGTTGTAGTGTCTGCAACCTCGCCATCCTTGTGAGCTAGGGATGGGTAGTTGGGGGAACCTATATGTTTACCTGCTGAGTCATCAGCAGCCATGACCTGGCCTACCCTGGTCTTAGCTTGGGTAGAGAGGGCTGCTCATATGTATATATGATCAGTCTCTAAGGCATTGACATTGTCTTGCCTCTGCCATTCACCAGTGTCAATTAAAACCTTAGTTGTTCATTCACTGATATGAAATGAATTCTGGTTGGTGGGAGCCACGTATAGAACCTCTGATTAGCTATGTTTTTTTAATGATACAGATTTTCCAAGAATTTCCTAAATAGTTACATTTGGGTATTTTCTTAGGTCACCTAATGCCTAACCGCAGAAAAAGGTCATATGTTCTACTCTTTTACCACCAATATTTTCCTAGATGAAGCCTCATTTGACTCCTAAAACTTTCTCACATTCGGATGACAGATGGAAGGTTCTTATTTAGGCCAACTTCTGCATTAGAGGAAGGGACAGGAGAAGAAGCTTAAGTGCTAGTGGGAACGAAGTTCATAAATTCTACTCTTAGACCTTCAGTGGGACATTCGAGCCTTTTAAGTTGTTCGATGAGCGTTTGAAGAGCCATTCAAAGTCAATTTTATGACTCATTGGTTTGGTCTAATCGCGTTAAGGATTCCAGTGCTCGGATGTAAGTCCATTACATTTTTTTTTAAGTTGGGTAATCTCCTTTGGCACGAGGCTTATTTCCATTTTTTCTGAGTTTCTATTTTACTGAACATGGAATCGTTCATGTTAAGTAATAAAGCCCACATTTAAAGTCATTAAGAGTAGACGGGGTGGGCTACTTAAGTATTGAATATGAAAGGAAAGAAATTATTAGTCAACTTCAGCATTCTTTCATAAGTTTTAGTTTGTTGCACTATTTCTAATTTATATGGCTAATTTGGTTTCATGTTTTTTTTTCTAAACCTTAAAAAGTATGGTACATTTATAGTTGAAGATATTTTGCCTATTTTCTTATGTGTTACTTCTCATGTATACTAATCAGCGGGACATAAAGCGTTGGAAATCAATGTGGTTTTTACATATTAAACTAATGAAAAAACAATTCTCTTTGACTCTCCTTTGAAGTGAATTGTAGTTTATATTCGTTTACTTGCCTAAAGCTGGAAAGTGTTCCTTATTCATGGCCCAACCTTGCGTGATAGTACTTATTTTTAAGGACCTAGAATACGCTAGCACTTAGCATGCGAAGGCGAAGTCTGCCTATTGATTATCAAGTGCAATAGCAAAGGACTTATTCCGCCTACCGGTAAGGCTCATTTACTGTACAGTAATTGGTTGCTAGGCTGTTCATTTTCATATAGACTACAATTAAAGGTAAGTTTGTTTAATATGATGTCTTATATCACCCGCTTCTTACACAGCACAGTTGTCTGTACAAAATCGACTCTAAATATTAGCAATATATAGTTTTATTCAGTAAACACGAGCATTGAATGTTTTCATGCTTTGTATTGTGTGCTATGATTCTTTTAGTATCGCTTCCTGTTTTAGCACCGCGGTGAAGAATTGTTATGTCATGATAGTCTGTCTCTTTGTCGGCTCTTGGGAAATCAATAGAAGGCTTTGCAGCAGTATAACACGTAGAGAAATTTTGTTTTAGTTTTGAATTTACTCTTTGTTTCTTCACATTAAAGACATTGGTCTTTGAAGCGGCTCTTAATAAGGTGATCTCACAAAGAGAACTGTTTTTGCCATTTTTACTTTTGTTTATACTTCATAGGTAAATCACCTACATTGGTATTCTTCTGCATTCAATAAAGTGTACAAGCACATTATATTAATGTAATAAAGGAAACGAGAATTTTTTTTTAAATTACTATAATTTGAAAAAATTAAATTATATTTATCGAAGACTTTATGTAGATCTTTTAAATCCCAAGTATAGACTGAATTAATATATCTGAAGTGAATGTCCGTCACCATCGATGTAAAAAGTAAGGAAGGGAAAGATTCCCATCATTAATATTTGTAGAATTTTGATCTTAAGCCCTGGAGTAAAAATACTTGAAGTAGAGGTAAGTTAACAAGGAATCTGACATATCTCTTTTCTAGATTTCCTTTTTTCCTTAATAGCGCTGTTTGCCTTATTAGTTTCTGCCTGTCTTTATTCTTCATATTATCATTTTATTTCAGATATTTATTTGTGCTTAGTAATATTTAGTAATAGTGACGTTGAAAAGTCTACCTATTGTGAATATTATTGAATGTTAATTTTTGTGGCCATTACTCTAAATAATAGAAATGTCTGAAAATACTAAGTGTACATTCAGTCCATTGGTTTATTTTCCCCCTCTGACCCTGAATGCAAGCTGTGATAGTACATTTCTATTAATCTTAGCTGAATGCAAATCTATGCATGAAGCTCGATGGAGTGATTCCTTCACAAACCCCTTATATGATTGACAGGTAATCTTTTTGTATAGCTTAAACATATAGACAAAATGTATTTTTTTATCAATTAATCTTTTTTTTTATGAAGCTTAAACTCAAGGAAAGCCTTCATTAAAATAAGACCAAACTTCCGTACACGATTTTGTGTTTAGTTAAATGTTTCCAAATCAAACGTACTTTCTTTCATTAATGTTTTCGTTAAGGCTCACCATTTCAGAACATTACAAAATGCATTTATATTTATAGTGCAATTTTCACTGACACAGATAGGTATCTTTATTATGACACTGATTATGTTTGTTTTACAATTATCTATGTACACAAATTTGATTTTATTTGAATCACTTTTTTTTAGGAAATTAAGTTTTATTTTGCTTATTAGGTTGGTAATGCTACCAAAGCAAAACAAAGTGAATATTTGATAACTCTCAACATTTCAGAGCATTACAAAATGCATTTACATTTAAATCTAAATTTCTCACAGATTCAAATAGATATCGTTTTACTTGACACTAATTATGTTTTTTTTAATTATCCATTTACACACCTTAACTTTTTTATTAACTTATTTTATGAAATTAAGCTTTATTTTGCTGTTATAATTTGATTAAAATCACTTATTTTTAGAAAAATAAGCTTTATTTTACCATTTTAGTTATATTCGAATTTCTCATTTTTAGAAAAATAAGCTTTATTTTGTTGTAATGCCACCAAAGCAAAACAAAAAAGATGTACGGAAGTCATTTTTTTTTTCCCGCAACTCCCATCCCAAGTTGACCTGAAGGTAACCAAAGTATTTTTGGAGGAACCGATTGTTAACCTGGCTTTCCTCTCTTCTCATTGCAGGCGGTGCTGGCAGCGGGATGCGAGACGGGGGTGACACCGATCATCCAGTCAGAGTTAGCCAGGTAGCGTAGCAACACTCATGAAACAAGTCAAATGATCTGAGAACGACGTTTAGCCTGTTTCAGGCGTCATTTTTCTTTTCTAGGTTTAAGATGGGGAACTACGCAGGTGTAGTTTGCTAATTTAAGGAGGCAGGGATGGGAACAAAGCTATTTTAGATATTAGTTTTCTTATAATTTATCTATTTTTTCAAGTGTTTGTGACAACTGGGATTCGTTTTAAGGAAAGGTGGTAGTGTATTGTAGCCTTAGATTTTGTTAAGAATTTCTTGTTTTAATATAATTATTTTCTGTATTAGAAATAACATTTGGAATAGGCTGTGTTATTTTATTCAATTTAAGGTAGCAATTAAGTAATGAATGTGTTGTTGATTCTTCTGTATAATTGGTTATTTAATTTTGTTGTTACCTAGTACTTTTGTGTTATAGTTTTAAGTTGGTTTTTTTGTCGCTCATTTTGTATTTCAAGGTATATTTTAATTAATTAGTTTCATTTCAATGTTCTTCTTGTTTTGGTAAGGAACCATTTTCTAGCTCTGTATTAATTTTACCACAAAAATGTAATTTTGAAATTATTTTAAGTAGTCTTTATTAGATGAGAATTATTTTGGACATTGTTAAACTATAGTACCTCTTGGGAAATATTTTAGCCCTGCTCATATCCATCTCAAATAATTCTTATGAAATGAGCATCGTATTATTTTTTTCACGAAAGGAAACTTTGCTATCACAGCATTTTTATCTAGAAAACAATTAGTTTTATCATAAGCTTTATCAGGACACTAAGATAAGGAAGCTAGATAAGCTCGGTATACGTTTTATTATGAAAAAATTTCCTTTCTAAAGATAACTCTATAAAATATGGCGATGTGTTATGGCATTCGTCAGAATTTTTGAGAAATTGGAAGCAATTTTATTTAGAATGGTTTTTACCCCATATTGCGATTAAAATTATTCCAGAGCTGATTGATTTCTTTCCCATTCTATTATGTCTTTGTTCAAGTTTATTTTTTTCACTGTAAATTAGTCAGATTATTTATTTAGTGTAACATTTTAATATTTTCTTTACTCGTTTTATGCGTGAATATTGTGTGAATAGGTAGAGTGATATCATGGGTGGTATTTTAATTTCTAAAGAATAGAGACATTTTTAGAGGAAATATATTGTGTACACATATTTGGTCTGAAACTTTATATATGTAAAAGTCGTGTTTCAAATGAAAAAAAATTCTTGCACGTAATTCTCTTGTTACTGTAAGCTTAAAGTGGCCGCCATATTATCTCTTTTGTATTTCAGAAAATAACTATGGAAAATTTGTACCACTAAAACCCGTCTACTTTTCGTTTGTCTTTCTGTTCTTACATTATATGCTTTAGTACATGGATGTTTTCTTCCATGAACACAGGTATCTAATATTCTTTGTCAATATTAGTATAAACTCCGACTTAAATTCCGCATATTTATCCCAATATTTAGATTTGAAATTGGTTCAGTCGTTTTTACGTAATGTTGTTCACAAACAAAATATAAACTAACAAAATATTTTCCTTTTACTTAAAACATGCGATTATTTTCAATGTACTGCTTCCAACGTGTACTTTGATATACTTTATCCAAACTGCTACAGATTCATCCTTGGGTCGTGCATCAAGTTTGGTCGAAATCGGTACAGTAGGTTTTGAGTAAAGTATGTACAAACAAACAAACAAACATGAATTAGTGAATAGACAGGGTGAATACATACTCTTTGCAAAATTTCCGATTTTGGCGAAGGCACTAAAGAATCATACACAGGTCCTTTAAATAAATATGCTATATCCTTACATTAAATATTTTGGGGGGAATAATTCCTTAAGACAGAACCACTGCTTATGGTTTCTTGAAAAAATTTTCCCCAACACTAAAGAATTTTGAGGTAGTAGCATACCTTGTGGAGGTATGTGCAGACAAAAAACCTGTATGAATATCATTCCTTAGATAACTTTTCAAAGTTTTGATATTGTACACATGGGAATTCCCTTTGTTCGATCAAAATTTTTCCTTGTCAATTTCCCCATGGTGCAGAAGCAATATCAACAGGTCTGTCTTTTTGCCAATAAGGGTGATTGATTTTTTTAATGACTTAGTAACTTCAGCTTTTAGTATTTGTACATGTGCATCACCCTTTGCTTGTATGGCAGTGGAATTTTTTTTTCACCTCAATTGCAGTATGAGCATATTGATCAGACTACCTATTGTTGCTTTCGATAGAAAGAAAGTTTTTCTTTTCCACAAATGTTGTTGATTCGGTAATGTTGACGGCACACACGCGCATAACCAGTTTTCCTGGAACTTATCTGCGGGCGGGGCTCTTAGACTAGCAGTCAGAGCCCCCAAATATCGACGATATTTTTCACAACGGTAGTCTTCCGATATTCATGGAGCTGTCCCAGGTGTTGGGTCCTTCATATCCATCGAAAACAACAGTTGCAGTAAAAGATGTACAAGCCTCAGCAACTAAGCTGTAGATGCTTCCTTTTGTCCTATCTTTGAGGGAAGGACTTCTCATTTAAAACATAGTAGGAATGGCATGTAAGATAACACCATCCACAGAAATAACATGTTTCCCTTACACCCCCTAGAAAAGCTGTTTTTCTGACTTTCGTGTTCGATGTTTATCTTCAAACAAAGGTGGTGTGTAGGGAGAAAGCTCTTATTTCATCTCCCCAATAAACTTGGCTCATCAGTATGTCAGAAAACCAGTAACCTCTGAAATAAAAGGGAAAGATCGATTTATCTATTTTTAGCAACCTTGACACCCATTGCATGTGCGGTTGTGTGAATAGGAAAATATAACATAACCTTCCATTTTATTAACCATACCGGCCAAATAATGAAAGCTTCATGGACATTGACATCATTAGCAGCATTAATTCTCTTTAAGATATTGTGCAATATTGTATCTTTTAGAAGTGAAGTATAGAATTTAAGCTGTGATGCAAGTTTTGTGTGATCGTGTTTATCCTTGATTACTCTTGCAGTCGTTGCTTCCTTGTGCTATTTTCGTGTGGTATACTTATTGCATTCCAGAAAAATCTTGCATTGTATGATTATAAGATGAGGATACAGGTGAAGATTTTGTCCTTTGGTTACCAGAAATTACAGTACCTCTTGTTAATCCTCCTGTACTTTTTAGTGACCTCATAAGAATTTGATCAATGACTAAGTCACAAATCATGCCTGTCCAGAAATTGTCCCTCCACCTGAGGAATTTTTGAAAGAGTTAATTTTCAGCCTCCAATGTATTTGGTTTCTACCGGTACAGATGGGCAGACTCGAGGTAGTTTGGGTGATCTGCGGCAGCAAGTATGTGTAAATAATCTGCTACTGCATGGATGGGCATTTTCCATGATCCTGAGCAATTAGCCTCAATGAGTTTCCTAATTACTCCCACCATTTCCAGGTAGTTCAACCACAGTTTGTTAATTCATCAAAAATTGTGACACAAGCACTTCATGACTCTATTTCACCGTAATCAGCTTTTTAATATAATTGATCAAGTTCCCCAATAGGACTTTCAAATTGTGGTTCACATTCTACGACTTGGAGTTGATTTGTTAAGTGAGACACTGATCAAGCAAATGTCCCCAAATTGCTTGCTGTACAGTCTTTCCGGACATAACGTTGACTACAGCATTTTCTACGAAGATTGACTTTTAAGATCTCTGTACGTCCACTTCCCTCCATCAGTGCTCTTGTGTCTCCCAGAAGCTCCTAGTAATATGATTACATGCCTAACAGGATTACTCACTTCAGTGTCATAACAATAACACTGAACCTTAGAACGCCCCTGGACTTCGTTCAAGTAAAGAATTCATTCATTTACTGATGAATACATATCCTCTCTTAGAATGAGAATAGCACAGTTACTGCCAAATTGTATTGCTGTTGAGAATATTAGATCATTCGAAAAGGTATCATGAAATTAACGCCTCAAAGGCAGCCATTATCTTCAAATTTACAATAATAATTGTAATAAAAGATACAAGGACGTCAGAAATTATCCATAGTGACGTCATAAATGACGTAATTACTCCTGGCTGTAATTTGCAAATGCTGTGAAATATTGAATTTATCAGGGTAATGATGAAAACTGCTTGTTTCAACACAAAAAGGATTAAAACAAGTTTCATTGCTTAGAATATAGGCAGATATATAGCATTTATTATATATTGCTTGTCATTTTTTTTTTACATCATATACTATATTATATATTTTACCCTTACGTTGGCCTATTTTCCGTATGTTATTCAGTTGAGTCAATGCTACAAAAAACGTTACAATAAAAACCTCGAAATTTTTGGTAAATTTTTACCGTTTTTACATATATCAAGATTATGAACGAGTAAAATGTTTATATTTTTGCATAATATTTAGGCATCAAGCCGCCATGATGTAATTATTGTTGCGTACATTAACGATTTTAGCTTAAGCGAATTCCAAAGGGAGCATAAATAAATAAAACTGCCCTCTAGGCAAACAAAGACATGTGCCTCTCCTCGTGCATCCTTGCTGAAGTTTTGTCATTGTCTTTTGTCCAAAACATGTTCAGATATAAGCTTAAAGAGTAAAGAAGATATCTTTCATTCTCTCTCCCTCTCTGTTGTTCTCGTGTTGAGAAAAAGGTCTTTTGTTATGCTTTGACTTTTGTTATTTTGCCTTTGTTCATATCTTCTTTTGTTCTCCTTATTTTCAGGAGGAGAATTAGGGAAGTACACAGTCTCCTCTTGGTATGGCCTTTCTCAGCATTTGTGCAATATTACTTTGTGTAATTCTTTACGAGCAGTTTATTTATGATTCAAGAAATTTGTATATATATATATATATATATATATATATATATATTACCATGATCTTTTATTTGCAATTACCACCAAATGCTGTTGTTGTCTTTGGACGTTGGAAACCATATATGCATTCGCAGTGTTGGACACACACACGCGCAAATATGTACACTCGCGCGCACACACACACACACACACACACACACACACATATATATATATATATATATATATATATATATATATATGTGTGTGTGTGTGTGTGTGTGTGTGTGTGTGTATAGAATATATATTCATTCACATATCTACACAGCATGTGTGTGTATGTATATATATATATATATATATATATATATATATATATATATATATATATTTTAAATGAGTATGGCTGTTCCTCAGTATTGAGATTTATAAGTGTTATCCGAAGAAGGAGGAAGGAAATATAGAAGAAACAAATAATTAGTTAATTTTTTATGCTTCGGCTATCAATTATAATATTTAGAAATTTTTCAGTATTAAAAATATAGAAAATCTTGTCTACAAAATCGGCTGAGTTTGTAAGAGAAAGTTTCTTTTGTGAAGTGTTGCCACGTACTAATTAAACACTTTGGTGGGTCCAATCGCAAACTTTTTTAATGTGTCGAAAGTGCTCCATCCATTGGTATTCAATAAAGCGCTAGAGAAACTCGTAGATTTTGTTAGTAAGCTCCATTAAGAAAGAACACTGCAGATCTTTCGTAGAAATAAATTCATTTTGATCTCATTCAGCAGGTGATGCTTTGGTCGTTGTGCCGTTAAGATGGGGTGAGAGACTGAGTCTCCTCCAAGACCTACAGATAGGTCTTGGTCTCCTCTCATGCAACGCATAACACTGGCCAAACTAACTGTCGGATTAGCAATGGTTTTATTCAAATTTAAAGAGTGAATTATATCCTCTCTGTGCTTCCAATGTATGGAATGCTCATTTGTTTTTTTATGCTTACTTTAGTTCTTGTGAACTATTTTCATTGAAGGATTAGTGTTAGATTTATACCTCGCGCGCCGTATTAATTTTTGTTTCTAGGAGTGGAATAGAATATGGAATAGGATTCTTCTACTGGAATCGACCACATTTAAATGTTCGCCCCAATATCCTCTACCAAAGATTCTCTCTCTCTCTCTCTCTCTCTCTCTCTCTCTCTCTCTCTCTCTCTCTCTCTCTCTCTCTCTCTCTCTCTCTAGAAAAGTTGCAGTTGCCATTTTTGGTACATAATAAATATCCACTGGGAGATGATATCGGAAGTGATAGACAACCTGCTTTCAAAGAAAGGGAATTTTACTGCGTTCAACCAATGATGAGCATAATGGTTTTATATCGACATATTGATTTATCTTTGCAAATATGATAAGTATAGAAATTACATGGAAATATTCCGCAATTTTTCTTATACGAACACATTGGGAAGGGAGAAATTATGACACCTTGTTTTTAAATTTGTTTGTCTATCAAAAGCTTTTATTTCATCTAGGAACCGAACAAAGAAAATCTTTGTAATGAAGTGTTCTCTGATATATTTTGCAGACGATTCCCCCTAAAATATTCAATTTTATTTCACAAAAAAAGGAAAAAAGTTTTAGGAATATCAGACGACCACAAAACGGTCAATGTTCGATCCGGTTGGAAGAGACGCAGCATACGTCAGCATATTCATTCTTATAATGTTTGTGTGAAGAGGTCCAATAAATTTTACTATTTATATCAGTTTTATATGATTATATTTTGTGAACTCTTAATCATTAACACATGTTTTAAGGTAATAGTGCTATAGACCTTCAGTGAATTTTCAAGTCACTGAAAATGCGTATTTAATACAACTTTCATTGCGCGTGTACGCCACATAGCTCATCATTGACAACTGGTGAATATCTAAGTAGAGAGACTAGCTTGTAACACCTACTATAGAATATTGAGATATTTAGTTTCTATTACAAACACGTGATGCGAACCCTTTAACCTTCTTATATAATTATTACTGTAGGTAATAATATAGATTTTGGGACTCTCTCTCTCTCTCTCTCTCTCTCTCTCTCTCTCTCTCTCTCTCTCTCTCTCTCTCTCTCTCTCTCTCTCACACACAGAATGGTAATAATATAGATTTTGGGACTCTCTCTCTCTCTCTCTCTCTCTCTCTCTCTCTCTCTCTCTCTCTCTCTCTCTCTCTCTCTCTCTCTCTCTCTCTCTCTCTCTCTCTCTCAGTATATATATATATATATGTGTGTGTGTGTGTGTATGTATATATATATATATATATATATATATATATGTATATATATATATATATAAATATACATATACATACGGTGTGTGCTATTTATATCTTTTAATTATAATATAACAAGTTAATGTTTCTTAAAAAGGCGCATAAAAGAATTAAATTAATCACTACTGTATATTTCGACCAGTGCACCGAGGCCCTCGTCTCTGTGGAAAATGAGAGAGGAAGCTTGTATGTCAGGAAAATTTTATTTTATCTTTATTTAAATTTCTAAAAAGAATGCCGTTTATTTGAGGAAAGATTATCCAGATTTAATTTCTTCCAGAAATATTCTTGTATATATATTCTTGACTGGATTAGAGGTTGGTCTTGCTGGAATATCCTTTTGATAATTAGATTCAGAAGGGTGTTGTCCACTATGTGTGCTTTCCACTCTCCCTCGGATAAATTTATTTGTTTGGTTTATTATGGGCGATTCCAGAATCATTCTCATGTACCGACAGGAACTTTTAAAAAGCAAACATGACTCACCCAGCTGATGGGATGCCCAAAGTCTCCAAAAATGGACGAAAATCTTCGAGTTCTTTTATTATTATTATTATTATTATTATTATTATTATTATTATTATTATTATTATTATTATTTACTAAGCTACAACCCTAGTTGGAAAAGCAAAATGCCATAAGCCCAGGGGCCCCAACAGGGAAAATAGCCCAGTGAGGAATGGAAACAAGGAAAAATAATATATTAAGGACAGTAACAACGTTAAAATAAATATTTCCTATGTAAACTATAAAAACTTTAACATAACAAGAGAAAGAGAAATCAGATAGAATAGTGTGCCCGATTGTACCCTCAAGCAAGAGAACTCTAGCCCAAGACAGTGGAAGACCATAGTACAGAGGCTATGGCACTATCCAAGATTAGAGTACAATGGGTTTGATTTTGGAGTGTCCTTTTCATAGAAGTGCTGCTTACCATAGCTAAAGAGTCTCTTCTACCCTTACTAAGAGATATAAAACGGCTAATTTTCCCCACTCAAACTTTGTTGCAATCTCTATATGGCTCTTTATAAACTCCTGATTCAGTATCTTTTGTTCTGATGAACATTGATAAGGACGCTCCCTATAGTCCTGGTGTATATAAAAACAAAGGGTTGTCAACTTTGATATTCTTAGTTAATATATTTTGATACTTGGAAACATGAATGCACTGGAATAAATAAAATCTGGGTAATCTTCCCCGAACCAAACCAATACCTTTTGGATCAACGTAAAAGTTAACACTTCCTGACATCTATAAACTGCCTCTATGAACTTATTCTTTCAATTTCCACCGTCATGAAGTGTTTACTGATCGAAATATAGTGATTATTTGATTTTCTTTTATTTCTTTAATGGGCCTATAAGAAAATACTTTGCTTTGCCTGTTTGATAATAGTGTAAAAACTACCACAGAGCGTGTTCATCCTATCAATCGAAAGTTTTTGTTAGGGGAATACGATTAAAAAAGCTATGGAATTAAATTTGATCAGATGGCAATATGCACTGTTACGTATCTAATATATATATATATATATATATATATATATATATATATATACACACACACATATACATGCTCATGGGGCATGGCCATTCTTTAGGGAAATTTATTTAGATTATAAGGAACTTGTGACTTCATTTATTTGATCACACTTTCCTAATTTTCAGTATTTTTCTTGTCTTCAGGGCTAGAATTCTGAAGGAACACGAAACATGTTTCTGTGTTGCTTCTTTTATTCAACTTTTATTGATAGTTGTTTCAACCAATAAATGATGGCTTTCGTCAGGGCATCTCCCCAAATTAATCATTATCCTTATATAATGGCAATATCATACAAACAAAAATTAGAAGAAATATAAAAACAGAAAAACAACAATTGTGAAAATTTGAAGACATATGCAAAAAAATTATAGAAATATTACTAAGGCTTAAAAATTCCATTTGGAGTTTCAAAAACCTTTCATTGAGGAAAAATCTTGATTCTCAATGAATTCCCACAACACTAGCTCCTCAGACGCAAGGATAAGGTGTAAAGGCATGTTGCGCAATGTTTTCTTGCTGGAGGGAAGTTATATTCTGAGGTGACTTCAATGTTCAATACTGGCTGTTGCAATATGATGCACACTGCTTCAGCATTCACCAGCCTCCCATAGTCATCCTCCTCCTGAACGTCTTTGTATCTATTAAGGTCATTTAATGGAGGTTTCTTGTCCTGTGCATCTCCAAAATGTTCATGTATGGACCCATTATTGGGTGAGCATGAAGTGTCCTAAGCATTGTCGTTATGTGGCCAATATAGGATATATGGAGGGTTCAGACTTCCCCTCTGAACATTTAAATGTGTAAATAATGTTAGTTGTAGACTCCTTGGGTCCTTAGGAAGCTAAGCTGTTCATCACAAGGGTAGTTACTAATGTGGGCTTGCTGTATATTCTCAGCAGTATTTTTTCAAAAGGCGCCTCTGATTTTACCCCGTAGGTGATGATTCTTTTATGAAGACATACTACTTGTTTGTAGGTTGTCCTTATTGCAGTAGAGAATTATATCTTTGTTGTGTTTATTTGACTCGGACTTGTGTGCAAAAGGCATCTATTTCCTTCATTATGATTTCCTCTATGATGTTACTAGTATATACACTGCTTGTTAACTTCTGCCCCATACGTTCCCTATTCCTCTTGGACAGCTTTCCAATTGCTACACTGGGAGAAGGCCCTCCTGATATAAGCACCAATGGCAAACCTGTTGTATGAGTCTGGACACATAGCGCGCCGTGAGGTACCGGCCATCATTCCGTAATGACATATGGCATATTGGTTTCTCAACAAGGACATCAAAGAAAGAGTGTTTATTGTGCTAATTTCGATTGTTAAGTTTCTAACTGAGTTAGCTTTTAATGTACTTGAAAGCCTCACTTATTCGTCAGGTCTTTTAATTGTGATGGAGATGTCATCCACATACCTTCTATAGATTTTAGGCTTCTTATGCATCTACGGTTTCGTTCACAGCAGCCATGTACATGTTGGCAAAGAGAACTCCAAGAATAAATTCCTATTTCAGCCTCTCCACCGACGACCCCTTTGTCAAGTTCATTATGCAGGATTCTAGCATCTTTTCAATATATCATCATTATTAAGAAGGAGGTCCTTCCCATATTTGTAGACATTGCCTAAGATGTTGTTTATGATTAAGAAGGAGGTCCTTGTCAGAACTTTAGAATTGCTTAATATATTGTCTATGATTAAATAGGGGGTCCTTGCCAAATCTGTAGCAATTTCCTAAGATGTTGTCTTGGATTAAGAAGGGGGGTCCTTGCCAAATCTGCAGACACTGCCTAAGATGAAGAAGGGGGTCCGTGCCAGATCTTGATACATTGCTTTAGATGTTGTCTAGAATTAAGGTGGTCCTTGCCTAAATCTGTAGACATTACCTAAGATGTAAAAAAAGTGTTGCTGTACAGAATACTGTACGCACGGCTACTCTCCAATTCACTGAAACCCTGTTACCTCTATAATCAAAATTACGGGTGGTTAGATGCTCGAGTAAGTACACAAACGGCAAAATTGTAACGCAGTTGGCTCACTTTTGATCTGATTATATAATTAAAAAAAAAAAAAAACACTATTTTCGAAAAGACTTTTATTCGCCACTTTAAAATCGCTTTATGCTTCGCGTGCTTGCGCGCGCGTGTGTAGAGGAGTGTCTGCCTCTTGGATCCTGCAGCGAAGAAATTCCTGTTCTGCTTGAGCTCTCGAGAAAACGTGAGGCACGATTTCCGGTGGTTTCCTTCGGGTGAAGCAGCTCGGATGATTCATACTTTTAACAGTTACTCTCTCTCTCTCTCTCTCTCTCTCTCTCTCTCTCTCTCTCTCTCATTGAATGCTCAACTAATGATGGTTTTCGTCCATAATATTTGCCTGATTCTTTTTCTCATATTTAATGTTACTGTTCTTGAAGTACTGTATTTTAATGTTTTATAACTTTTCATACATTTTATTTATTTCCTTTTTTCATTTCCTCACTTGGCTATTTTTCCTTGTTGGAGCCCTTGGGCTTATAGCATCCTGCTTTTCCACCTAGTGTTATAGCTTACCTAGGAATGATAATAATAATAATAATAATAATAATAATAATAATAATAATAATAATAATGCTCAGCTTACCTTTTATTATGTTGGTCATCTCATGCACTTGCAACATTATTGAGGTCACCTCCCGGCAACACATATGAATGAGTCATATCATTTCCATGCATTGTGCATGCAAACGATTTTCGTAGTGATGTTCAGTCTTTTGACTGTTTCTGATTTCTTTGTAACCGCTGAAGTGTGAATGGCAGCGTGCGTTTCCTTCCACGGAGAATTAGCTCTACCAAAAGAAGCCTATGATCTCGCCTGGATGCTGTGCAGGGAGGTGTCCCGTGCAGGTGACGCTATTGCCATGGAAGTTCCCACAACGTACGGTGACGCTACAAGAGTAATATTAAAAAATTCCTTGGCGTCTGTGAATGATGTAGTCAAATGGATTCAGAAACCAGACGTATATACAGTATACAGTAATACTAGTAGTATGTTGTTTCGTACCCGTTTGCTACGAACCAGAGGGGCGCTGCACGACACATGAGAAATTACTATTATTATTTTTAGTATTCGAAACATTGTTTCAGGATAGCATTAAGGACAGAAACCTGCTTTTCCTCCACTGAAAAGAAAGTGGCGTAGTTAATGGCATGACCTTTACTTAAAGGCCACCAAATCTGACTTTTGAATGAATGAAAGAACCTAACCCCCACACAAATATCGAACGATGTCCCCCGTGGCCTTCGTCAGGCGGGAGGCAACTCTTTATTGTCTGAAGTCCACAAATAAATAATTAGACTGATTGCAAGTCTTGTTTGAAAACCTATAATCCAACTGAGATATCCCAATTTAATTCCCCCTTCACTTGAGCTTAGCATCAACAAGAAACTTCGTAATTTCCGCCAAACCAACGAAGAATATAATATGGTTGGAAATATTAAAATTAGATATCACTCGAGGGATATTAGCTTCAGTCAGCCGGATATAAACATTCAGTCGCCCATAAGCACTAAGGAAACGATAAAAAGACATCATGTCTATACTCAATTGCATGTCGTCTGGAAACGACCCTTCTAGGTTTCTAGCCAATAGTAAAAAAAAATCTAACAAACAACAACAAATGCCGCTGCTTCTGGGGTTTGGTTAATTTTCATCACAACGCTGACCAGTGCGGATTGGTGATGGTGGAAGATTTTTTGCCTGATCGCTCACAGCAAACCAGCCTAGTGCTGGTGGCCTCGGCTAGTACAGCGTTGCTGATCATGGCAATACGCAAACTCTTTCATCACGTTAAAGTATCCCCACATAGAAAAAAACCCATCGATCAGCAAACAGGTGTAGGATTTAGTATGCGACAAGAAACACTGAGGAGACGCCCTGTGACAGACAAGATACGTATTCGCTCTCCACAGCTTTGATAATATAGTATGGTGAATCCAGGGTAACGTGTTATGGATATTGCATGTACCCTGTCAGCATACTGTGATGGGCCAGTTAAGATCAGCATAGGTCACCGAAGCGATATAAAGACACAAGGCCAGTTCAGCTGTGTATACATTGTCTCTCCAGATGACAATGGGTAGTGACTGACTTCAAAGGTTTTGTGGTCTTGTTTCGGATGTTGCTTTTATTGTTTTATTGCGTGGTTTTGTATCATAGTTTTTTGTATGTAAAAACAGAAGACCGGCAGTTTTTTTTCTCTCTCTCTATTCGATAGAAATTGGAAACTTCATATATTTTGATTTGATCACAATTACCGAAGCTAAAAAGGTCATTGAATAGAGTTCATATAATGAAAGAAAACAACGAATATATGACTTGATATATCTGTTTATAACGTTGGAGAGAAAACTTTTCGAATTAAAATTTTACCACGTTAGTTTCATCACTGATAAAGGTTACATTGTCATTGTTCTTATTTTTTCCTTGAAAAACGGAAACTGAAGCTGGGATTTTCCCCATCCTAATTTCTCTTCTCAAAAATTCATTTGGTATTCTCCGATGATGCAGACCGGTCAAAAAATAAAAAGTTGATATTGGCAAACTTTTTCTTCTTAGCATATTTTTGGTACGGAGTAAATTAAAGTTTGGTTATTAGATTCCAAAATTACTTTCTTCATATTTCCTGTACTGAAATTTGCCGGTAAATTTAACTTTTTTCAAACTGACTGAATAAGCAAGTTAATGAATATATAGATTAATGAGAGACATTGGATGATGGTGCTCGCTTTGATAAAGTTATTAGAGAGCAGTTTCGTTCATATTGGTTTCTATTTTTTCTACTTGGAAAAAAAACGAGACGAATTTTAAGTCTTTGTTGTTAGCATGCTCTTCGCACTCCCAAAAGAGATTAGTTCACCAAACTTTTAACTGGGCTCCACAAGGCAATAGAAGAGATGGAAGACCCAGGCCTACATGGCTTAGGACTATGGAGCGTGAAATAGATGATGATGAATGGAGAACTGTTGAATTAAAAGCTCAAGCTAGAGACTACTGGCAAAATCTAATTGAGTCAATAGGCTTAGGAGGAGATGGTGATGTTAGCTATAAATGTTGTTTCTATCGACGAATTATTAGAGGTAATCTGCGGTAGTTAGTGCGGACACAACCAAATTATAGGCATTTCGTTTCAAATTATTAAAATCTGAAATTCTGCGAACGATACTTCACACGAAATACCCACAGTAGGGGAAAAGAATCTTTCACATCAATAAAGGGGGAAGTGAATTATTTTGTTTACAAAGAATCTTTCATACCATTTTATGAGGAAGTGAATGATTGTGTTTTCTCTCTTTCTACCTCAGTGTACCGCTTCCATTTCCGGATTAGTAGAACCTATAAATTTTTATGGGAGGTAATTAGGTCTCATCTACAAATCCCTCTCATACCAGAACCTTTACAGTGTAGCATTTCGAGTAATTTCCCGAAGGAACAGCGGTAAAAGCAGCTATTTTATCTTAGGAAACGAAAGATATAACCAGGGTGATGCACTTATTTTGTATCCCAGTAATTGTTTTATAATTTTTACATTTTCTGATCTGTTTTCTTCGTGATAAGGATAGAGCCATAGATATAAGATCTGCCTGATTTTATATATCGTAACAGCTTCATATTGTGTTCCGGATTTTAAGTCAGTTCAACCGTCTTTCTATCCTTTATAGGCATTACGTATGGAAGACCTGATTACATCCTTTCGTGGGTTTTAAAACATTTCATTTTTTGTCCTGTAAACTTTGGGCTAATGTACGTTACCACCTGGGGAGGTTGATCTGTAGATTCGAAGTTACATGTATTTGATACAGATATGAATTGACATGTCTGAGGTCTTTGTCCTGCAGTGGATTAGAAAGAGTTGCATTTGTTGTTGTAGTTTTTGTTTTTGTTGAATTTAATACACATCGATTACAGTTTGGGTTACCTGGCATCAATTTCTTGTAATTCTTAATCCTCTCTCTGGGACCTGTGGCTCATTGTAACTATTCACTCACACCATAGAACTTTCTATATCAATCTGTTTTGCAAATATGAAAGTTCCATTATATCAAACTACGACGAATAACACACGAAAGCTCATTACAACAAGCCATAAAAGATCATTAGCTTTCCGAACAGGGATTTTGTCGTAAAACATTTAAGCCGTCTAATTGTAAGGAATAATAGTCATATGATATAGAGGTTCGATTGTTTTTTTATCATAATTGATAATCGAGTTTGTAAAGTTTTAAATTTAAAACAATACAGTATATCTGTAGTTTGTTGATGCAATGACGCTTCCATATTTTTTGCACTGCGTTTTAAGTACACTCGATATGCTTAAATGTTTTTGTTCCATGGAACTGTAAAACTGTTTTGAAAAAATATATTGCTTTCATTGAACTCATTTGGGAGTGCTCTTTCGAATATGAATAAATGTATCCATCACAACAGTACATGTTTTAATATAAATGGCATTGGATTTGATAATGGATAAAACTGACATCTTTTATATCCTTCCCCTGCTAAGGAAATCTAGAAAATTTGAAAAAAACAAAACAAATGAAAGTATCACATGAATTTCTCGTTTAAATATAAAAAGGCTTATTACGTTAATGAAGGGGAAGTAACTAGATTAATGTTAACCCCTGCATAAGTAATTCCATTATTTGTCACTGTTTTTAATTTTCTCATTATGAGTTGCCTACACTGCGGAAATAATAGGCTTATTTCTGCCTGGAATATTTCAGCTTCTTGTTTGTTGGAACGGTGAATTATATTTATTTTTTTTAGAATAGGTTAGGTTATTAACTGAACATTTGGTTATAAATTATATCTTTCTCCAATGGATTAAAACTATATAAGAATGATATTAGCATTTTATGACAGCTGCCCAAAGGGATTGTTTGGGAACAATGAGTCATCACTTTATCATGACTTGAAACTGTAAAAAAAGAAACGTGGAAACTCAAAGTAAAGGAAATAATCATTTATATTTGCGAAATCTATTACAAATTGAAAACTGGATACATAAAAGAAATAAAATGTTCAAAGTTAAATTTTCCGAGTTTATTTTGTGTTATCGTTGGAGTGGTGATCATAAGATTACGGTATTTAATTTATATTGAGAAAAATTGCATTAATTGTAGCGAATGTACATTTGCATTAATAAATCAACCGTAATGATTTAACATTAAGAAGCTATAAACATATGAGTACCCTTTATTTCAGAATGAATATCTTAAACTGGATTACTGAACATAATTTCAATAACATCCAGAAGATAGCAAGAGGGCTCCAGTATTGATAAAACGAAGAGGAAAATTACATTGCACGTTTGAAATGTTGCGGAAGACTGAGCGACTTGTCTATTGGGTGTATGTGTGGTGCGATATCTTGCTTACATTCTCTAAAATAAATAGAAACCGGAGGGTTGAGTTTACTCTGACAATGTTCATATCGCTTGGCTGGCTTTCGATCAGTGATTTTGGACGTGAGCGAACGAGGTACCGGTGAAATTGCGTGAGAAGTTCATAGAAAGCTTCAGTCTCACGCACATGCACACACACACGTGCCCAATAATGTATACAAGTAGTCTAGTTTTGTTTGTACACACACTCACACACACACACACACACACACATATATATATATATATATATATACACATACATATATACTGTATATATATATATATATATATATAGAGAGAGAGAGAGAGAGAGAGAGAGAGAGAGAGAGAGAATGTAAACTATTTCTGTACTTATTGGATTTTATTTCAAAGCAATACAAAACACTAGCAACTGTCTAGTTTAGTTTCTAATTACTATATCAAGAATAAATCCTTATGAAAACCACACGTCATCAGTCAGTTCACCATCCCGTTAACCTTTTCCAGCATGCAGAGGTACAGTAATTGTGTCATGCACGCTGTTTGATGTACCATAGATATTGAGGCTCCTCCATTCCGCCACCATTCCCACTCTATTATTTAAAGAATTCTCTCTCTCTCTCTCTCTCTCTCTCTCTCTCTCTCTCTCTCTCTCTCTCCACGGTTAAAAATTGGCATTAAGAAACGGTAAAGGCCTGGTAACATTTATTCCAGGATTTTTATCGTTTTAAAAACTGATATATTAACGTAAAAGAGTGACATTACGGTCACCAACCCGTAAAAGATAATAACAACGTAAGGTAAAATGAAGGTCGCTTGTATTTTACTGAAATACGACTGAGAACCGTATATTTTTATGGAGAGTTTCCGATTAAAATTACGGTTCTTTTTATAGTGTACACATGAATTTTATTGACTTTTCACCATCTAACTTATACTCAAATGACAAGCCACCTTAGATCACTCTGAGACATCTTTTCATGCAGGTAACCGTCTGTCCCCATCTTTATCAAATCGTTCTATCTAAATTTTGTACATCTACATTCCATACTTTCCAAAATATTTTACCCGACACATGCAACTCAATCAATTCACCCCAGCAGCTTTCACCGTTTCCCCCACTTTGCTTCCAATATCCATATTTCACTTCATAAAAGTAACGATGACTACATTGCAGTCATACATTCTACCTTTTCACAGCCAATAATTTGTCATGGAACTTGTTCGGTGGACACCAACAGCATTTTGTTAATCCAATGTCTCTATGCTTAAATTTCTTATTATCGGACCCATTTCTCTTTGCATTGTCTACCTAGCTTTAATAGAACATGTACATGTTTACATATTTATGATCCAAATAACGGTTCTTTTAATCAACTCGTGATACTGATTGAACGGGGTTTAAATGATTTCATTGTCACATTGTCGAAACTGTTATTTTCTTATAATAACCTCAGGTCACCAAATGAACTTTTCTAACGTTTTATATATGAAACTCATTTAACCGTAAAATACAAAAATATAAATTGTCATTCATGAGTGACTTTATAACACTTAAACATCAGGAAAGAATGTGAACTTTACAGCTCCCACGTTCTTTCGTTGGATTTCTCAAATCAAAATTGTATTTCGTTGACCTCTGATGTCAGAAGGAAGTTATATATATATTTATATATATATATATATATATATATATATAATTACATTTTTATGTATACATATGTGTATGTGTTTTTGTGTGTGTCTGTCTGCATTATAAATTCATGTAAAATGAGAAGATATCATGTGTTTTTTTTTTTTTAATATCAGTTCCTCTCATTCAATTTAAACTTACATGAATGTCTGTGGTTGAATTATAATTAGTCACAGTGGCCCATTTTGGCATAGCAATAAAAATTAGGATTGCTCATTACCACTCTTCTTTTATGGAGGCTAAAATTTCAACAATCGTTCGTCTTCTCGGTGAAAAATCTGTTGTATATGTATGTACAGTATATGCATATACATATATATATATATATATATATATACACACATATATGTACATATGTATATGTACATATACAGTACAGTATATATATATATATATATATATATATATTACTAGGTGTTACAACCCTTGTTGGAAAAGGAGGATGCCATAAGACCAAGGGCTCCGACAAGGAAAATTAGGCGCAGTGAGGAAAGGAAATAGGGAAACATATGCCTGTGTGTACCTTCAAACACGAGAACTCTAGCACAAGACAGTGGAAGACCATGGTACAGAGGCTATGGCACTTCCCAAGAATAGAGAATAATGGTTAGAATTTGGAGTGTCCTAGAAGAACTGCATACCCTTTCTCAAGAGTTTCTTCTATCTTTGTTAAGTGGAAAGTAACCTCTGAATAATTACAATGTTATATATATATATATATATATATATATATATAAATGAAGTGTTTAATATTGCCCTGGGAGAATTTAGAATTACTAAGTATTTTTTCAGATTCGTTGTCCTTTGATTGTAAAAGTCCCACTAAATGAATATAATTTTAATGTACACTTGTTGATACATATTTTGAGTCCAATATTAATGTAATTCTCGTTTTACTATTAAATTATCTCATACTATCTCACCCTTACCCTCACTCATTTGTCAACTCTAATTTTTTGTCCTTCCGTGATCTCTAATTAAAAGTTCCTATTGATTTCGAGTTAATCTCGTGATCGGGAATTGGGATTAAAGAGAGAGAGAGAGAGAGAGGAGAGAGAGAGAGAGAGAGAGAGAGAGAGAGAGAGAGAGAAATTAACTTGTTACTTTTGGAGAGAACATCATATTAGCTTTTTTTTTTGTCTTCAGTGTGGTTGTCAGAGAGACACAGGATTGTCATAAATCCAGATTTTACTCTCTAATCGAAGAGCCACAGAGAAGGGTCATAATGAATCTATATCCTTAGCGTGGTTAGTTTTCATTCATGGATTCTTTTCTTTCTTTTCAATTGTACATTTATGCATACATATATATATATATACATATATATATATATATATATATACATATATATATATATATATATATATAATGTATATATATAAATATTTATTTATTTATTTATTTATTTATTGTGTGTGGGTTGTTGGTCGCTTCTTTTCCCCTTTGCTTTAATTACTGAAAGGTTATGATAGCATAAGAGGTATGAAAGCGGATGAAGAGCAAGGAAGGTTAATGGTCAAGTAAAGCAAAATATTCCATTAAATGCACCCTAAAAATGTAAGAAGATATTTTGGTAAGGAAGTTAATGCAGAGAAGGTTGAGAAAAGGGGAAGTAATGGAGTCGCTGAATGACAAAGAGGGGAACAAAAATATATTAGAATTTGTTAATAAGAATTTTATGGCGTAATAAAGTCACACGAAGTTGCTGAAATCCTTACTAGTGGAGATCATTAAGTGTAGCAGCATCATTATTGCTCTCTCTCTCTCTCTCTCTCTCTCTCTCTCTCTCTCTCTCTCTCTCTCTGTTCGTGTTTGAATTAAAGATGATTATTGTTGCTGTTCCCTGATATTTTCATCGTAACGTTTCCCCTTCCTTGAAATTTTATCCCCCTTTTATGGCTTCATGAGTCATTTATGGCTGTAACACGTATCCCCTTACGGCCAAGTTTTTATTAGAAAGCACTCGTCAGCTTGTATTACCACTTGAAAAATCAATGGTTTTTAGGTACAGTGTTTTCTTATAGGCAAATAGAATGTACATTAGTGCAAAAATGTTTCACCTTCTTCACAGTCTGAAAAGTAATGAACATTATCTGGTGAGCTCACAGTTGTTTCTTATTTGAGCTTCTATTTAACATTATCAGTAAAAAAAAAATTTTCATAGATAGCAAGTCCTTTGCAAGCGGTCCAGAACAAGTGATATGTATATATATATATATATATATATATTTATATATATATATATATATATATAGTATATATATATATATATATATATATGTATTTATATTTTATATATATATACATATATATATAAATGTATGTGTGTGAGTGTGGGTATGTATATATATATAAATATATATATATATATATATATATATAGATAGATAGATAGATAGATAGATAGATAGATAGATGTGTACATAAGTGAATATACTTATGTAATATATAAATGAATATCTTCATAACTGTACACATATTTTGGTTTTGAGGTTAAGGAATGTTATACTTATTAAACTATTTTGACCTGTGATGTTTAATGTGTATTAAACTGTTAGTGTTCATGGAGAATATGCTGAACGATAAAGTTATCTTTAGATATAGAACTGAAGAGAGAGAGAGAGAGAGAGAGAGAGAGAGAGAGAGAGAGAGAGAGAGAGAGAGAGAGAAAGTAATTATCAATATCAAAGTAAATTATTCCGGTAAGCGAAATGGTCAGCTTTATAACCTCTTGACCTTTTGCCGTAACTGGTATGTCTTGTTTTCGTGCTTAGCTAGAAAGTGTTTGAATACACCTGTAATTCATTTGCAAAAGGAAGGTGAACGCAGAATTTGATAAATTTACCTACGAACACGTAGTTATATCTACAGTAAATATTTACAGCTCAGATATTGATCGTGGGGTTATTGGTGCTCTGCATGGAACCGAAATATGTCATTACTGTTACACAATGTTAATACCCGTTCAATCGCCTACTTTACTGGTTTTTATTGAAAGGTGAAGTTATTCTTGATTTTATTGTTGTGCCAGTGTACCCGAGGCGTCAAAAAGGACGTCTAAATATTTAGATAAATATTCCACACACGCACACACAGATTCAACCCTTAACTACAACCCGCTGGTTCGACAATTCTTGGTAGAGTATGGTTTCTGAGTGTACCTTTTGGGTACCCCTTCTCACCATGGTATGACTACTATCTCTCCCCCCTGAGCGTGACAGGGAAGAAATATATACTTATATATGTAGTCACACACTTGCTCTTAATTATATAGGGAGATGTAACAGTAAATTTGACATTTTACGGCAGGTTATTCACTTATTTTTATTGTTTTACAATTATTATTCATACCTTTACGGTTGTATTGTGTGATAAAATTGCTAAACCATAGCTGCTTTATTGTTGTACTTAGGACAGTCGTCATTGACGTAAGATGTCTTATAAATATACATTTATTGGGCTTCACTATCGAAATATGAAAGGAACCAAATATTTTCCTGGACAGACATATTCAGCAAACGGAGAGATCGGAACTTCGAAAAAAATACTGTAAAGAACCATATTTATAAGAACTAACTATTGATCTGAACACACCACTATCAACAAAAATATATAAGGAAGATTAACTGGGCTGTATCACGAATGTAGTTAGGATGTTTTAGAAATAGGTTAACATCGAAACGGAGATTATTTTAGAGCCACTGGTACGAAAAAAAAGTTGTTTCATCAATTTCGGGAATCCTGCACAATGGTCGGGGAAAATATCTTTCGTAATGATTAGACCTTGATTGTTACTTCCTTTTTTCATTTTCTTCATCCCTCATTGGCTGATTGGTCTCTAATTTTACCATCCTATGTTTTATGGGAATTTGGTGACTTTATATATATAATATATATATATATATGTGTGTGTGTGTGTTGTGTGTGTGTGTATATATATATATATATATATAAGTGTAAGTTTATACTGTATATGTGTAATGCAATTAGTTTTAACACGTGTGTGTGTATATACAGTATATATATATATATATATATATAATATACATATATATATATAAAGTGTAAGTTTATATTGTATATGTGTAATGCAATTAATTTTAACAGGTGTGTATGTATATATATATATATACACACACACATATATATATATATATATATATACATATATATACTTACTATGACTTCCAGACCTGTTCAGGTTAATGGGATAGAAGGAAAATTATGGTTGTGGTTGCCTATTAGAAACGCCCCAGCCTGGTGATGGCCGGACTGGGGTTCGAGTCCCGCTCAAGCTCGATATTTTTTTGTAGTGTCTGCAACCCTGCCATCCTTGTGAGCTAAGGATTAGGGGGGCGTTGTCATTGCCCGGTTATCCTTGGTCATAGCTTGGTGGGAGAGGGGGCTTGGGCTCTATCAGTCTCTAGGGCATTGTCACTATCCCTTACCTCTGCCATTCATGAGACCTTTAAACAAATGATGTTTTTACGGTGCCATTTGAACAACTAACACCATTCTTCATTGACATTTCAGTAACCAAATGTTCATTCCATGAAGGGTGTTGAATATAATTTTATACCTGTCGATATAATGGAGGCAGGGGAAATTATACCAAAACGGGGAGTAAATCTGCCGTGAGAAAATGTTCAGGGGGGAGGAATTTATGAGATCTGGCAATGAATATGTGCAGGGGGAAATGGCTAGGGGAGAATATATTCTGCACTCATCAACAGCTCCCCTCCCACACTACAACACCCCCGAATGGGAGAAGAAGAAGAGGGAGCCACAGAGCGCGCTGGGTGGGTGGGTGGGGGGCGTTTAGGCTCTGCGCCGAAGTGAATTGATCCTGGTCTAGGTCATTGCCCTTGACATTTGCCATCAAGTGTACATCCACTTTAGGGAACTTAGTGCTTGTAAAGGGTCCCCTTGCAATCGTAGGCAACTCCGGACTCTAATGCCTTGCTAAGCGGCCTCTGCGGATCAGTTATCCCTCTCGATACTTTCATGATTATATGAATAATTAAGGTGGCCTACCTGAGTCTTGCCTCTCGTTCCACAGTTGATTTATGAGCATTCATTAAACATTGTGTGTCTTTTTTTTTCCCTTGCAGCTTATCACCGTTTGCCATTAAAAGCTATGAATATTTTAATACTCATAACTTTTTAGGAAAAGTAGCCTCGTAACTCTGAATAAGGTGTAAGTTGTTGCATATTTAAAAGAGAGAGAGAGAGAGAGAGAGAGAGAGAGAGAGAGAGAGAGAGAGAGAGATAACGCAATCAAGACGTAGGTATCATGTGAATCCTTGCTTGCTCTTTACTTGATAATTATTCCCTTGATGATTCCTATTGCATCCGTGATATACATTAGAGAAAAAACTTATTAGATTTTAGTGATCTTATTATTTTTTACCCCAAGCTGCAGAAATGAAAGTCTTGAGACTTACAAAATGTGTAACGAGACTGGATAGGCTACGTAATGCGGACATAAGAGAGAACTGGGAGAGGAAGGTATTTTGGACGGAGAACGATATCTTAGAAGGTTTTTAGAGTGGAGATCACAATGAAGACCAGAGATGAGTTGGCTACAAAATATAGACAGGAGGGGTTGCAGTTAGCGAGAGGTTGATGAAATGAGATTATATGAAGGTCAACAGGAATGCAGACAACTCTTGAAACAGGAATGGAGGAAATTCCTGTAGCAGTAATGTAGACAATTCCTGAAGCAGGAATGGAAACATTTTTGAAGCAGGAATGTAGACAATTCCTGAAGCAGGAATGGAGAAAAATCTTGAAGCAGGAATGTAGACAATTCCTGAAGCAGGAATGGAGAAAAATCTTGAAGCAGGAAGGTAGACAAATCCTGAAGCAGGAATGGAGACAATTTCTGAAGCAGGAATGGAGACAATTCCTGAAGTAGGGCGACTGACAGGCTCCCAGAGCTTACCTGCCGCTTGGTGAAAATATCATTATTCTAGATTAAACATGACTTTTTAAGTCGTCTCCCTTCTGCCCTGTATCTCACTCCCTCACTCTCACTCTTAAAGGATTCTGTTGTTTAATAACCATCTCTTGCCATCGTTTTTCCACTTTCCTAAATGTATCATCCTACTCTGTCATATTGGCAGCTTAGCACGAGAATGTGTCTTTTAAATATTTGCTGATGTAGCTGCAATTTTAAAGCATGTTGCGCTCTCTCTCTCTCTCTCTCTCTCTCTCTCTCTCTCTCTCTCTCTCTCATCGCCAATTATAATCCCATTAAGTCTTCACCATTCGTTATGTGATTATTAGAAATCTGCTTTTCCATGTCTGATCAACTTCATGACTTGAAAAGCGGTAGTTAAATGTTATTTGAATCGTCCATATGAAGTCGAAATCAAAGTGAGCAATTAATGACGACCTAGATCTTTTGATATATATATATATATATATATATATATATATATATATAAGTATATATATATATATATGTATATATATATATATATATATATAAATCAGGGTGTGTTTGCTTATGCTTCACATACACCAATAGGCTTTTTGGGCTTTCTGTAATCCAGTTATGTCTATACCACCGATGCCTATACTGGAATTTCCAATTTATGTTGCGTCCTGCTATTTTCCCACTGCCAGACTTAATTCGTTTTCAGGAGGGGTTGATGGGATTGTGCGGTAGTAGATAGATGGGGGTAGTGAATTAAGGACATTATTGGGATGGGCATTGGGGTCTCACATGATGGGGTTTGAGGGGACTCCCGAAATACCATTTCCCCGTTTCCGCATGATTGACTTCAACCTTTTCGGGATGGCGTTACTAGGTCGACCTCTTTTCCCCTGCTGGCCTCGTTAAGATCTCTACAGATAAGGGGTAGGCTCATTTTCACGTCATCGGTGATATGCTGCTTCTTGTTATTCTTCTGTTATTATTTTTCAAAGATAAATTATCGTATTATCCCCTGGCTCAATTTTCGACGACGCATTTCCAGAAATTTATTTTAATCGATTAACGTCCTTACTTAACATTATATCTAGAACTGGCATCACAACTATCATGGTCGTGGAGATTGATTTATCTCTGGTTTGCTAGAATTAGGGGTTTGTCTTATAATTTACATAAATCCATAGATACACAAACACACACACACACACACACACACACACATATATATATATATATATATATATTCATTAAGGGCTAAAGCACTTGTGGTATCAACTATTATAGGACATCGCTTTTCTGTATCCTTTCTTTTTGCAGGGATAAGATAAAGGAAAGGACGGAATTGTTTGCTGCGGTGTTCCATTTGTCAAATTGTTGCCGACAGCTGTTTCAGCCAATTACTAATGGCTTTCATCAGGGCATATGTACCTAGAAATAATTATCCTTATACAATCCCACTACACATGGATAATGATTACCATGACAATATGCCCAGAAAAAAACCATTAGTTATTGGCTGAAACTGATGTCGGCAAGAATTGAATAGATGGAGTCTTTTTCCTTCAAAGTTCTAATCCCTGAAGAAGAGAAGAGATACAGAAAGCTAAAAAATTGGCGTCTTAAAATAGTTGATGCCACAAGTGCTTTAGCATTTAACGAAAATTACCTAAGAGGAAGACTATGATCAAAGATTGTGTGTATATATATACGGATATATATAAAGCAACAAAAACAACAACAAATGCAACTGCTTCCCGTCCACTGCAGTACAAAGGCCTCAGACATGTACCCAGTCATGTCCGGCCATTCTCACCACCCTGCTGGCCACTGAGGATTGGTGATGGGGGAGACTTTAGTCGGGCCACTCACAGCAAACCCACCTAGCATGTGTGGTCCTAACTACTACAGCTTCTCTGATCCTGGTGATACACTAACCTTTTCACTACGTTAGGGTATATCCACTCAGAAAGGATATATATATATATATATATATATATACCTGTATTATACCGGTATATATATATATATATACACCTGTATATACCGGTATATATATATATATATATATATACATGTTTATATTCTGCAGTCGATATTTCTCTTTCTGATAAATGTTACGTTTTTCTCTTTATGACATTTTACATGAAAAGTTTGTATGGATTCCAGATATGCAATTCCAAGAAATCGGAATAAATATCATGAAAGAAATTAATGGAGATATATAACAGGAACTATTTCGGAACTTGCTAGAATTGTGTTGGGGAATACACGAGTTTCTTTCTCTTTTGGTTTGATGGAACACAAGTCGTTGATATGAAAAGTAACCAGCCTGGCCAGTGTCGCAGTGTGGAAGCAGCTGTAGTAAGCGTCTGGTATTGACAATTCCAAACATAGAGACATTCTCTCTCTCTCTCTCT
>NC_090725.1:100667364-100669864 GCF_036898095.1 Palaemon carinicauda | reverse complement strand
AGTTAATATTTGTTGTATATGAATAAAAAATACGCGGCATTGTTGAAGTAAATTGAAAAGGACTTTGAAAACTCCCATCTCAATTCCCACTTTGAAAATGAAGTTAAATTGAAATTGCGTAAACAAACAAGAAACAAAAACAAAATAAAGGAATTTGGCGTTGTGGGGATTTGGAGCCTCCCTTTTTGAAGCTTAAAAGCCTGAAATATGTCCGATCATAATTTTGTGGCCAGGCTGGTTTTTGGGACAACGGATATTTTTCCTTTGTTTTCGGCAAAATTTAGCTTATTGCATTTGGGTAGTAATGCTATCACGCCGGAATATTTGAATGTGGGTTGCAGGTATCCTGTCATTTGCATCGGTGCAGGGATTTTCACGTTAATGGTTGTTTTAACCTTGTGTCTGGGCTATA
This sequence comes from Palaemon carinicauda, assembly GCF_036898095.1. NCBI lineage: Eukaryota > Metazoa > Arthropoda > Malacostraca > Decapoda > Palaemonidae > Palaemon > Palaemon carinicauda. The sequence continues at coordinate 100,669,452 of NC_090725.1, read as the reverse complement.
AAGATGTTTAATGGATCAGACAGAGTCTGGCTCGCGTGAACAAGTTTAGTGCATTTATAATCCTTAAAGCATTTCGTTTTTATGGACTGTCGTCGTGAATCGTGAAATAAATATAAAAGCATATACAGTGTGCATGTCTATACCAGCTTCTATATACATACATACATACATACATACATAATATATATATATATATATATATATATATATATATATATATATATATATATATATATATATATATATATATATATATATAATTGTATTCTACTCTTAAGGCAAAACATATTTCGGCATCACTCACAAATCATGTTTGCCAGGAAACAAGACAAGGAAGGACATATGTCGCTATACAGTATACTATATATAATGAAAGGTGTCATTTTTGCAATTCTATCAAACTTATCGCTCTATTGTATGCAACATATATATGAATAAAACAACCTGTCCTTACATATCATGCTTCACAGGAATCAGAACATGTTTCAGTCATATTTTGTGTTACCTGCTTACGTAGTTCCTACAGTCCTCAAGGGGTTTACTATTGCACCGTAATTGTTCAGGGGCTAATTTCCCTTTGGTAAGGGTAGAAAAGACTTTAGCTAGGGTAAGCAGCCCTTCTAGGAGAAGGACACTCCAAAATCAAACCATTGTTCTCTAGTCTTTGGTAGTGCCATAGCTTCTGTACCATGGTCTTCCACTCTCATGGGTAAGAGTTCTCTTGTTTGAGGGAACACTCCGGTATACTGTTGTAGATGGTTCCTTATTTCCTTTCCTAAATGGGCTATTTTCCCTGTTGGAAATCTTGGGCTTATTGCATATTGCTTTTCCAGCTAGGGTTGTAGCATAGCAAGTAATAATAATAATATGTGGTTGTGCCTTCATTGGTTTGTTGATATTAATGAAGACTTTCACTTATTCTCATTGTTTTTTTGAGAAAGTTACCATAAACTAAAATATATTGTATGTTTTGAGATGATATATATTTTATCCTTATGAAAATCTATTAAAAAGTTCCTCAGAATATGATTTTCGATGGTTTGTCTAATCAATTTTGTATTGAGTGGATTTATCTTGTCCTCTTTTTCTTAAAACCTCTCTGACCACTCTATTGTAGTTAAAACTTCTCTTTGTTTCCAGTCTCCAGTTCATCCGAAACTGGGTCCCATTGTAATGTATATCCTTCTGATTATCTTCCAGTAATGTCAATTACGTCTATTTTTTTTAGCATTTATGATAAACGTTCTCAAAATTGCCTTGAGAAATTTTTCTACTTTGAAACACAGTATTTTGAATATTACACCATTTAGTGTGTATGTATGTACTTATACATTTGAGGATTTCATTATTGCTAAAAAGTTTCCGTGGGCTCTTTTGACACTTCCCATAATTTATCTCGCATTCACCTCTACTTGTGTATTGTCTGTTTTTTTTTTTTCACTTTTTATTTCTTCTTTCATAATATTCTGTTATCGTTTTCCTTTGGTGTTGTCTTTTCCCTTCCTGATTACCCAGACAGTCCTAACGACCGCTGGCTCTCATGTTTGTATTCATCAATCGACCCCTCATCAGGAAAAGCAACCCATGAAGGTCTGATTTGCATCGCTTTTCACTGCATGCTAACATTCCACCACTACTTCAGCCCTCCTGTGTTCTCTCTTTATTTTTTTACCACATTTTCTCTCGTTTTCAGTGAGCTTTTTTCACTGTGGTATATGGATAGTTTTCTTTACAATCTTCAGTCGTAAAATTCGTAGCAATTGCGAGAAGTTATTATATTTTAAATGTTAATACTTATAAAATTTTAATTTGAGAACCTTTGGGATTTTAGTGCTAAGTTTAAAAGAATTATGTCGCTTAAGTTTTGTATGTTGAGTCCATGTTAAGTATGAACTTTCTGTGACTTCATAGTAGTACGTCGGAATTGTGCTGAAACTGCAGTTTCTGTAATATTTATACAAACTGTGTACACCATGTAGGTTTAGAAAAAATTTCAAATTATTTTACGCAAGATTAATTCAAAAGTTAATTAAATTGTATCTAGCTTTTTATAATTGTTTAAGCAAAGTAACTTTATATTGTTTTGGT
>NC_090725.1:100659864-100662364 GCF_036898095.1 Palaemon carinicauda | reverse complement strand
CAGGAATTGTTGTAAACTGAAATGGCAAGCAAGAATTAAAAAAGATCTTGAAGGACTGAAGAAGAATTAAATGGAGACAGAAATGAACCATGAAGAGGAAAATGTGTCGCATGGTGCTGCCACCAAAGTTGCTTTAAAGTGAACCTGATTTTGGTTGCCAAGGCCAGATTTAAGACTACTTCCATTATTTTTAAATACTCCACATTCCTTTACTCCCTTTATCCGTCTTTCATTCACAACACTTTGAGTGCATGGATCACTGCTGCAAAATCTCTTAACATTTTTTTCCTTATGCTTTCAAACTAAGGTCATTTTTGCTATGGCATTCTTTCTTATTATGCAGTCGGAATTATTTCTCTGCATTTAGGTAATGGCTCAATTGCATCTTCTATACGGCAGTTGGTTCTGGAAATGTTAGACAATAGATCTGCAATGAATAGCGAAGCATGAAGATAGCACTGTGAATATTTCATGCTAGCATAGATTGTTATTTTTGGTTGGTGACAGTATTTTAACGATACATACACTTTAAGCTTGATGATGCATCTCTTTAAACGAACAAACCTTAGATTATAACACGTTTTGATTTGAAAATGACAATCAACGATAATATTATTAATCGTGTAGTTCAGGTGGGCGGTTGCAACACAGACACAGTGTCGGCCATTCAAGACAAGAGGGACCGCAGTGAACAATTTCACGAAACTGCTTTTCCTGTATTTATTTATTTATTTATTTCAACAGAATGCGATAAGTAGGAGGGAATAAACATTTTGAGTTATATCATACCGTACCATAAGGTCATTTAGATGAAGAACTAAGTGAAAAATGCGGTGACCTTTAAAAGTAAAACGACCGTTGGAGGGAGGTATCGTGCTCCAGCCAACGTTCTCCCTTCCCATGCACTATCTGCATTGCCGGATTCTTCTCATGGCTCGACGGGATCAGTGTCTATAAAGCGTTTTTTAGTTGTTTTTTTCAACTCTGTTATCAGTTAGCATATTCACCAAATACTCAAATGCCATATCTCGAAGCACTCGGAAGCTTGCTAATTAAAGTGAGAAGCAATACTGTAATCGTGACTCCATCGATTGAAACAGGAGCTAAATGGAATCATAGGCTACCCCCACCTGAAGATGACGGTTACGGGGAGTGGGTGCACAGAAATCAATAAGAAAGAAGGTGTAAGTGATTGAAATGACAACGAAGAAGCAAGGTTAATAGGGAGAGTAACATTTCGGGGCCGAATATGACGTAAGCTACATTATATGAATAGGAAAGTCTTGACAATAATGTTGAAAAAATGGCGGCAGACAATAGATTTAATTCTGAAAATCAATAAAACATTTTTGGGTGAGAATGATAAAATGTTTTGTTAACAATTAAGAATATTTAACCTAAATTAAAACAACGAATTAATTGCAACTGAATTTGCCATCTAATATGACCACTATATAATCTATAGATTTATCAGTACTGAACCTTCTAAATATATATGTGCTTTAGAATAAAGCTTTAACCTTTAAACGAATGTGCGTCGACTCTTTTGTCAGAATAATTAACTAAATGTTACCTTTGACAGTTATAAAGTTTTCCAATATTCTAAAAAAAGAGATTACACAATCTGATATACATTCTAATAGAAAAAAATTTATATTTATTTTACTTAGTCTTTAAAATCTAGCTTCGTATGTTAATTTGCTTATAAGAAATTTCATGAAAAAAAAAAGAGACAAATAGATTTTGGGAATCCTTTTGTTTGCTTATATTTGCACATTTTATCAGCCATAAAGATAACGCATTACGAAATTATTGTAGCTGTTTGCAGATGCAACGTTAAGTTAGTTTGCTTTACATGTTATGAAAATTGGATGATGAGGCCGTAGGTTTATTCTTTATTTACTCCCCCATATATTTTTTCATGGTCTAGCTGCCACATCCATCTGAAATAAGTGTAAGTTTTCAAGTCCAATGCCTCTTTTCTAGTCTAGTTGCCTCTGATAGAGAAGTGCTCTATTACAGTTTTATGTCCTGTTTTAGCATTTCAGAATATATTACAGGGCTTTAGATGCTATTTAACATTTTAACTTTATCCTTGATGTTCTCCCTGATATTAATATGTTTTTTTCTTTTATGATTTACTGTTTTTTTCTGTTTTTGTTTGGTGATGGTGTAAACGATGCATGTATACAAGGTTATCTGAGTGTCGTATGACCCTTTACCCCCCCCCCTTTTATTTTTTTCATTTTTTAACAGATCCTAGCTCTTTTAAAGGCCCAAGTCTTGCATAATTATGTGCTCTTGATTTATTTAATTTGCAGTTCAATTACCTCTACCATATTTCGAAATATCCAATTTCTGTCACTAATGAGTGTGAGATTTCTTCTATTTCTCCGTTACCGTAACAGAAAGTTTTATTCCGATTTTACTGCTTTAATTGTTTAAAGATTGCTAGGAATTATCATTGAATTAATTAAAATTATATCACTTCCCACCGAAT
>NC_090725.1:100619864-100654864 GCF_036898095.1 Palaemon carinicauda | reverse complement strand
TTCTAAAAAAAAATTCTATAGATAATGAGGAAATTACGTAAAAGTTAAATAAAGCTAATCACTATCAGGATATACATTGATTATGATGTCCAAATTCAGCTTTTCTATTGATATTTTATTTCATTTTCTTGAATTTGAAGTAATTCATTATCAACAATAAATATAGATAGTCGTCATTTATTACTACAAGCATATTTGAGGCTTCACAAAATACCAAGAATGAAGGAAAATCTTGAAAGTTTATTTATCCTTGCTCTAGCTTCATCTTGAATGATTAGCGATAATACATAAAAAGAAAAAAAAAACTAGTGGGACGTATTAGTAACACATATACCTTATTTCTATCCCAATAAGTTTGAGATGGATTTTGAGTCAAAACATCGAGATTTATTAAGATTTATCATTTCGTAAATGGACAATTATATTTTTTTTTTCGGCCTAGCCATAACAAGCAGCCTTAAATCATTTTGAAATTTACTTGAAAGTTTATGTTATAGATTTCCTCATACTCTACTAATAATTCCTGAAATGAGATTTTTAACATAATTTTATTAAAGTATACAGGATTTTAGAACAGTATCTTGCAGGAACCGTTAGGAAATAATTATACCAAAGGATTTTGGAATTTGGATGTGAACTGGATCCATTTAGACTTGATATAGATTTTTTTTTTCAAGTTACTACACAAAAGGGCTCTCATTTTCCTGAAACTCCGGAGATTTGATAACAGCTAGGAGAATGCTAAAACATATTTCATGTAGGCCTAATAGGTTCCTCAGTCGTCACAACCCAGTAGTAAAACCATAAGTTGTTAAAATAATCTGTTTTGTGGGTATACACTTGGGTGACACGCTAAAAAAAGCCGTACTGAATAAGTTCCTGAACCTTATGTGTACTCTATATATATATATATATATATATATATATATACATATGTATATATATATACATATATATGTATATGTGTATATATATACATACACACACATACATACATATATAATATATATATATATATATGTATATATATATATATATATATATATATATATATATGTGTGTGTGTGTGTGTGTATATATATATATAGATAAATATATATACATATATATATATATATATATATATATATATATATGTATATATATGTATATATATATATACATATATATATATACAGTATATATACACATAAGAAACAGCTTAACTCTCAATATCAACATAATAATTATTGATTTTTTCAATATGGATTCCACCCAAGTGTTCAAGTGACGATTTTCTATTTTGGCAACTTTCATGAAAAAATTATGATTGAATTATCTGTGTGACATCAGTTTTTCTATTTACACTGCTTAATGTTTTACAGAACACTGATGCGGTGACATACTTGCACACGCTAAATAATGCTATGTATCAAGTTGTCATCGAGGTGGAGGAAGAAAAGTCACACGGGCTGTCAGTCGCTTTCCTGTTTTCACACACAGCTTTAGGGTCACGTGATACAGCACCAATTCATTAACATAACATAATAGCGAATAGCTATTATTATTATCTATTATTATTATTATTATTATTATTATTATTATTATTATTATTAGCTAAGCTACAATCCTAAGTGGAAAAGTAGGATGCGATAAGCCCAAATGCTTCAACAGGGAAAAATAGCCCACAGAGGAAAGGAAACAACGAAATAAATCAGTTACAAGAGAAGTAGTGAACAATTAGACCATTTTTTAAGGAACAGTAACAACATTAAAGTAGATATTTTATATATAGATAAAAAAAAAGAGGAAGAGAAAGTGTATCCAATAGCAAAACAATAATGTTGTCCAAGTTACACAATCTCGTTTAAATAAATATCATTGGTAAATTATTTTATGAATAATTGTACGCTTGTTTTTATATATATATATATTTTTTTTTTTTAAATCACTGAGGTGACTGTACTAATATTCTAATTTTCGTATCACATGACCTTAAAGAGGTTTGAAAACAGGAATTGCGCTAAGCAACCCTTGGTACTTTTCTCCTACCTCGATGGCACATGCACATGTTATACATATACATACATACATACACACATACATATATATACACACGCACATACATATACAGATCTTTATTTATTATTCATTACGCCCAATGTATAATTACATTTATACATACATACATACATACACACACACACACACATATATATATATATATATATATACAAAAAAAAAGTTAAATATCAATCTTAACTTATATATTTATTTTATTTATATACACATGGAATGTAGCTAGGTTTGTGTTCCCATCCTATGTATCCCAATGAAGAGGCATGGAATATCAAAATCAATAAAGTTGCCTGTCATTTATTAGGAAGAATAGGACCAATTTGAACTTGAATTTCAACATTAGGTTAACTTACACTTATTTATGCGTGTATATATTTATATGTATATATATATATACATATATATATATATATATATATATATATATATATATATACAATAAATGTATTAGCTTACCTTTGAGCAGTCTTTTGGAAATATAAGAATATAACAGAATGATCCAGTGTGTTTAGAAATTAAAGTCTCCAATTATGAACAGATTATTGGAACTATTACTGATAATTTAGATTTGTACCCATATTTAACTTCATGGAATCGATTACATGTGAAATGAAGAAATAGGAAAGTTAGATGATTCCCTAAAGAGTCTGTGCATTTGTGTATTAAGTACAATCATTAACATTTACACTCAAACACTGTTAGAATGGTTAATGCTTAGCTATAATAGTCTTCGTGTTTATTTAGGAGAGATTTGTATTGTTGCCCCAATGCCTTGTCCGGAGAGACTCTGCAGTACTCTTTGCCAAATGTTTAAAGAGCCTCTTTAGGATAGCCCCTAGAAGACAGAATCACTTAAAAAACCTAAATTGAGCCCTTAGTAAGTTTGATTGCTTCAACTGTTAATTCCTCCGTTAAACTTTAAAAAAAAAAATCTGAATTTCCCTTTTAAAACTTTTTCAACATTCACCCTAATCTGAGGAGTAAGTTTATAGTTGGTAGAGAATGGTAGAAAGAGAAAGATAGAGAGAGAAAGAGAATGTCAGAAGTTCCTCGCCCCACCGGCCCTTCCCCTGGACCAAGTAAGACCTCTCTCTGCAGCACACATTTTAGTCACAACATGAGGTGGAAATGCTGTGTTGGTGGTCTGTCAAGCACATGTACAACATAATATTGTACATAAAAAGTAGTGCATGAATACACTCACCTAGGGATATAATAGTTTAACTTTCTTCTAACAACCAACAACCTATCTGCCAGTGCTGTTTTTCAAACACTGTCAACCTGAATTAGAATTTTCTGCAATTGCTCACTTTGCCAGTCAAACAAAGAAGGGGTCCTCTTGCAAGAGATTCAAGAGAGCTTGTCACAATGGATGTTTATCATTGTATTCTTGTTGTATTTCACATCATTTCAAAGTGAAAGAAGTTTGAACTACTTTTAGATACAGATGCAGTTAAAACTTAAAAGAAAATATATTTACAAAATACTTGGTTGCGAAACTGCTTTTCCTCCATAAGAACTTAGTGATTTGTGAAAGGACTCCTTCATATTAGGCCTTTCTTTCCCTATAAGTCCACCAGCTGTTAGTTTACTGAGAACGAAACCCGCATGCACACCAAATAATTTAAGTAGAAGAAGTAATATTAGCTGAAATAATTATCTTCAATAAATATACGTATATATCTCATAACTCTCTTTACGACATGTGGATTGTAAGATCTACAAGATAGTATCTGAAGATCTTCCGAGAGTAACAATATTTTTTTTTTTTTTTTTTTTTTTTGTGGATATTTGATCCTTATTGCTAATAGCATGCCCACAGAATCGGTTTGTTATGTTTACTAACCCTATGCACGAATCCAAGTTTTGTAGACTGAATTTAGCTTAACCATGGCACTGTGTCCTGCCTTTTGTTATATTCTCACCAAAAGAAAAAAAATGTTTTTAGCTTTACTGATTCGTAAGTCCTTTTAAACTCATCTCATTAAAAAGAGACAAAAACATAACCTTCACATTAGAAATTGTTCTGTATTACCTCTGGTTTTATTGTTTTGTATTAAGTCTTTCCTTACAAAAAGCCACATTCCCTTTGCAAACCTATTAAAATTTTAGGGTTACTGTACATATCAGATGAAAACAAGAGAAAAATGTACAACAAAACACCTGGTCTAATGAACTATGAATACTTCAAAATTGATAGGCTGTAAACAAAGAAAATGAATCCGAGTCTTATAGAAGGTTCTGCTCCTAATAATCTTGCCAACGTTCCAGGACTGGAAGCGGACAGAATCATCGGTGGTGACGCTATGCAGGGTCTTGGGGACGATAAGGTTTCAAAACGGTAAGTTTCCTCATCTGAAATTTTCCGAAAACAATATAAAATCTCCTTAAAAAATCTATAGCTATTTGTTGTCCTACCTTACTCCTCTCCCCCCAGTACTTCCTGGTTTCATCCACATGACTAGAAAATCTATCCATAAGGAAGATTCAAGTCTAACATCTGACCTGTCTTTCCAGAGACAACGAGAGCAGATTGATCTTTGTCATTGTAATTGTGATTAAGTAATTTGTCTGATACCTGGCTCTTTGACATAGCATGGTGTCCTGTATGTGCAGTGATGCCCAGGTTAGAATTAGTCGTTGAAAATCTTTTATTTCCAAAATTCGTGTAAATTATAAATGAAAACCCTCTTGAATAAAAAAGATATAAGATAAATGAGAAAAGACGTCAGAACTACAATTTTCCTTATTTAACTACCATTACAATGTAATTTTTAAAAACCCTGTTGAGTTCTGATATCTATTGATTTTAGCATTAACTATTTTTTTAGTAGATTATATACCTTTCCGACTATACTTACTCCCCCCTCTTTTTTTTAGCCTTGAGTATTCGTGATCTTGAGTAAGTGTCTGTTGGTAAGGATGTGTAGTTAGAGATAATTGAAGCTGGTATTTATGTTGATCATATAAATAGTTGCCTACAGTAGTTAGATAGATAGCATTAAGAAAGGAGGATGTGCGGAGCTTCCCAAGGCGCAATCGTTTGTTTAATTATAAACAAAAACTTTAACCGTCGTTGAAAACGCAATTTTTTAGTTAATATTACGCCCATTGTGTTCTTAAGAAGCATCCTGTCAGCTGTGGGTTGCTTCATGAAGACATTCTTCTTCTTTCTGTAACAGACTAGAAATGTACAAATATAAAAGAAAATTGTGTAGGATATTCAACATTTCACTTTCCTGACATGAATATAACTTCATCAAAGACATTTTGAATTTCATGCTCCAAGAAAATACTTCTCGGTGTTATGGGTTTATATATTTTACGCCAAAAGATATAAGATAATTCCTTCTACTATTAAATGGATTTAGATTTGGTTTTACTAATCATTTTTCTTTATAATTGTTTGTTGTAATTTTTTATCTTGGGTTATTCTAAACTTTCACTCAATGGCAATTCCTAGATGGGCGGTTTAATACTTTCCCATTTTAAAGGAAAGTTTTTCATTATTGTTTGTTTAATTGAACAATAGAAACATGTTAACGCGGTTATTGTAGTATCACAGAAATCCCTCTCCCTCACTTTTTCCTTTTTTTTTTTTTTTATTACTGAACACCCCTTTCCAAAGGCATAAGGCATCTGCAAATAATAAGTCGTTATTTAAATTCCAAAGAAATCATGCTACCACTTAATGTTATATTGGCTTCATTTCTGCTTCTTGATAAAAGAAGCAGACTGCCAAGGAATTTTTTTAAACCATCTGCTGTTTTAGTTTAATCTTGGTACCTTGGTGTAAAAAGAAATCTCTCGACAGAAATGAATAAGAATTTAATTTGAGAGACCATCGCTCAGCTGCAATTGACATGAAAAAAAAAAAAATAAAATTCAAGTACAAAACCAAGCTGTATTTTTCAAGACAACTTATAGAGATAAAATTTTTTGTTGCCTATCTGTAGAAAAGGTTTCTATATTCTATGAGCTGAGGCTACTATATATTCCTAAAAGGGTTATTCCGAAATGCTTTTATTTATTCACTATTTTCTTTCAATAAGCACCAATATGTTTTTGTCTGATGTATTATATTCTCTGATGTATGATATTCTTTATTCAAAATAACTTCATCTTTGATAAAGATGTTCCCATTTTTATAGTTATTTAAAGCACCGAAGCCTTTTGCACCTAATAATATCCACCTTCACGTACACATTTTTCCTTTATATAGAAACTAAGACTGAAAATTTTCATGTGGTTAGGGTAAAGTAGGGTCCTTTATTTATTTCCTTTTTTTTATATAGTCACCCATAGACGGTACTGTAATAGTGACCTACTATTTTTTCAACTGTGTAGTATAATGGGTTGTTAAGTATGTCTTTCAGTACATCCCTTCCTCCAGGTGAAATTCATTAGCATGATTTGTAACAGGTAAACGTATAGTCGAATACACGTTTATTGTATATAGCTTATGTTTATATCATATCTTGTTGCACTGGTTCCCCTTGATATTATTTTGAAAAAAGCTTAGAAGCAGATGGCTCTAAAGTGATAACTAAACCTACTGGGGTTATTTTCCCCCTTTTCGAAATCATGTTATCTGTTTCAAATAGCTAAATAGCTTTTTCATGTTAAATCAAGTTAAAGGTACGTTTCTGATCAATACCTGCAGTGTTTTAACATCAAGGATTAACCTTACAGAATTAGACACCTCTTCATTTTAAAACTATAGAAGAAATCTTAGATAAAAAGAGAAACTTTTGAAAGTATTGGATGATTGCCATTGAAAGGAATTTGTATCAATCAGATGTGGAATGCTGCAGATTCTTGGCCAGGTACGCCACCAACTTAGGTATTTTGTATAGTTCTGAGTCTTTACTGAATTTTTTAGGACACATTGTAAGTTTTTATTAAATGTAATCGTATACTGTCACTACATAGTCAGTTATTTTTTTCTTTGTTTGTGAAATGAAAAGGCTTTAGCTTTGGAGGATCTCTGAACAAAAAAATTTTTTCTTCTCCCTTTTCTTTATCTCAATTTTCTAACCACTTCTCTTTCTACTTTATTACCCGAAGTATATCTTTCCCCACCCATCCAGTGAGAGATCGGAGTTCATCCCAAGGAGGGAAGATTATTGGTGTTGTTTCCTGAGAGTCCATTGTGGGTCTGATGACTCGAGCAGAGAATGTCATATCTTGTATTCATTTAATTGAGGTGAGATTTGTCTAAGATGAGAAAGGATGAAGACTAGTAACCTCACATTAGATAGACTAATGAAGATCAGAAAGTGGCCACCTCTGGAGCCTTGCCTTTAAAGGAGTTAAACTATATATATATATATATATATATATATATATATATATATATATATATATATATATGTATATATATATATATGTATATATATATATATATATATATATATATATATATCAATTGCAAGTGTTTCATATGATTTCTCTAATACAGGTCGTTTTAAAAGATGGCTACTAAGTCTTTCCTCAGTCTTCATATCTGCTGTCATCACCTGGTTATATAATCAAAAGGACTTGATTATCGTCATAATAGAATTTAGTTCTCACCAGTACAAGATATAGAATTGATTGATAGATTAAATGATTAGGAGTTTTCTGGCCTACTGACGCCTACAGTCATTGATGCCGATATAGTTTATTATAGATAAATAATAACAGGAATTTCAATTTAAATCCATAAAAGCAAAGATGTTCTTATGAAAGTTAAATAGATTCCATAAGACCTGCTTCTGAAATAGATCTTAGGATACCGCTGGCATAGTACAACAAGTCCTGCCAAAGAACTTTGGCAAGGATGAACCTGCCATCCTCACCTCCAGCCTCATAGAGATTTCTATTTCTCAGAATGCTAAAAAGGGGGTGGGGGGGGAATTCGATCAACAAATACCTCACTGATATGGATACCAAATCCTCGTCATATGGAAGTATTCCAAACGTTTGTTTTCATTTTACAAAATTTCATTTGTTTCGATTACCTGACTTCGCGCCCTTTCATTTTTAATTTATCTGTTCATTCTATCTGTTGCATTAGTCCATTCTCAGACCGTTATGGAAGCCATTCGGGATAATCAGCATTGATGTACAGAATGTATTAAATACTGAAAAATGCTACTCATGCATATCCTCATCAATGCCCTTTTTAGATGCCTGCTACCAGAAATGATTACACAAGCCATCATCTGACACCACCAACAACAAGTAGTAGTTTATATTTACTATCTTGTTACTTGAGCAAAGATTCTCCCATCACAGACGGATTATGGTTAGGTATCACACTTTAAATTGATAGCTGATAGAGAAAAAGGATGTTTCAGCAATAGAGTTCCTTCAATCCAGATCTTGCAGGCTAGAGATTCATGTTACAGTTATAAAATCCTTCCGTTGGAGACCTGTGAGGCCTAAAAACTCTTACTGGTTCAGGTGTTTTTTCAATTGAAAGATCACCTTTGTGATTTTGTTTTGATCTTTCCTCACAAACCAAGTGTATAGGTTTTTGGATTCAGTCATCACATAAATGATTCCCAGGGTATGTAACCGAGTCAATTCTTGGATAATTGTTTATTAGATATTCATAATCGCAGGTATATGTGAGTATACTTATAAGCAAACCTAGTTTAGTACTGACATGTAAGGCTTAAAACTTTGTTGCCTCATCTTGTTTGTTTGTTTCATAGCCATGACATTTATAGTAAACATTTATCATAGAGTTATTGTCAAATTGCTTTGAAATGGCCAGTTGTCAGTTGTCTGGCATGGGAAAGAGTTAAGAACATCACCAGTTTCCAATGTAACACTGGATTGAACTTTGTCATTTGCCACCCATCTGTAAAAACACCGAGGGAGGGTTAGCTCTCGCAATTCCCTGCTAAAAAGACTAGCAGTAGCCAAGAGGGGAGCCAATGCTCACACACTAAAAACAACTGCCTTGTCACTGTTCTATGCACCAGCCAATGTCTGTGCACCAGTGTAGAACAGATAATCGCATGCTAAGAAAATAGATCCCATGCAGTCATTACAGTGACACTACATCCCACTCTCACCAACACCCTCTACAAACTTGCTATTATGACCCCCCCCCCCCCCCAAGAAATCAGGAGGCATACAACAACAACAAAAAAATAAAAAAAAAAGCAAACAAATCTTGGACTCAAAGACACCCACTACATCCTCACGTGCCACTTCCAAGTAGAGCTTTGCCACTGTGGAGTGACTGCCAGTCCAAATATCAGTGCTGAATGATAGAATGGACCAATTGAGGGACTTTGATAGAAGACTACTCCGCAACAGTGCGGTGCAGGTCCCTCCGAAGAAATTGCTGACGGGACACTACTTCCCAGACCTTATTTTTGTGCCCTAAACAGAGTTAGAGCTGGAGTGACCAAAACTTGGATAAGTCTGACTTAGTGGCAATGAAAAAACCCTTCAATGGTTTGGCATGACAAGCTATGATGATGAGTTATCAAACAAAAAGTCAGATATAGAAAATCCATGATAGAATTAATCTAGAAGAATTGGTATAAGAGAAAACAACAATTACATTTCATACGTAGACTAATCACAGATGAGTGTCATTCTCCTATAGTAGAGTCAGTCTTTCAGAGACCCCAAGTCTTCTAAAAGACCCACAAAGAACTTGGTTGTAGGATGTGCAATGCCATGGCTGGCATTGCTTATCTGTGTTTCTAGAGAATACCCAATTCATCTTTGTAGTTTTATTCACAAATCGTATAGGCAAGACTGGTTGGTACCATTCTAAATCCTAGGTTATGTCAGACACTAAATGTAAATTGCAGGGGCAGATTTTGATGACAAAGAAAATAATTTCCTGATAGTGGTTGCTACTTGAACAATTCTTAACTGACCTAACTACAGTAGATATCATGCAACTACAAGCTCCAGACATTTCGGTGTCTACTCATAACTCACACAATTGGTTGTCTGATTTATTCATTCAGTCTGTCAATCTGTATTTCTGATTTATAAAAACAATATATTCAACTAGCTCTTATTTTTCCTAGACTCTCATCCTTGGCACCAACCGCAGGGTCATCAACATTAATTCATCTCTCCTTATGTAAATCCAGAATTTATTTCTCAAAGCATAAAGGTACCCAAAGAAATTCTTTAGAATATGACTATTAGTGACTTCATCCAAAAGACTATCTTTTATTGCCTTAGCTGTAGCACTGGGAGAAGAAACCCAAGTTCCTAATCATCGCCTTGTATAGCTGTTGTTGTGTGTGAGCTTGCTAGAAATGCTTTGTTGCGTCAAACTAATAGCATCAAAAGTTTGTGACAATTTCTGTACACATCCTGAAACCAGTGTCTAAGAATTACAGTGGCTTTCTTATTCTGAGAGATAATGTTAGTTCTTTAAGAAATATTATTCATTTTGCAGTACACTAAGAAATTGTTTCTATCAACCTCATTATCTTTCATAGAGCCTAGACATCATTAGCAATGTTGAAAAAGGCGCTTTGGGTTGATATTTAACATATACCCTTTGCTTATTAACTGCCATTAACTGCTCATTAGATATTTTAAAATTATCAAAAACTAACTTAATTTCTCTACTCTTATTGTTATCTTGAGGAAATTAACCAAAGTTTTCTCATTCTGATTTCCTGTTGGTAACGTCCTTGCCTGGTGATCGCCAGTCTCTAGGGCAGTGTCCTGCTTGATGGGGCAATGTCACTATCCCTTACCTATGTCATTCATGAGTGCCCTTTAAACCTTTCATGGAGCTCTTACCTTACAGCTTTGCCCTCAATTTCTGGGTTATTAGACTTGTAATGCTGTGATACTTTGATTACTTCTGGTTGAGGGTAGGGAGCTTTTGGTGACCTTGCACCAGCACCAAACTTTTACCTAATTTCTTTGTCTGTTTTCTGATATTTATTGATCCATCTTATAAATTTAGGTTGCCATTGTTCTAAGTATCACTCTCTCTCTCTCTTTGAAAATGGAAGCGTACACATAGTATGATTTTAAGATTTGAGGTTAGTTGCAAAAGCTCTTTTCGCCATGACTCTATTATAAAGTATT
Source organism: Palaemon carinicauda (assembly GCF_036898095.1). Lineage (NCBI taxonomy): Eukaryota > Metazoa > Arthropoda > Malacostraca > Decapoda > Palaemonidae > Palaemon > Palaemon carinicauda. Next base: position 100,643,734 of record NC_090725.1, on the reverse strand, counting down.
ATTAAGGCTATAAAATTTAGTTTACTTTCAATTATAAAAGCACTCTAGGGCTACTAGTTATGCAATACCCACATTTTACTGAGAGTTTCATCATGCTATTTCATACCAGGGTTTATTTGTTTGAAAAAGAATTGTCAACCAATGATAGCTATATGGCCCGATAGCTGGTGCTAAACATCTTTTTTCGATTGACTTATATATATATATATATATATATATATATATATATATATATATATATATATATATATATATATATATTTATATATGTATATATATATGTATGTATATATATATTTATATATATGTATGTATATATATATATATATATATATATATATATATATACACACATATATAAGCATAAATTTACGTAAATATATACATGTAGAGAAACTGGATAATGTAGTTGTTCAAGTGTAAAAGTACCGAAATAGTTGAAAAAGTATCCCTATCAACAATAAGTAAACTGAATCATGGGGCTCAAAATAGAAAATAAACTATCCTTAATAGTCAAATTTCATTCTTTTAAGTACGTGGAAATATTTTATACAGTTCGACACATTCTTTTCCAGTCGCCATTACTCTCGCCAGTCTCTCTCTCTCTCTCTCTCTCTCTCTCTCTCTCTCTCTCTCTCTCTCTCTCTCTCTCTCTCTCTCTCTCTCTCTCTCTCCTGCATGCCAAATTCCTAGTGAGATCAGTCCAATGCGTAATAGAGTGACAACGCTAAGGCCTTGGAATTTCAAATGTCAACCACTTTTATTTTTGTCCTGTAGCATCCTAAAGAGGTCCACTACAGTATCCGCAATCCAGTTTGATCCAACAAAGCCATTAAGGTAATTTTTTTTTAATAATCACTAGTGACCGTTAAGGGTCGTTTTAATGCTATGGCTTTGGCATTTATGACTCCTCATTTTTATGATTTTATTGCTTCCTTTGTAGTTCCTCAACATTGCCTACATGTGTTGATAAGGCTGCTTGAGGATTGACCCTTTTTCATTGAATTAGTGAGAGAAAATTCCACTGCACCGAATTATAGTTTAGTAACCATATTTGAAATTATGTTTTCCCATTTGCATAACTATATTGTAATTTGTAAGGCTATTCAAAATTTTCATCATGAAGTCCAAACCACGATAGAAGGTGTTCTAGATTGACTAGAAAGGTAGTATACACTCCAAAAATCAGAGCTTGCTATTTTCATGTCAGTGTGATTGCAGTATCGTTTCCAGTTGCCAGATTGTTTATGTTCAAACACACACATGCACACACACACACACACACACACACATATATATATATATATATATATATATATATATATATATAATGTATATATATTTACACATATATATGATTGTGTGTATGTTTATATATACATATGTGTACGGAAAATCACATATATCACATGCATACATACACACCTATATATATATATATATATATATATATATATATATATATATATATATATATATGTGTGTGTGTGTGTGTGTGTGTATGTTCCTACACGAATACAAACCTTCTTCTTTAATAGGGTATATTCTGGTGAAAGCTGGTAACATCCAATGAAGAATTATCAAGGTTCTGGCAACTGTTACCCACCATCCACTGGTGGTTCGGGTCTAATAGTGGCACAGTGCCTGTGGCTTTCAATCTGATTCTGCCCGTTGAGATATTACCACTAGAGAGTTATTGGATCCATTTTTACTGGCCAGACAGTACTACATGGGATCCTTCTCCCTGGTTATGGCTCATTTATCTTTGCCTACATACACAACGAATAGTCTGGTCTATTCTTTCCACATTCTCCTCTGTCCTCATACACCTGACAACACTGAGATTACCAAACAATTCTTCTTCGCTCAAGGGGTTAACTACTGTCCTGTAATTTTTCAGTGGCTACTTTCCTCTTGTTAAGGGTAGAAGAGACTCTTTAGCTATGGTCAGCAACTCTTCTAGGAGAAGGAAACTCCAAAATCAAACCAGTGTTCTCTATTCTTGGATAGTGTCATAGTCTCTGTACCATGGCTTCTCTCTATCTTGGATTAGAGTTCTCTTGCTAGAGGTTCGCTCAGGCTCACTATTCTCTCTTCATTGTTTATCTATGACAGATCTAATTTAATGTTGTTACTGATATCTTAAGATATTTTATATTGTTATTCATTACTTCTTATAGCCTATAGTTTATTTATTTCCTTATTTCCTTTCCTCACTGGGCTATTTTCCCTGTTGGAGCCCCCAGGCTTATAGCATCCTGCGTTTCCAACTAGTGTTGTGGAAGTTTTTCACTAATATCTTATTTCATTCTAAGTGCGAATCAGCTTAGTAAAAGATAAACTTGTCTTTAACTCTGGGGCACTTGTTCCCGGTATTTACGCCGACTTATTTCCTCGAAAGGGGAATATCCTCTGGAATGAGAGCACTCTCTGATCTTGAGAAGTCACAAGATTTTTATGTCGGTGAGAAACATGTGAGCAGGCTGTTCGGCCTCACCTGAGCATGGTGGCTCTTCGGAGTGTGCACTTGCTTCCATTTTCATCTTATGATAGTATTCCCTACAAGAGTAGAAGAAAACTATGTTGGGAGGATCAAGTTTTCTTTCTCAAAGGAACTCACATACTTGGGTTTTGCAAGTGCTCAAAGATTATAAAAGTATGTCACACCCTAAAGAACTTGAATGTCCATCAGAGTTGCAAGTTGCTCCTCTGAAAGACAAGAAAGGGGATCCACATCCTGCAAATCCTAGAATTGGGCTCCCGAAGTTTATGGATGAATACTATAGACATTGTTTATCGGAGTGGATTGAAATCGACCCGAGAACCATCACCACAATCATATCCGAACCCAGAGTCCCCAGATGAGATGGAACTTCCTCTGTCCAAAGATCATGTGCCCTCCTATCTCTCCCTTTTCTGGGTCGAGAAAGGCAGGGAGAAGAAAAAAATTGCTTCAAAAAATAAAAATAAACGGGCACCATCTACTAGAGACTCCGAAGAATCTCACAATCGGACATCTCCGAAGAGAGCAAGAACTCTCCCCCCTAAGCCCATCGAGACTTCCCATGTCGCCAACTAACCGGATCCTGCTGAGGTGAGACCCTTGGAGTCTACCTCTACAAAGCCCGAAGAGTAGTCTTCTTTCCTGAGGGCTTTAGTACTCATCATGAAAGTTAACATCTTAGGTAATACTCTGAAACCCCCATTCTCTGGCAGGCAGACTTCCATTGGCTCCTTATCCATGAAAGCGCACACCTCAAAGCACTGTCTTGAGTTACAATGGTCGCATCAGAGCAAGAAAACCATCCAGAAAGTAGAAGCATAGGTTTTTGCAACCAAAGACTGCGAATGGCTTGTTCCTCAAAATTATTTCATTTTTTTCTTTTTGAAACTGGAAATTCTATGTGAAAGAGGAAGCTAATTCTACCCCTCTTACCTTAGACCCTAGGGTAACAACCATAACCCTGAGGATATCAGCAGAAAGGTTAGCACAACAATATTCACTTTTCCTAACCTGGGATGCCATGAATTGTAATGCAGTAGGAATGTCAGTTTTGCGGCTAATCTCTAGGATTCTACAGCAACCTGTTCCTGATTCAGATGTTGGGAGATTGGAGACCAGTCATCGACTTGTCCCATCTGAAAGATTTTGTTCTACAACGAAATTCAAGATGAAGACCCCAGCACGGTCCTACAATCAATAAGATAGAATGACTTCTTACTGTCCGTAGACCTGGAAGATGCATATTTCCGAATTTCATTTTACTTAAACTCGAGGAAGTAACTTCAGTTTGTCCTGGGAACAATAAGGTTTCAGTTTTTAGTTTTCTGCTTTGAACTTTCACAGTAACTCAGGTGTTTATGAGAGTGTTCATACTGTCTCAACCTGGGCTCATGTGATGAGAATAAGACATCTCCGGTAATTGAAGATTGGTTGTTGTTGACGGAGTCAGAATCGCAGATTCTACTTCACAGTGACCTTTTCGTGTTTTGTCAGGATCTGGAGATCTGGATAAATCTCGAGAGGTCCGTTTCACCCAACATCAGAACCTTGTCTACTTGGTGTTGCTATAGATACGGTCCAAGAAAAGTGTTCCCTTCACAGGACAGGTTTAAAAGGTTGAAGGTCACAATAGCCTTCCTAACGTAGGAATTCTTCACAGCAAATAACTGGCCAAGACTGCTTGGGTGTCTGTTTTCCCCAGAATGTTTGGTCCCACATGGGAGGTTACACCTTTGTTCTGTGCAGTGAACGCTGAAGTCCAGTTGAAAACAGAGGTCCGACCCTCCAGATGTACTAGTTAAGGTGACACAGGAAGTCCGAGAAGAGGCTGCAGGAGAGGAACCTGATGGAGGGATCCTCAATATGGGTTCTTCCCCACAAAACTTATCCTTTTTTTTCAGATGCTTCCAGAGTAGAGTGAGGAGCACACATTCTGACCCACTCCACGCCAGGTCTGTGAATAGAGCATGTAAACAAGAGGTCTCATATAAACATCTTAGAAAGCAGCATACCTAGCTCTGATCCATTTTCAGGAAATAGTAAAAGATCACTTTAAAGTGTGTATGAGTGACAGCACTAAAGTAATGGCTTATGTCAACAAACAGGGGTGTCAGCTTCTCGGCCCCTTTGTCAGTTACCAATGAGCATGCCCTCATGGTCGGAGGACAACTGAGTAACCCTGTCAGCATGTTTCATTCCAGAAAAAAAAAAAAAGCATAACCAGTGACTGACTTTTTGGGGTACCCCCATATTAGACATGTTTGCCACTCACCTCAACAAAAAAAAAAAAAAACATTTATTGGTCACCAGTGCCGAACCAATCAGAAGCACTGGAGAAATATTTAGACACGTGAGACGGCCTCGACATTTATGCCTTCCCATCATTCTGTCTGGTAAGGAAATTGATCAGCAGAGCTATCATTATCCCCAATCTCCAAGTGACTTTGGTAGCACTGAAATGGTCACATGCAGAGTGGCACAAAGACATTCTAAGTTTACTGACAAAAGTTTCAATAGAACTCCCAGCTTGGTGCAACCTCCGATGTCGGCGCTCATGAAGAAATACCACAATGCAGTGGACTGGCTGTGTCTTCACAGTTGGAGGTTATCTAGTTTCTCTTCAGAGAGAGGCTTTTCACAACCAATTATAAAGAAACTATCTGGATATCTCTGAGAGTCTTCAAAAACAAAGTGGGCAGTCATTGATTGGTGCTTCTCCACTCGAAGCCTCTTTTGTCCCCATGGAAAATCAACCCCCTCACGAACTCTTAACCAAAGCCTCAGACAGGGATTTACTCGTAAGAGTTTTTCAGTAAGTCTTAGCTTCACCAAAAGAGTGGTAGAGCTGCATGGTTAATTGTACTTAGTGTCACATTCCCAGCACTGGAGACAGGTCTCGTTCTCATTTGTTCCCGAACTTTTGCCAAGAAACACAAACTCCATCCGAGGCTGTAGTGGCCTATTGGAAACGTCCCTACCTGGTAATCGCCGGACTGGGGTCCGAGTCCCTCTCAAGCTCGATAGTTTCTTATAGTGTCAGTAACCTCACCATCCTTGTGAGCTAAGGAAGGGGGATTTTGGTGAGCCTATAAGTCTACCTGCTGAGCCAGAAGCAACCATTGTCTGGCCCTCCCTGGTCTTAGCTTGAGTGGAAAGGGTCTTAGTCACTTATCATATGTATACTGTAATTTGTCAACCTTCTAGGGCATTGTCCTGCTAGCTAGTGCATTGGCACTGTCCCTTGCGTCTGCCATTCATGAGAAGTCTTTAAACCTTTAAACTTTAAATCAGTGATTCTAGGTTTGAATCCTTTTCATTATCGTCACTGAAGGAGACGGTTGATAAGCCTAGTGTCTTGCTTCTGTGTTTAGTAAGGGCAGTGAGGCTCTACATAAAAACAACAAGATCATCTAGGCCCCACTTAGAGGTTCTTCATTAGCACAGGGAGGACAAAAAAGAAAATCTCCAGAAATACCATCTCCTGACTTTGCAAAATCTACAGTAGAACTTACAGGGAACAAGGGCACAATCCTTCGGCCTCAGTCTCTCCTAGAGCTCATGAAGTCAGAGTGATTGGCATCAATTTAGCCTTCAAAAAGAACCATTCAATTACCCAAGTATTGAAGGCAGGCATCTGGAAGAAGCAGGCCACCTTCACAGCATACTATCTTCGGGATTGAACCCACGGGTTCCAGGATACATTTTCCATTGGACCTGTGGTAGCTGCTCAACGCGTGATGGAGCAAGCCTCGTTCTTTTCAGGACATAGAAGCATCATGTCAAAGATAGTATTTACATCATCATTTTAAGGTTAAAGGGTGAGAATGACTGGCCTTCTTCCCTCTTTTTTCCTTCCTTCCCTCTCTTGGAACCAACCAGTGAAACGTTATGGAGCTGGAACGGACACTGATGCAGGTGAGCACACTAGTGACGGGTGGTAATTATACTAAATAGTAGTAGTGTAGAATCACCACATTCATTCTGATGGGGAGATTGTCAGTTAAGGCAAACAAAATATTTATATTAGTCCTTAACAGGAATATTGTTTTCACTGAAGATAGGTTCTTGTATGAAAAACTGGGCCGTGACGCAGTAGGTCATTCAACCAGTGGTCACGGGATGCAAGGATCCTTTCCTCTACTCTTCTTTCTAGTCAGAGCATATTGCTAGCCAACCAATTTGGCCCCCTTACTAAAGAATGAAGGTTTGTATTTACATGGGAACAAATCACAAATTGTTCAAATTATTTGTATTTTCCCTAGCTATACAAACTTGAGTCTTTTAGGTTTCACTTCCCTCCTCATCCAGCCCACATTTCCCAAGCAGAATGAAAATGAAGGCTCCGCACACTGTTAGATCCGCACCAGTAATGAATACTAGGTTGCGATTGCCAGAACCTCAAAATTTTGCATCTGCCATTACCAGGTTTTGCCAGAACCTACCCTACTAAAGGACTTATACAGAAAAACACACTTTCACATCAAATGCACACACAAGCACGCACACATAACTACCTTTATATACACACACACACACACACACACACACATATATATATATATATATATATATATATATATATATATATGTATGTATATATATATACTGTATATATATTTATTAAATGATAATGATCATATGCTAGATAAATTGTATTGTTGCTATTATTACGGAGCCTAAGTTTTATCGTTACTAAAGCTAGAATTAGAAAATTGGTAGATGTAATAAACTACATTATAAGTGCACAATATCTCCCACCAAGTATTTCAGCAATTGACCAAACTGCAGGGCCGAGAGGAAAGCTAGTGATACCTCATCAGTATGATGGCTTAAGTTTTCTGAAAATTAGTTGACTTTTTTATTTAGTAGGAACGGTTCTCAGGTTACCTGTTTGTAATGTAAACACGAAATGGTGATTTCAAAATAGATGTTTACTCAGTTTGAAGACTATTTATGACTTGTTTCCTGCTTTTTCATTCTTGATGTTCCTTATTTACTTATATACTTGCTCTTTCATCCTTATTTATCTATGTTTTTAGGATATATGTTTCTATTTTTAAACAGATGCCATAATTCAATTTTTCTATATGTTTTATTGTCTCATTCATCACTCTTTGGACAGCAGATTTTACTCTTAGTTACTTGAATAAATTTATACATAAGATAAGAGAAAGTTTGGTTAATATTGCTTGGATGTTCGATTTTTCAAATACTTTTATAGTCCTAATCTCTGAAAGTATGACATAATATTGGTTACATTGATATCAGTGAAGCTATTGAGATTTGAACGGCCCTGTTAATATAAATTTAGATAACTGATATGTTAAGAATACAATTGTTCTTGTAAGGAAATTAGACAAACCGTAGTTTTATCTTTAGTTCTGCAGTACCAAAAATATATTACCTCAATGCAACTACTGTATATAGTAATCTAAACATTCGACATAATAATTTCACCGTATCTTGCAACTTTTTCTATATAATATTTCTACATGAATAGTTCTCGATTTTCAGCAACTTTTCTATATAATATTTCTACATGAATAGTTCTCGATTTTCCTACACGTTCACGCGCATGTTTAAGGGTCCTTAAAGAGATAAAAGTTTTGTCTCAGAAATTGGCTTAAGATTCTTTCCTACTGATCAATGCATTTAATAGGCAGTAATACTATGTGAGTGTATATATATATATATATATATATATATATATATATATATATATATATATATATATATATATATATATATATATATATATATATATTTATACACTCACGAGGATATATAAAGTAGGATGAGGACTCCTAACATATGTCGATGTACTTTTGTTGTAATGCTTTTGTATGGACGTGATTTGAATACATTGAGAACGCAAAATATATGAAAGGGAAGAGCATACGAAACGAAATAACCAATTATTACAAATATGATAAATTCATTTACAACTATGCTCTCTTATAAAGATTATCACGTCAGTTTTGTAGTGTAAAAAGGTCTCGATCCACGAGCGTTTTTCAGCAGTATAGTAGCGGTTTCACTTTTAATTTTACACTGAGGCTTATGATTATATCCACACATGTAAGCTCTCTCTCTCTCTCTCTCTCTCTCTCTCTCTCTCTCTCTCTCTCTCTCTCTCTCTCTCTCAAAATAACTTTCCCTACGTATTTCATTCACATTAAATCTGAATACAGTTTATTTTTCAATCAATGTTGATTCTTACCTTAGCTTTGAGCCCGGTGCCTCGATTTGGTTTATTGCAAATGAAACATGTTTCTCTATGTTTTAGGAAATTTCTGTTCATAAGTGTAATTGAATTATGAACAGGTTATCTGTGACACTGTAAATTACTAAATGAATTAACGCAGTCTCTCAATCTCATTAAAAGCTGAAAATTTTATTGAATAAGGACTTATTTATGGTGTTTGTAATGAGGATTTCAGTGCTTTTACCTCACGGTCTCAACACCATACTGCAGTCTTCTTCTTGCTTGGTCAGAAAGCGAGGGTCCCTCCCCCCTCAGCTTTAGATGTGTATTATGGTTTTATAAATCAGGTTTTGCCACCTGTAATTATGAAGAAATGATGCAATAGCATAACGTTGTTATGATTGTCCTGACTTACAGATTTATGTTATCCCCTCAATTTACTAATGTGTGAAGTCACCAGCAGAACTTGATTGTTTACACCTAATGTAAAGCATAGAATTGCACACACAAGTTGCATCACAATCAGTGTGTCCAAGCAAAGCATACCATTTGTGTTTACAAATCGCTAATGAATGAAGCAAATGTGTTTTGTTTACCTGGAATGTGCATGCAAATCTTTTCAGAGAGGGTAAGATTGACACCATGTTCTAACAAGCAGGTAGTGGCTGATATGATGCCTGGTTGACTGCAATGTTGGTATAGATGTTTATTTTTGTAGGGCAGTCCCCTAACAGCTTGGCTAAAATCCATAGTTGAGAAGCAGGATCTATTCTCGCATATGTTAAGTAGAATTTTTAGGTTCACATGTGTACACACACTTGGCTCATGAACTGTAAATATGAACGAAACGTGCATTGTACTTTTTTGTAGTTCCTACTTTATTGGTGACTTGTACTTGACTTTAGTGTGATCATTGAACACTGTGGGTATGAGGATGATGTTACTAACACTGATGTGAATTACATGACATTTTCTTTATAATTTTTTAATGAATATTACATGATTTTTACCTTAATATTTGATAAATATTGTGCTATTTTTTACATCAACTGTCTATATATGACCAACTTCCGCACGTGGAATGAATACATTTGTATGTCACGTATGCATATTTTGTACAATCAATGATATATGGTAGTGACAAAGGCCCCTCTTGGGAGTTCCTAACTGTTTGTCGTCCTTTGTTTTGTCTTGAGTTTTTAGGAAATGGGACTTTACTTATTCGTCCATTCCTCGTGGCTAACACACTTGGACACATTTTCTTATGTTAGTAACGAAAAAAAAGTCACTTTGCTTGGAATCAAGAAATATAAATTATGTATTATTTTAAATGATGATTATATGGTAAAAACAAAGCCTATGATATTTTTTATCTATATTAATTTCGTGATTTTAACTTCATCGTGATTCTAGCTGAGAGGCATATACGCATATTCCTGTATAAAAATTTATCAATTGAGTAAGTAGAAAGAATTTTTTTTTTATCAAATAAGATTATTTCGAACAATTTTAACCGTTATCCAACAAAAAAATCAAGATGTCGACCATTTTCCTAAATGTACGTCATTGAATATACAGAAATATTGCATTCCAAGTCAAATCATAAAGACATCTTTTTGTAATGATCATGGTGTTTAAGTTATTCATTTTTCATTGTATAATTTGAATTTGGAAATATGTACTTACTCACTAGCTTCCTTGTACCGTAATATCAGCCCCAAATGATAAATAGGGTAGCAAGTGCTCGTGTCATAAGCACTATAAGTCTGATATAATATTGGATGTAGGCAGTAGGACTCTACGTGTTTGCCACATATTGTCTTGCTGCCTGTATGAGTATACTACAATACAGCACTGCTTAACCCCGCATCTGTACCTACACAGTGCCATGCAGGTCAGACCATTGCAGTGGTATATGCATTGACCACAGCATTTTCACTCACATCCGCTCTTGGTCAGCTACTGACTACTCTCTGCAATGGGTGGGAGCTCTATCCAAGCAATAAACCACAGATATCCTTTCTTGACCCAACCCCAGTTAGCAGGACTGTGTGCTTGGCTGACACACTGTTTACTAACTCCAGACGCAGCCCGCCTGGTAGGCAGCACACTTCACTTGGTGCTTTATTATTGCTCAAGTTGGAGGAATGGCTTTGTATGGTTTCTGCTTCCGAACAAACATGTCCAACTTCACATTATCAATACCTTTAGCTGTAGTAGATCTGTTGTATATCATGGCCATAAACTACTCCAAGATCTCCACGTCTTCATCATATTCTTCACTGAAGATACTGGAAGCCTCATCACAAACATCCCAGGTTTACCAAGCAGACTTCTTCCTTTTGTCACAGATTACTGAAATGACATTACAGCCAGTGAAGGCATGGAAGAAGAGCATCCCTTTGCTCTTTTCTACAATAGTGCAACACAAATCATGCATATCTGCTGCAGACCTAGCTCCTGAAATACCTGCAGAACACTTACTGCAATGGTGACAACATCTGTCACTGGTTTTGACCATGATGACTTTGGTTGCATGCCTGGCATGCACAAAGGACTGCGTGTCAACTTCTTCATGACTGCATGGTGACACCCCAGCCAGATTGATAGGGTAGTTTCTGGCTGTCTTCTTCCTTATTCCCAGTGACATCATTTAGTGTGGCCACAATTGCAATCTTATCAGTCATAGATTTAAACAGCTAGGCTTTGTTGTCATTTTCTCTCAGGAACTCTCGCCAGTTTGAGGGAATTTTGCCTTCCCTTTTTACCTTGCGTTTCGCCCTCGTCATCACTTTGATCTAGTTTCAGCTTTCTCTTGTACATGGTATTGTATGCTTATATTGTGTGATCTTCAAACGTCTTTGAACTCCATGTGGGCAGACTGTTCATCAATACTTCATCAGTGATGATAGTATCAGTGTCTGGCTCTACCTCAAGGGGTGCAACTTTGCATCAAGAGAAAGCAGGTCCCTACTCTCCTCCTAGAAAGGATTGCCCATATCTTGTACGGGTTCGAGAGCTTTTCTAATTGCTCTAGGAACAATTTTTGTATTCATTCTGTCTCATTATGATAAGTGATGTGTTCATACCCTCTTTGATCCCACATGTTGCCTCAAACTGGCAACCAAGTGGCTGACTTCAGGACCAGGTGTGATCTATCTTCTCAGTGCTGGTGGGTATTCAGTCATGTCCTGATGACGGGGTTGGCCTGCTCATGGGCTTGGTCAATAGTCACTGCTAAGATCTGTTAGCTCGATTTGTGTACATCAGAGTCCACTCTGGAACTCCTGAGCCAGCTGAGGATGCTTCTGTTCTAGGATCACCATGTCTCTATAGTGGATCAGAAGCCACCGTACATAGTTTACATTGTTGTTAGCAAAGAAGTATGGTGTCAACTCAGTCAGTGACTGACAGTATAGCTATTTACTTGTTCTGGTCAGTTCAAAATTTAGACAGCCTTGGATTTGTATTTTCTATCCTGGTGAGTGGTATTCAAGGTATGACACTATAGTAAATATCGATATTCAGTGAATCAAGGCGAAGGTTTAATCCATTTACCACCTTGAGCACAATCATGCACAATAAGCTATGGGTACGACTATGTTCTGGAATGGAAATATATGGCTTATATGTAGCTCAATTGTATATCCAGCATAATTTAAGTCCCTCGTGAATTGTACACATCCAAGTAAGTATATGCAAAGCAGTGTAAATTCCCGTTGCCTTTGGCTTGGCTGTCCTGTGCCGGCACAACCTGTCAAATAAGACGTGACTGTCTATCTGATCTGCATGTAATATACTGTGGCTAACTAATGCAAATCATATTAGTCAGAATTTGGGTTACTAAACTAATTATGTATATACGCTAAATCATTATTTAGCGGATACTGAACCCCATACTGAGTTTCACAGCAGTGGTGCTATTCAGTGTGCCTGGGTTGTGCATTGACGTCCACTATGTTGGTTCAGGAAAGCCAGTAAGTCCGTGGTTCCAAATGCGGATTCTACTCGGTGGAAAATGTATGATTTGGCAGCAAGATTATTCAGTAGCACAAATCTTTGCGATATTATTGAGAAATGCAATATTTCTGTATAGTTAACGGCGTCCATATTGTAAAGTGTCCACCATCTTGAATTCATAGTGGCTAACAGTTTTTATCAAAAGAGCAAACTATAAAGAGTATGTGTGCCAATTTTAGTGCGTGTTTCCAGAAATGAAAGAATTGAAATGGAAAGAACCCATCAAATTAGATGATTTCAAAACAAAACTTTTAGTTTTTATGAATAAATAGTTGACTTCGAGTGTGTAAAGGCAATAACCTTCATGCTGCAAAGATTAGAGTTCTTAGAGGGGAACCAATTTCATTTTGTCTCTGCCATATATCCTCACACCAAAGTACACTGGTACAACACTCACAAAGCACACAAAGAGAAAGGAAGAATTTAATTGCACTCTGAATGGTTTCTTCTTCATTAAATCTACCACACGAGGTATCATCCTCTAGTCCCACCAAATTTATTTACATATAGATGTAATTTATTTTTCTCAGATCTCGTTGTCTTGCCTTGCATAAGGGTTACTGTACTTCTGAATGTTTCTCCTTCACCAAACTCCTTGTCATTCATGAATATGATTCTAGTTTTTGTGAGCCTTTTTTGAAACTGAAGGTTTAAATAAATCACATTTTTATGTGGAAATAGGTAAAAATGATTTCTAGAAGGATTCTTAGATTCTGGCAAAAGAAAATGAGAAAATTGCCTTAATGTTTTTCATGAAATAATTTTGAGATTATATTGCAAAGAACTATTGAGTTAAGTTACTAGGCAATTGAAATTTCACCCAAGAATCCTTTTAGTAATTTCAATGCCTTTGAATTCCCTTTTTTTTCATTTTTTGTGTATATGGTTACGATATAGCTCTGATGTGAGAAAACTACTCAAATGATCAGAGTTTAACTCTCCTCGGATATTTTTTTGTCCTTACCTTGTTGATGTTCTGATTGTCCAAGCCACGTCTTTAAATCCTGTCACGTTCAGGAACACTAAGTGCCTGTTTATCCTCTAGTTCACTGCCACATTAGTTTGTCCATCATATAAGGCAAATTGCTACATTTATAGTTTTGCTCTCATCTCTATTTTCCTGAATTATGAAAATAAAGCTGCCACATTGCTTTCTTCTTATTTTGTTTATTGCCACTCCCGTGATTATGCTGGTTACTTTCAATCACAGCTGATGATGCACCAATATTTTGGTAAATGTCCCTGATATACCAAATGCTTTGGTCCCGTTAATTCTGTGTTATGTTACAGGTACATTAGTATGAACAAAGCTAAAGTTAGTCAAGCTTTTCTTAGATTAGAAGGAGAAAGTACTCTTGTTTTATTTAGAAAGCAATATGATTTCTATGTTAAGATTCTTATTAATGAATAATGAGTAATTTACTATCATTTTCAGGACAATTAATATAATATCGTAGTTTTAAGTTGCGTTTGAAAAATAATTAGAGGACCCAGGAAACTTTTGTCTTAAATATGGATATGTATTTCAACACGTTATCTGCAGTCTAGTTTAAGTAGCTTTTCATGAGTTTAAATTTGTTTGAAAGATTAATTATACTCTGAAAAAAATTAAGATAGGAAATATTTGACTTCTTTCCATGAAACATATTAAGTGTTTAAGAAAAGATAAGACATTTTATAAATGATATATTCCTATATTGCTGAATACCATAGGGTACAACAATGCTTTACTTATCCCCCACGATCTTTTTTCAACACTTGATGTGAATGGAAGCCCTTCTCCTATAACAGCCTGTTTGTTGTGTGTCTTTCAGGGCCTACAAGTCTGAGTACCGCAAGAAGTTCCGTCCATTCTCGCAATACCAATATGTGGACGGCAAGTTCCATAAGGTTAAGACCGACGAACCGGCCGCAAGTACTGATGCATCCAATAATTGGTATAAGGAAGTCATTGAGCTGCGTCGTCAGGCGGGCCAGTACAGAGTGAGTGGTTCCACAAATTTAACCAGTTTCCTTCCCACCATTTCCTTTGAGTTCGACCTCCATTATGATGTTGCCGTGATTTTATTTTTTCCATTTTGACTCCCGTCAACAGCCAACTTTTTTAATCCAATATTACCTGAGGTTTGGGTCATAAAAAAATTATGTAGAATTCTTGCTTCTGCATCACATAATCAGAACAGTGTTGTCATGGATATGGCGTTTTGTCTTTTAAAGCAATGAATAATGGTATTTATTCGGTAAAGATTATATTGTCATACTAATTTTGGTGTGTAAATTTTTCACTTTCTAGTTCTTAGAAATGAAATTTAATTGATACTCTACTTTTGGCACAAGGATCTTTAAATAAAAAAAATAATAATAATAGTGCAATTATTTTCAGGAATAGCTCTGGAAGATGATGAAATGAAATGCACTCAAATTATGACATTAGGTTTTTTATTTATATATAGTACGTATAGTGTATTAAAATGATGAAAGTTAAGTGTTTTGCAGTACGTAATATAGTTTGAAAAACCACTTTGTTTACACTGTACCCCCTCAAAAGTAAAAGTCCACATTAATGTAGTAAGGTAACATTTTAATAGACTTTGAAACCCTATTACCTGTTTTGCCAAATAGATATATTCTATTGGAAGGGAAAGCACACTGTCAAAGTTTTATTTCTTTAAAAAAAATCATTAGTAATTTCTTTTTAAAAAAATCATATTGATTTAATATTTACAACAATAAAGTTTAAAGAAGACAAGTCTTTTCCATTTTTTGTGTGAAATGTATATTTTTTTTAGAAATCATCCAAAAGAATATTAGAGATTTTATTTTCTATTTATTAAAGATAATATTAGTGTTTATTTTTTTTTTAAAGTTGATGGTGAAAACGGTAATGTAACTTTCAACGTTACGTGAAGTTTGAGATACGCAAGTCTTAATTGTAGAATGAAGCCTTAGATATTTAATAACCTTTAATTATGATGAAAACCAGTTGTAGTTATTAGTTTTACAATTAATCAAACGCTTGGAATTCGATATAAAGACAAATTATCATAATGAAATTGCATTATGAACGAATCTCGTAAGATATATGTTATACTTAATGTACTGGTGGTCACTTAAAAAAAATGAATACTGTGAGTTGACAGGAAAATCATGACATGGTGTGAGTTCTTGATGGAGACGTCGAGATATTATTAGAACCGTCATATTATTGTTTTCCTTTTTGTATTTCCAGCCCCATATACTAATCCCGTTAGTGTTAGTGGTAGTGTCATGCTCTTTTCTCCATGTATTGTATCATGTTGTGCATTTGTTTCTTTGAACAAAATATTAAGTTGTTTCTGCCATATATTATTGGGTGCATTTTAATCGTCATTACTATTATTACTTACATGCATTGTTACGTAGCATTTGTTTTAAATCCCATTCACTGACTTCTTTTACTCTTGTCCGAGTCTTGCAGTAAATCTACCTCTGAACAGTATTGATATAATCATCTTCATTGGAATGCAAAAGTTTCTGGGTTATGTATTTTTTGGTAAAGCGTAAATATACACACGCGCACACACTTACACACGCACATACACTATATATATATATATATATATATATATATATAAGCGTATTCTCATTTCATACTAACGAGGTGAAACCACGTCCCTACGCTGACAACTAATTCGCAAGTCCTTCATTTATCATTTTTGTAACCAACGTTACGTAGAAGGAGAAGAGACAGTAAAGGCAATTATGTTTAACATAGTTTTTGGAAATCCCACGATTGGTCTGAATTCAGCTACTTATAAAAGTAATGCGACGTTTGAAATTCAATACAGTAGCTGTATTATGGAATAAACTTGACTTTTTCCTTTATCCGTATGTTACAGTTGTAAGTAAATTAAAATTTTAGTCCTTGTGGCTTTTGTAATGTTTGATTGCTATGTGAACGTAATAGTTTTTGCAAAAGCTTTCGTATACTATCGGTAGTTGCTGATGTATGTAGAGAACCTATTTTAAAGTATGATTCGTCATTGTAATATCTTAGCCATTTTTATATGTTATTTTTTATGGCTTTTAATTTTACCAGAAAGGAATGAGATTGAAGTTTGTTATCAGCGGTTATTCTTTTAAAAGAATCCTGTCTTGAAATTCATTTAAAAATCATGTGCATTCTGTCATAATCTTTTTTACATTGAAAATTAAAAAGACGTGGATTTTCCGAGTTAATGACTTCTGTAGCTGTACGTTTTGGGATTTACAGATAATGTACTTGTGGTCTAATTCCAGACATTAATCCCTATTCTTACGTTATATCTGTAATTTTTGCATTCAGTTTAGTTATTTTTTGTGTTCTGAATTAGTTGTGAGCTATCTATTAAATGTTATCTCTATATCATAAAGATATGATTTATTAAAAAGACACATACAGTACACTTCCATTGAGCATTATTCCTTCTTAAACCTTTGTCAATAGAATTATGTCCTTGTATTGAAACTTACTTTTTCACCTTCGTATGTCATTTATGGCAATGAGCTGGGTAAGAGCATAATTATAATGCTGTTAAACAGTTTTTAGTATATATAGGTATCCAGTATTTCACAGTAATTGCATATACATGAAAGTCACTTTATCTGTAAGTTATACAAAACACAAAATTTATAATGGTCTCTTTACACTTGTCAATTTAATCTGAAATCTCTGACATTCGAAAACTTGGCCATTTTCCAGACGACAGAATAACCTTTTGGGAAAGATAAACTACCAGCATTTTTATTATACTTAACTCAATATTCTCTCCTTATATTAGATGTACATCTGTGATTCCCACTGCCTGTAGTGTTCTTCCTTAACCTTAGAATTTAAAACTGTGCTGTGTCAATGAGGGATAATGAAGTGAGGCGTTTGTAGTACATTGCATAAGGTTAACTCATTTTAAAACTAGGCATATCATTTTTTCGCTCATTCTCTGTCTCTGTACATATATATACATATATATATATATATATATATATATATATATTTATATTTATATTTATATATACAGACATACATACACATACATACATACATACTGTATATATATACATATATATATATATATATATATATGTGTGTGTGTATATATATATACATATATGTATGTATATATATACAAATATATACATTATATATACATTATATATATACACATATACATATATATATATATATACATACATACATATACATACATATATACTCACAGACATACCGAGCGCATAAGGAGGGATCACATTACAAATTTGGGAAATGTTTCCTCCCAGTATTAAATATAGATTTTAGAGTCGGATCTAAAAAGGGTATTTCTCATCGTTTTGTTGCTTGTAACTTTTGATGACAGAAAGGAGGCTGTCCATGTGTAAGTGTGAATTATGTAGTGTTGAATCCCCTTCAATGGGAGAGAAGGCACTCAACGCTACATCTTCTGTATAAAGAAAAGAATAAAAAAAAACACAAGAAAAAAAGGTAAATATGTTTTTAGCATAACCTCGCCGTCCCTCCTTTTCTTCTTCTTCCCCAGGCGAGGCACGATATTGGTGACGTATGGCGGACTGTTCAGGTGTGTTGACCAAAATATTGGGGCTTTTTTTGACCAGGTCTTTGGAGGGTGAAAAATTTCTCCCATTTTTATGCCTTCTTGTTTGTCTTCTGTTGGATTTAATACTCGTAACTTTATATCCAAACAAATCCCAGATTTTTTTTTCTGGCTTATATTTGATCAGAGTTAGTTTCTTTTTTTTTTATTTGATTATATTGCATTGATACCTGATGGTAATGGTCTTCCTCTTACTTTTGTCGATGTTAATTTGTAAGTCCTTAGTGCAAACCTCCTTAACCAGGCTGTAGTAGGTATGAAGTTGGATTTACGTTATAAAATCTCCTGTCTGATGTTTGAATTCTGGTTAATGAGACCTGATCTTGGATTTCATTTAAAACTGATTGAGGAGGTTTGGTATGCTTAGAGTATTCGACTATCTCCCTCTTTTTTTTTTACTTTATTAGTAACCAGTATGAATGAAATGTCATTAGTTTATAATTAAAGGATGAGTTGAGGAAGCTGTAAATTTCTGGAACGAATTGTCCTGAAATGACCACCAGTGCACGATTGCATTGTCAAAAATGATGAACCCGAAACTTTTGTCATTTGCTGTCAGATATAGAGAATAAATTAATGTAATATAACACACTAAAGTTGTTATAGATACCCAATGTTTTTTAATTATATGATCTTTGTAAAAGCTCAGTAGGACTTGCGAATCTTAGCTTCCAAAAAGGGGGTAGAAAAAATCTGCTAACACAGATATACCTTGCCTACGGTGAGCCATCCCTGCGGGTATGTTAACATTTTATTTGGCTTAATAATCTCAGTTATAGATTCAGTGATATTATTTTTTTTTATTAGTTTCTTTGATAGCTCATTTATACTTTTACAATGTTCCCTCATCATGATTTGACAATGCATATCACAATTCCTTTGAAGTACATTTAGTTACAGCATGCATTTTCCAACCCCTAAGTATCTCTGCTACAAGCTCAGATTGTCTGTCAGCATGGCTGCCTCCTCTTTTTAGTGGATCTCAAGTTTTGTTCTTATTTTTTATTACAGTCGACTTAGAACCTGCATTTTGCTGGCTTCATTTTAGACCTTAAGTACTTAGTAGACGAAACTACTAGGCCTAATCCTTAGAGAATATTTTGGCATCAGTGCATCCCAACGGCATACACAGTATATCAAGATAGTTGGCAGATGAGCTTCGTGGATTTTGTTGTGTTGTTTTTTGTAACTCCAAATACAGTTCATGTCAAGTGTTATGTTTTCATTTGTGTTTGTTTTTTACCCCTAAAGATAACTTACTAATTAAATCTCTTAACTTTTATCCCTACCTGGGGATCTCTTCATTTTGTCTTGCTGTTAGGCGTCGAGTGTTCTTGAGAACTTAAATTCAACTACAGCAACATCAGCATAAATGAATCATTTCATTGAGTACCTTATCGCTGTCATAAAGTTAATCATCATCTTGAGATAGTAAATCAGTCTGTTAAAAACGATATTATTCTCCTTTTCATAATTTCATTATCTGAACAGTAACAACAAATGCGATGTATAATGACCTCGACTTGCCGTAAGAAATGAAAACTCTTCATTGAGAATCATTAGAGTTATATTATGGTTATTATAGAACTTTGTCATGTGTCTTCAATCTTGGGATATTCTCACTACAGTTACTTCATCATTTGTTATGATTAAATAAAATCTTCAGTTTTAAGCGGAACTGGGTTAAAGGGATTTCTCTGTATCTTCGTGGTTCTCAGTCAATGGTTTCAATTGGAAATTTTGAATATCTACCAATTTGTCTTGAAACTCTTTCTCTTGAAAGTTTGCTGATTTAACAGAGGGCTAATTTTTTGCATGTTTATATATAGATATCTCGTATAAGTTGCAGCTTTTTTAAGAGATATGAAACTATTTAAGTTTTTAGGCTGACAAGCTAAAGAAACATTCATTGGACAATGCGAATATATACAAGGAATATGAACTGTAAAATACAGTAGCTTCAATTTCTCCTGAACACTTTACAGATCAGTAATAATATTTCTCTCTCTCTCTCCTCTCTCTCCTCTCTCTCTCTCTCTCTTTATATCCTTACTATTTACCTTGTGCTCATATATTCTGCTATCTCTCTCTCTCTCTCTCTCTCTCTCTCTCTCTCTCATCCTTTATATATCCTTACTATATACCTTGTGCTCATATATTCGGTTATCTCTCTCTCTCTCTCTCTCTCTCTCTCTCTCTCTCTCATCCTTTATATATCCTTACTATTTACCTTGTGCTCATATATTCTGTTATCTCTCTCTCTCTCTCTCTCTCTCTCTCTCTCTCTCTCTTTATATCCTTACTATTTACCTTGTGCTCATATATTCTGTTATCTCTCTCTCTCTCTCTCTCTCTCTCTCTCTCTCTCTCTCATCCTTTATATATCCTTACTATATACCTTGTGCTCATATATTCTGTTATCTCTCTCTCTCTCTCTCTCTCTCTCTCTCTCTCTCTCTCATCCTTTATATATCCTTACTATTTACCTTGTGCTCATATATTATGTTATCTCTCTCTCTCTCTCTCTCTCTCTCTCTCTCTCTCATCCTTTATATATCCTTACTATTTACCTAGTGCTCATATATTCTGTCATCTCTCTCTCTCTCTCTCTCTCTCTCTCTCTCTCATCCTTTATATATCCTTACTATATACCTTGTGCTCATATATTCTGTCTCTCTCTCTCTCTCTCTCTCTCTCTCTCTCTCTCTCATCCTTTATATTACTTACTATTTACCATTGCTCATATATTCTGTCATATCTCTCTCTCTCTCTCTCTCTCTCTCTCTCATCCTTTATATATCCTTACTATTTACCTAGTGCTCATATATTCTGTCATCTCTCTCTCTCTCTCTCTCTCTCTCTCTCTCTCTCTCTCTCTCTAAGTACCCGCCTAACAATCACCCTTTTCTTTCTTCCTCACGACAGCATCGTGGTTGGGGAGTTGAAACTGCCTCCGAACGGTTGGCTGAGATTTACTCGAAGCAAGCGGAGCTCTGGGAGCAGGTCTCTCGCAGGTCGTCCCTTCAGGCCCTGTCTCTGGCAGCGGCTTCACCAAGGTTCGTTGGCGTCTTATTTTTACAAGTTTTTATTGTTTTGGCTTACACCAATCTGTAGGATATAAATGACTTATCTTGTGAGAATTAGTTTTCATATTAATTACCTCCTGTTATTCATTAAGAACATTCAATGCTTAAAAACTTTTAGTTATAAGGATTCCTTTAGGATTTGAGTGTATTGGATTTTACCTTTTTTTGCAATTATGGAAATGATATCTTTGATTGCTAACCTTCGGAGCCAGGTAATATAACTGTGTTGTATTGTGAGCGTGTTCTGTTTGAAAAGATATTGCTTTCCTTTATGTCAAGAAAATGTTATATAATGATACTCGATTCTAAAAGCGAGTGGAAGTAATATTTTTATCTGATTTCACAGGACTTATCTTTCGCGTACTTGAATATACTCAAAGGAAAGGCTACAGACTTTTAATGTTTAATTTTTAAAACTCATGCATAGACATGTCTTTTTGTATATAGATTCCAGCAATGATGTCTTGGAATATAGGTTACAATTGATATTTTGATTCATTTGAATAAGGGATCGATGTCAATAAACAAGTTTCATACAATTTTGTAACAGGGGTAATATTTGAATAATTATATTGAACAAATAAACAACGTTCTAACTTGTAATACGGCAATTGCTATATATAATTCAATAAATTTTTTATGTATTCCATATGTAAAGAGAAATCTTTGCCAATTTGTTTTCAAGACCGTCCAGTTTTCTCTCTTCGCCATATATGTCAAATAACAAATAAGCATCTACTTCTATTTACATTTCATGCACTGTGAGATATAAGGAATCCATGGTGGTAAGGGTCTGTTGAGAAATAAAGTGTCCATAATTATAAGAGTCTGTTTATGAATGAGGAGTCCATAGTGATAAGGGTCTGTTGAGAAATAAGGAGTCCATAGTGGTAAGGGTCTTTTGAGAACTAAAGAGTCAATTCCATGTACGCTTTTGAGAAATAAGGAGTCCATTTCATGTACTCATTTGAGAAATGAGTCCATATCATGTACTCAGTTGAGAAATAAGAAATCTATTTCATGTACACTGTTGAAACAAAGAGTCCATAGTAATAAGGGTGCCTCAATGTAAATGTCTGTATATCTGAGCTCTTTGTCTGTGCCACTTGCAGTAGGCCGATCAGTAAGGCAGAGAAGGACATTGAGAACTCGAGGAGGTCGTCCCCGATCAAGCACGTGAGTACCTCTTCGCGTGAACGCCCAACCACTGCGCCGCCCAAACCTAAGCCCGCAGCTGTGCATGTGAGTGTATCAAATCGCTTTCTGTGTTGTCTTGCTTCCGTTTATGGGACCTGTTCTGCTTAGACTGACAAAATCAATTTTGATTGGGGAATATGAGTATAAAAACTGGAGCCATGTCGTTGGCAATTCATTATTTGCATGATTATATGATGTCCGTGAATAACTACTCTTGTAATTATGACGTGTTTAACAAGGTGTAGTTTAGGATTCTCTGCCCCTCAGGTCCCCAGTCTAAAGTCACTCGTTTATTAAGAGGTTAACAATTCTT
This sequence comes from Palaemon carinicauda, assembly GCF_036898095.1. Taxonomy (NCBI): domain Eukaryota; kingdom Metazoa; phylum Arthropoda; class Malacostraca; order Decapoda; family Palaemonidae; genus Palaemon; species Palaemon carinicauda. Next base: position 100,620,783 of record NC_090725.1, on the reverse strand, counting down.
TTTTTTTTTTTTTTACAAGTTTAAGTGTACAATTTATAATTCTGTCTCTCAGGTCTAGTCATAATTTTCATGCCAACGAAGGGGTTAAAGTTTTTCTCAATTTCTTGGTATTAGTTACTATTTGCAGGTAATGGAATTAATAGATGTTTAATTTTTCTGTTTAATGAATAAAAACATAGACTTATTCTACTAGCCTGTATAAACAAGCAGAAAGCAAACAAATTATTGTAATTGAATCCTACAAAGAATATCTTATCATACATAAATCTGTGTATTTTATGTTCATGGCCTTCATCATAGTTTAATTTGGAAATTCATAAGTGATGGAACACAAACGCAAAAATTTATTACATAAATTAACTGCAATGATAGAGACTATTTACCGAAATTCAAAGTTATCTTTGAATATATAAAAAGTATTGTTAGGTTTCCTATTTTCAATGGTTCATGATGCTACACTTGTTTAATAACGATCATAACTAGTAAATTGTATTTATGAACAAATAACTATTGATACAAGACAGGATATATATATATATATATATATATATATATATATATATATATATATATATATATATATATATATATAATTATGAATCCCTATATTTATACATATTATAAGTATATATTTTATATATATATATATATATATATATATATATATATATATATATATATATATATATATATATATATATATATATATATATATACATATATATATATATATATATATTTATACTTACACACACACACACACACACACATATATATATATATATATATATATATATATATATATATATATATATATATATATAATGTTTGCGTGTTGTGTAGTGACCTTTGTACCTTATTGGTTACTGCTGATTCGATTGAAAAAAAATATCAGTCACAAATCCCGTATTAGAAAAGT
>NC_090725.1:100602364-100617364 GCF_036898095.1 Palaemon carinicauda | reverse complement strand
AATATACGTAAAGTAAGTTTTTAAACCCACCATTCAGAAAACTTTCCCAAAACAGGAGGTTTATCTGTGCCGCGAAATTTATTGTGCTATTTACCTCTTATCTTGGAGGCACTCTTGCGATTCCTGGATATTAAGTGTTTCTTCCTTACTTTATCTCTTTTTCTCTTTCGTATTCTTATCATTTCCGGATCTCGGAACACTAATCCCACTCTAACCTTTTTGGCTTCTCTTCGACGTACCTCCACTTTTTTACACCTTCAATTCTTCTTATAGTTCATGCTTTAAGCAACCAATCGTCTCAGTAGCTTCAACATATAATTCTGGAGGTATTCCCCATTAACATTAATCCCTACATTTTCCCAATCTAAATTCTTAAAAAATTCGTCTAGGCACGCTGTGGATAATATAAGAGAGATGGGGACTCAATCGGAATTTTCTTACTATTTTCGTGTAGTTTCAGAATTGCTTCAATTCTTGTATAGGTATCTTTAAGTGTTATAACATAAAATTAATCTAATCCCTGTCTTTGAAGGGTTTTCATTACTGCTGAAGTTTTGACTGAATCAAAAGCTTTCTCATGGTCTATAAACTTCATATGTAATGGTTTGTTATATTCTGTTAATTTATCAATTAGCTGGCAATTACATGGATATGGTCAGTTGCTGAATACCCACTTCTAAATCCTGGATGCTCTCTATTCGGCCTATTATGATCTTTGTAAATATTTTATATTTTATTGAGAGTTAACTTATTGGGCGATAATTTTTCAAATTTTTTATGTCACCCTTTTTGTGAATTAGTATAGTGATAAAGTGTTTCCTAGCTGTAGGTATAGAGCATTCTTGCAGACATTTTGCATAAAGTTCAGAGAGTTTTACTACCATGAAATCTCTTCCATCTATAACTAAATCAATTGTTAGGCCATCTTCTCCTTCTGCTTTGCTTCTTTTCATGCTTTCTAATGCTTTATTTACTTCATCTGCTACTTTTGGTACTGGCTTAGTGTTTCATTATTTCTATTGGAAAAATTATTTCTTATATCACTATTGTATAGACATCCTCTGCAATATTTATCAATCCATCTCTTTTGTTGATAATATATCCATTTTCATGCCTCACAGCAAACATCTGATGACGTCTTGTTCCGGATCTTCTTTTCATCAATTTGATGTTTCTTCCTTTCTTTAATGTTTCCCCAATTTTGGTCTGATTGTGCCTACGAATGTCTTGGGTTTTTAATATGTTTATTGTTTTGCATAGTTCTGCTAATTCTGTTTCGTCTCTCTTGGAATTTACCTTCATTTCCAACCTTTTCTTTATTAGGTCTTTGGTCTTTTCTGTTATTTTTCCTTGTTCTTTAGGAACTTTTCCACCTACCTCTTGTTCTGGTTCCAACACAATTTTGTTAAGTTACTGTTCATTTTTTCTTTACTTGCTTCCATTTCATCATGTAGCTGGGAGTACCTATTTTGTATTGCTAAACTAAACTTTTCAGAACTTTTTCTAGATTTTATTTTGTTTCCTAAAATTACCTTTTCAAGGTGTTCAAGATTTTAAGATCGTTTCTTTCAGCAAATTTTAAAAATAAATCTCCTCTGTCATTCCTTGAGCATACTCCAAATTTACCTACTGCTGATTCTTCTCTCTTATTTTGGCCTACTTTAGCATTGAAAAAAACCCAAAACAATTGTAAATTGAGTCTAATGTGTTTTTTTCCACTGATATCTCCAATCTTCATAAAAAGCTTTTATGTTGTTGGTGCATCCGTTTGTTTGACCATCAGTTTATACTTCTTATTTATATATTGTCCGTATCAACATAGCCTATTAACCCTTACCAAGGGTGGCTTCAGAGAATAAGGACAGTAATAACTGCAGCATATATAAAAACTTCGGCTACGAAGCAGAAATTTTTCCCAACACAAGGGCTCATCAGCAGCACAGTTAATCCTCTAAACGCGTTTACGAGTCATTCTCGCTCTTCCTTGATATTAATGACCAGTTTTCCACATTTTCTAACATTCCACTTAATTAAATATCCCTATCCCATGAGGGTGCAGTGCTGTCAGTGAACCTCATGTGCTGCACTGTAGGCATTAGCTAAAAGAGATTTATAGTGTTCTTTTGTCCACTAGTTCCAATTGCTTTAAAACCTTCTATTTTACCTTCATTCTTGCTTCCTCTCTTCCTTCTTACTGTCCAACCTCTTCTAACTTTTATCTCGTAGGGTTTAACCCAAGATGCATTTGGGCACTCAATAACCTCATAGTTCAAATCCATAAATCTCAATGCAAACATCCCTTTTCGGTTCTCCAGTCTTTCTCACTGCTGCTTTTACGAATTAGATACTTCATGATCTTATCGGCATACCTAGTTCCTTATTATATGAGAGAGAGAGAGAGAGAGAGAGAGAGAGAGAGAGAGAGAGAGAGAGAGATTAATGATCCTGATAATTGTGTACTCCATGGGTTTAGAATTAGATAACATATTCATAAGAATGAATTTGTCTGTAATATCTGCATTAGCGAAGGACTCACGTGGATAGTTTTTATATATATTAGTTGAAAGATTTCTTATTCTTTATTATATGTAGATTTTTTTATACAATATATGATGACTCGCATTTTCAAGAGAAAGGGGTATTCTGTGAGTGCCGTGTGTCTGAATGTCCTTACAGTATTAAATTTCATTTTAATGTTATTAAGCAAGGCACTTCTAATACCCTCTATTCACACTTTGTCAATAGAATTGCGTTTCATTAGCATTCTTAGATGTCTAGAATTAATTATGCCTCTTGGCCTCATATATATATATATATATATATATATATATATATATATATATATATATATATGTATGTATGTATGTATGTATGTATATGCGTGTGTATGACTGCCTGTGTTTGTGCGTATGTACATACATAATTTCTTGCACTCTTAATTTTCTGAAAACTCCCAAATGGCCGGTCAGGGAGAGAGTGCAAATCGGTACTCTGCTCTCAAATTGAAGCAAATCAGAGAAGCGAGTTATTGAATTATGGTTTTGAATGTACATACGTGTGAATCGGAAGATTAAGAATGTAAGATGAGGATTTAGTGCATCAGAATAAACTAGAGGGCTGTTCGAAATTGTCTAGAGAGACGTGATAGATGTAGGCAATGGAAAGGGAGGAATGATATGTTGCCGAGACCCCTGATAGGTTACGTTAGGTTAAATATGGAGTACATACGTGTTAGAACAATTTCAAAATTAGTAGAATTATAATCAATATTGAAATTATTATTAGTATTATTATAAAATTGATTAAGATTTATAGAAGTATAACAATGATTAAAGTTATTATTATTGAAATTACTAAAATTATTATTCTTATAAGAATTATATAATTTTATTTTATCAGAATGGAATTTTGCATGGAAAATTGTTAACATTGAGAATGCGTTTGCTCGTAAAATAGGAAACAGAATGCGAGGGAAAATAAATTTTCTGGGGAAGTCTTGAATCTCTTTTATGCTTGATTCTGGTCGGTAGTTTCGTAGGGTGAATCAAGTGTGTAAAGGTACAGTGTTAAGGGAAAATTCGTGTAAATTTTTAAAGAAGGTTTTGGGTTCCTTTGTGTGTGTTTTTTAGTGTGTTTACATTATATTTGGTGAACAGAATGTATTGAAACCTGACATTATTAGTACGGTGTATTCTTGAGATTATTGATTTTTGGGAAAAGTTGCCAGAGATGAGATTGTTTCCAAAGCAGAAAATTATAAACTTTCAGTGTATTTTTCCATTTATTTACATTAATTGAGAAGTGTCATTTAATGAATATATTGTATGTATGATCTTTTTTGTTCTTCCATACCTGAGGTATTTTGACAAAATAGACCTCAAAATCTTAAGATTTAAGTAGTTTAAAGGTTTCATATTTGGGTAGCTTTAGAGAAAGTATGTCATCCACAGAGTATTCCTCTAGATTTCGTGTATGTAATGAGCAAAAGGAAGATCAAGGTGATAGTTGTGCAATTGGGGGGCTAAATCAAACAATTTTTGTGGATAAAATTCTAAATATAGAGGAAGGTGAGTAAAATAATATTTTCAAACTTGAAGGTTAAAATTGAAAGAACGCATGAGGTGTTTGGTAGATTGTTGAATAAAGTCACTGGGTGAGCAGAGAAACCAAACAACATAGAACTAGTGAGAAAAGGAAGATTGGATGTCAAAACACTTAATTCGCAAATAGACCTCTAAATATCAGAGTTAGTGGAGTTTGTTGTCTAGAGGGAAAGCTGTCCTGCATCAGTTAAGTTAGAATTGAAGGGTTGCTAAATTGATAGGTTAGAATCTGTAAAAGTGTCGGTTAGTATGTTAAATTATGAAGATACCTGTGTAATTAGTCTGGATTATAAATGAAATGTTGTAATATAGTGGTGATTGGGTGGTTGAATTTTACAGATCAGTGTTTGAAAGATATGTCAGAATTAGAGAAGCATTCAATACGAGAGGGTGAGAGGAATAATAGTAAATGTGATAAAAAAAAAAATTATGACTCATAGAACCGTAGTACTACTTGGTACAACAGGGAATGTGTATGGTAAGGGAAGGTTGGACAGGAGAAGAATAGTAAATGGGGATTTAGACAAAGGAGATATTCTGTAAATCAAATGTTTATTATAAAACAGCTATGTAAAGAGAGAAAAATAGATCAAACAATATTAGAAAGGAAGGAATCATGTTGTTTGCAAATCACTTATAAGAAAATGTGAATATCTGTGAAGGATGAAGTTTGAATGTATAAAGTTATTGTCGAGTCAAATTATTTTACAGGTAGGTGCATTATTAATGTTAAATGTGAATGATAGTGAAATTGTGGCAGCTGATAATTTGAATGGTTTGTGTAGTATTTGTGGTGTATGAATTCAAGTGGTGGGAAATGCAAAAGTACATAGATATGAATAAAACACTAACATGTTGAAAGTATAGATCAAATTGTATTTATGAATAATTCGTGTGAGAAGAATGGTGGTTGGTTGTAAGAATTTGTAATTTGGAGAAAGCCGGAGAGGGTGGCCTAGAAAAAGCTGGATAGATTGCGTGGAAGAAAGTGTGCATAATAAAGGCCTTCTGGGTTTGTATTTGAAGTGGCGTATTTTGTGGAAGTTTTCCGCAATAAGTGTTCATCCACTATTCATACATTGAAGTATAGAAGTCACTCATTGTTATAATGAAGTTTACTATAACTATTGGTGACTTTTATTCTTCAATTTGTGAATAGTGGATGAACAAAAAGCGGCTTGGTATAAAGAAATATATACAGTATATGTCTTTGTAAAAAAAAGAGTGAGAGCTTTAATAGAATGCCCAGAAAGTATCCTGTCTTATCGTCCTGCATTTTCTTCCTTGAGAAATTGATTTCGGGTTATTTTATATTCATTTTGACTGGATACTGAGACACACTTTCCGTCCTTTGAAGCTTAGTTTTACCATACTTCGACTTGAATAGAGTTTACATAATAATTAGTCGATCCAAAATATTTTTTGATGAAATGATAAAGCCTGAACCTTCTATTAAATAGATTATCATATTCGTGATATTTATAATAGTTTCCCGACCATTTGTCAAATAGTTTTGGTGGAATGAATTTGAGAATGCTTTGCATAACAAGGACGCTTTACACAGAAGTTTTGATTCTTGATCCTTAACTGTAGTTATTAAAGAACCGTTGGCCAGCTCTGTAAGAGTCGAGTTTAACACATTGGGTTGGTTAATCTCCTCCTTTTGATAAAAGAAAAATAATAATCAAGGACCGTTATCTACTCTTCAGACGCAGAAGACTCCAGCTGATAAAACCGACTTGAGGAGCTCAAAGGACTCGACCCCTCGACACCACTACGAGCGCACTACAGGAGCCGCAGGTGGGATCCCCAACCCTTTCCCTTCCTCCAAATGTCCCTGGAGGGTCCCTTCCAATCCCTTTAGACCCTATGACGTTCCCTCACCTCTGTTGTCGGAACTTTCAGCAGGCGGGTCCCTAGTTTGATTTCACTTTTGATTTAAATTTCCTCACTTTCGTTTTTTACCTTTGACAGGTCTTTGATGCGATAATTAACCCTTGACCACGTTCACGTTCTTTCTATTCCTCCTAGAGCATCCTAAATCAGTTCGAATAAAATTTTACGACAACTTTAATGGAAGCAGAGAACTCTATAGACTCAGTTTGGTGTAAATAAGTACTATAGCTGTACTTGATGTCCTTTTGAATTGGGCTAGTCATTTATTCGTAGCATGGAGTGCATGGAACGTTCACAGTGAATTTGTGTTTAAAATTAACCCTTATGTTTATGTTTTTTTATAGAAAAAACATGAATTTACAGTGGATCTTTCTAAAGGCTTTATATGTTTTGCCCTCTTAAAACTCAGGTAAACGTGCTCTTATATTATAGACTGAAGTAGATGAGTAAAATATAAACTAAACTTCTAATTGGATCCAATCTGTAAAGGCATGCCTTTTCATCATTGATTTATTGAAGTGCTAATTTTTTCACCATATGATTTTATAACCTGTTTCTTGAGTTATTTTATTCGTTGTTTTACTTTTTTGTCTTGAGTTAGTCCTTCCTTCCTGTCTTGTGTTAGTTTGACCGTTTTTCTGTGTATTGTGGTCTCAGAGGACGGTCTCTTGATCACTTCGCCGTCAAGGGACAGGATTGAACCAATCGTACCAGAAGATTGGTCTTCACGCCGCTCTTCTCGCAGGACTCCACCAATCACAAGCCCAATGAAAGGTACGGTAACGTTGATCCGTTTTCTATTGTTCCGTTTTCTATTTTTGATTATTCCGTTTTCTAATTTTATTTATGATACCTCTTCAACCAGCAACTGTTTACTTTGGTTTTTATTTTATTTTATCATTTATTATATTTTATTTAGCTTTTGAGGGTTTTTTATATTGGCAGTGTTGACTGTAAAAGCTTATTTCTATTAAATTAGCCGAACTGAGGGAAGATTTTTCATTTGTTCTCTTGAATATCTTGGAGACGCCTCGATATATCAGTGTTATTTGGTTTCTTAAAGCCAGAAACTAAAAACTAATTTTTAGGTTATTGAAATAGTTACATAAATATGGTTATACACTCTATATATATATATATATATATATATATATATATATATATATATATATATATATATATATATATATATACAGTATGATAATTTTCCATTAACATACCTGACTTTAATATATGTTAATATCTAATATCAACCACAAATGGCACATAGTATTGAAGTCAGTCTTGGGAATATATATCCACTGATAACTTATATGGTGAATACTTTTGGCTGGGCAAGGACACGAACCTACGCCACTAGGTTGAGGATTATTTCGACTTTGGAGCCATATGTTCGAGTCCTTCTTGGCCAAAAGGATTTATCATAAAAGAATTTTAATGGGATTCATACTCCCAAGATTGAATTTGATATTAAATCCAATTTACACACACACACACACACACACACACACACCCTACCCTTGTCGCCATATCTTTGGTTCTTTATCCTTCTCTGTCGAGAGAATTATTTGTATGAAATTTATTTTTCTTCAAAACTTCAGAAAATTTGGTTTCCCTTAAATGTCTTATATCCCATTCATGTGAAAATATAGATGTGAGACAAATCCCTCATTTAAAAGGAAAATATCTTAAAAGAAAATCCTTTATAAATGTATTCTTCCTTCAAGTTCCAGTTAATGTTTGTGACTTATTTTATTGCTGTGTCGAATCTTTTCGTTGTCTTGGGAAAAAAAAGTCATGTGTTCATTCACGTAGTGAGGAAATATAGCTTTTGTTTGCTAATGGAAGGTCAGAAACGATTGGGATCTTCAATTTTGGCCAAATGCTTGCGCTACAGGATACGTCAAGGTCAGTGTCATCAGGCGTTTGATTTGTAATAGGAGATTGTGTGCATATCTGACAGCCCTGTAACCGTAATCAGAAGCATTCTCTGCTTCCAAAAAAAAAATAGGAAAATGATTCATTAAATTGCATTGCAGCTGCCTTGCAGAATGTAATTGTTTCTGGAAGTTTATACAGGTGTTCAGAAGGGATGTTTTGATGCTGTTCCGTTTACGTAAGACAATATATTGAACTTCATGAATATATTGTTGGTTCATCTATGATTCTCAACGCCATGATGGTTGCGTGGAAGAGGAATCTATATCTAGAGTTTATCATAAAGTATTGTAACTTATTTGAAAATAGTGACAAATTCATGAAAAAGTAATGAAAATTTTTCCAGGGCCTACCTCGGTATTCGGTCATTATTTCTCTCATTTAGAAGCCGAGAACAATTGGTTAGCATCAGAACATTCCACTGCTTGAATCCTGACATGTCTTGCTGAAAAAAGAAAACATATATTGCTTGGATTTACGTCCTTCTGTGTGTTGCGACTTGTAAATGTATTTTGGTAAAAAATAAGAAGTATTTTACTTCTATTACTATCTTTATGCTCGATGTTCAAAGGATAATAATATCTTACCTTTACCTGTAAGCTTTCAATCGGCTTAAGGCATGACTTGAATGTTGCATTGTCTCTTCCAGGTAGTGCAAAGGTAAAAAAAAATGGGAAACTTATTTCCATTTTAAATTGAAATAATCAATCTATGAGGCATAATGCTTTATCTAAATTTAAGTTCTTATATTGTTTAGATCATTGGAATTTGGAGAAATACTTGAATCACAAACCCAAACTCAAATTTGATTATTTTATTATGATTGTTGCATATTTTTAATGATCTTTCTCCTAATTTTGTGAAATGTTTTTACTGAATAGTGTTCGATTAGTTCATCTTCCAAAATCTTGGTGTATATCATGCTAAACCCTTTGCTTTATGATGATATTGATGAAATTTTAGACCTAAAACTATTTTTTCATATAGTGATAGACCTAGTGATAGTATTTCCCAGTTTTGTTAATTGCTGTACCGATTTTATTTTTAGAAAGAGAGGGAAGCTTTTGTGATAGTCACAATTGCTTCTCTCTATTGTATGCTAAGCGATGTGTTTGCTTTTACTTCCATGGCCGAAAACTGCTAAAACCCAAATACCTCTTCCTAATGTCCTTTCAATGGCTTATCGTCTGTTTTCCTTGATTCAAATAGTTGTGTAGATATCATGGAGTAATCTCTTTTGGTCTACACTAGTTTGGTAAGCAACATAAATATTTATTTACAAATAAAAACATGATTTAGAAAGATTAAGAATAAGCTCAAATCTAAATTAAATATAAAATTTTATTACGGTCCTCTTAAACTTTCACCCATTTCCTAATGGAGTCGCTTTAAATGCAGATTGCTTAAATACCATGATTAAAATGGGATGTAGAATGACTATTTAAGCCATTCACCGACTTTAACCTCTGTATTTAGTCCTTGAACCCCCCTCCCCCCACCAACCTCCTGCACAGCCTGGTAGGGAAAAAGTGAAAGACTGGAAGAGTGAACGAATCCTTTGGCCTTGCATGTTCTGCCCCTGTGTTTCAGATGGCCCGAGCAGACGAAGATCGAACAGAGCCTCTTCCGCAGCCAGACCTCCCCCACCCAAGGACTGTAGGTCCTCTGTAGGTACGGCCCTGCTTTTCCAGGTTCCTTTTAAAGGCTTTGTTGGCATATCTGGCACTGGAGTGTGCCGAATTCTCTTCTCTTACACACACACTCTTATGTGGTATATTGGATTATTTGTGGCATTAGAGTAATTGATCAAATTTCGAAAGACCGATTTCTCCTTTAAAAAAAAAAAAAAAAAAAAAAAAAGCACTTCAGTAGCGTACGTTGATTAAAAATTGATTCAACTCTCAAAGTAACCTTGTTAAATTTATCATGTTATTTCAATATAACAGTCATCGCTGGAACACTTCTACTGGCGTAGCGAGTACGCTTCAACTGGCCATAGCCTTTAAAGAGGATTCATTTATTTCTTAATCTTTCCTTATCCGAAAAAGCTGTGTTTCTATGATAATACTCGTAAATCGTAGTACTTATTTCAGTTGTAGTTTCATTGGCCATACGAAGTAGCTCTTCAAAATTAATATAAGAAAAAAGTAGAAATTTAGCTAAAGATTACTTTGTCCTGTGTTTTTACATTAGCTCAAAGCTTAGAGCTCTTCTCAGTTGATACAGCAATGCAGCTTTTCCTTAGATTCATCCCTCCCTTCTGTTTGCCCACTAGTGATTCACAAGGTTTCTTGCAACTTCGACAAAGGTACAGTATTTTATGTTTCCAAGCAGACAATCACTTGTTCTTATTTACTGCCTTGCATGACGTTTCATTAAACTGAGAATCGCAGTCTGTTCCTTCTTTATGCCTCTTTTGGTTCCCCTTATTTTATCTATTTTGAAATAATTTCATTCCCATAAGTCAGAAAAAAAGTTATCTAGTGATATTTGATGATGATATCTGTCTTATATGATATAATTTGTCAAAATGTCCTTCTCTAATGTGCTCCTTATTCATTATTTAGAAATTCAGTGTTATAGATCAACTTTGTGTCTTTTGAGAGAATTGTGGTTTTGTTACAGTTGGTTAGCAATAAAAAAATTTTGTAAACTTTGCATATATAATATGCACAGTAAACTAGGTTATACTATTACCCCTGTCTTATGCATGCTTTTACTATTCACTGATACACAAAGTATATAAATGCACTTGTTCAAAAAATTGTAACTAGCACTTAATACACTTGCAAAGATTCCCAGTATAACTAGCTTAAGTTGCCTACCCAACCAGATAGTATGCATACCCACAGAAAGTAATGCTTTGCAATCAACCCCCTGAGAATCAGTCTAGGTAACACTTCCCATTCCAGCTGTGTCTGACTGGGACAAATGCTTAAAAAGAAGCATTTCAAAATAGCAACAGCCATTGGATGGTATTTACATAGTGACTGGAGATGCCAACAGTGTTTTGGAGCATTTCTTAATAATCGTAAGAATCAACCGATAGGAATGTCTGACCATACCAACTTGCTTTCGCAGGAGGTCGATCTATAAGCGTTGGCCCTGAGAACCGTTCACCCAAACGGACTTCCCGCCCTCCTTCCAGCCACACTGCAGCGCCTGCCGCTAAGCCAGAGAGGCGACCTAGGCCAAGTAAGTAAAGGAAGTAAAAGTGAATGAATTAAAGATGGGTTAAGTAATATGTAGCCTACTTTTAGTACTGTCAGTTGTAATTTCAACATATATTCTGATTCTTCTGTCAGGGCAATGGCCTGAAGGAACTCTCATCAAATTACCTAGTCCCTGAATTATGTTTCACTCTCATTCATCCTTTATTTTTCTCCCTATATATTTTGTCTTGGTTCAGTTTCCTCGCTAACCAGTAAATTTCGGTCACCAAATTGATTAATTTTCCGAGCTTTTCATAAATTAACCCTCCTTTCTGTTCAATAGGATAATGATTGTGGAAGTGCAATCAGTGTGTGTAGTATCATCAAAACATTTAGGTCCAGTTCCTTACTGGTTTCCATAGTGGAAATGACATTAAAACAACCGTTGATAATGCTGAGAATATTTTTAAAATCTTTAATGAACTTCTAAAAGGAAGCAAGGGACATTGGAACTTGTTTTTTTAGGTAGGCGCGCCTTTTACATAAAGACATACATATGCATATATATATATATATATATATATATATATATATATATATATATATATATATATATATATAATAATAATAATAATAAATTTGGATGCTTGATAGATTCATCTACATGGTAAATGAAACAGGCTGAGTAGCAGGTGAACATGTGTTGGAACTCGTAGATAGGATCCAGTGGTTTATTATAGTTTGTGCTCTACCTTTAGGTATATTTTCATGTAAACTTAATTAAAAGTTTTCTCTTCACCTGCTGTGATGAGAGGAGTATTGTTCTTATCTTTTAAAATTTTACATAATGAAAATTTAACTTTCCTCTGCTGATTGTTCTATTAATCAGTTGGAGCTACATGCACTTTTTTTACAGGGGCTGGATCTTGGTTTAACTTTTACAGATCATTTATTCCTTTTTGCTCCCAGCAAAGATTATTTCAGGGAACTATGAGTCTTGGTTTACTGAACCACCACGAAATTTCCTTTGTGAGACACATGAATAACTTAAATAGATTTGAGTCTTGAGCGTTTAGCTGATCTTAATACACGAGGTAGCCTAGTTTTTCTACGTTTGGTTTTAAAAAGGTATTGGGTTAGTCTTAAAACTTTCTGGATAATTCTTCGGGAAAAGATTTCGTTATACCCTAGTATGTTAATAGGGGCAATAATCTCAAAATTGTCACTATAATATAATTTTTAATAATAGAAACTTTCCAAGAAAATTGATATTTTGACATGACAAACTAGCTACGTATTAAGAGTGGGAAATCTGGCACTGTCAAAATTATGTTCATTCATATATCACCTTGGAAAAAAATCGTATGTATATATTTTAATTTGCCTTCCAGCGAAGATTGTTTCAACTCCATGGTAGTGTGTAAAGTCCCCTTTATGTTTATTTTTTAGAAGAATTTCTATAACCGTGCACTGTAGAGTGATACCATTACATTAAAAAAATAAACATCAATAACTAAATACAAGATAGAGGAATTGTCATTGAGTTAGTGTAACTAAGAGAGTCTAGGTGAAAAACTTAAGATTTTTTTCGGGAATGACATTCATTCACCATATTTCCTTTTCCTAACTCGGCAAGTGAAGGAATGAACATTACTCGGAGGGGAACACGGCTTTTGTTTTGTTAACAGGAAGGACATTGTGATTTTCATCTTTATAATGGCACAATACTAAATTTGGTAGTATCTCGAACAGTCACAATTTAACAATCAAATCTTTTATCAGAGAAATAAGAATTAAAGCCAAGTGTATGTGATAAATTTGAATTTCTATGGAATATTATCCCTTTAGAAGTATTAAAAGCATTATCATGAACATATGATTTATGAAAAACAGCATGACAAAAACAATAAGATAGGACTAGGGAAATGGCGTAATTACATCACTTACGGCTCCTCAGAGAGTTCACATTTTTCTGTCTCGTTTTAGTACCGTTAAAGTAATATATGTTCATTGTTGTGAGGCTTTGTGTGAATGGTTTTGGGACTTCCAGCAGATGCTGCCTCATTAACTGTGACACTTCATCACAGGTAACAGAGGCACTGGTGAGTTGTCCATTTTATTGACTAGTGTCTGTCGGTATTCGGAATGCTCTGTGTGCCATTAATGTGTTATAGTTGGTGTCGTGGGGGAAACCATGTGCGTGGAAACAAATTCCTAACTAGATCTCTTGCTTCATCATTTAACACTTCCTCTCTACTTAATACCCTTACTCTTCCACATGGTTGGTGGTATAAAGAATACGATTAAATAGGTTAATAATGTTCACATCTATCTAAAAGATTAGACCTGTTATTATTTTGAAACACTGGTGGAATGATTATCATCTCTTTCAAGTATTGTCTCTTCCTGTGTCTCACTAAACATTTTTTCTTAAATAAATATATCTGAAGAATTCAGTATTTCCTTTATAATCATCAGGTTTAATTGGAAGAAATTCCTTTCAAATATTGCTCTACTGATTCATGTTTACTTCAATGTTACCTTAAAGACTTACCTTTCTATTTTCTTGGAAGTATTTTAATAACTATAGAGACTGATCTTTAATACTGTTTTATTTGGTAATACGTGTTTAAATTGAATCAAAATTATATTGTTTTGTGAAAAGCGATATTGTCAGATAAGGTTATTATGGAATTGGGTGCATTTGAACAAATAATTTCTGTGGTGTTACTTTAGAATTATACCAATTCAGTCCGATCCCTGAATTTTATTTTTTTATTTTCATACTTCGTGTTCTTTTCGAATTCCAATTATAGTAGCCCATGGATTAAGATAAAGTAATACCAAACAAAAAACCAACTTACTTTTCAGAAGCTCAACGGTTGATACCCCCTTTGTTAAAAGATGAGATTTTTTTGTTCCCTGAGGAACAGATAATACTGTTGGAAGAGTAAGTCTAGGTTCTTTTAGATTTCCTGTTGGTCTTCATTCTACTCTACATTTCCTTTACATCATCACATGATACCTAATCAAGTATGCTATATTGATAACGGTGTGGCCGTTATTCCCGATATTTAAAACTATACCAGCCATTTGCCTTCCTTTTCCCCACTTCCCATTTCCTTCCATCTTGACTGGCTTCTCTTTCAGAAAAGATGATTTTTATGCTCCTTTATTCAAAGCCTTTTCTGTTCTCTAAATTGCCCTCTAAATATAATGTGACAGTCTAAACTATTGGCTAAACCTGATCGCAATACTGAAAGGAGCGACCAAACTATCAAAAGATGACCTTTGGTAAGAAAGCTCATCAAGACGTTTTTTTGTAGTCTAGGCAACCTCACCACGGCCATAATTAGTAGGTATACGAAATTTATTTATACAGTACTTCTGTATCTCAGGCAAGTAGGGAAGTCTTATAGGGGGTGTTAATAGCTTTAGTCTTGGGATGATTAGTATTCATAATGTGCATTTGTAATAAGAATACATGCCATGGTTCATCCAAACAGCTTCAAGTGGCTGAGGATCGGATTAGTTAAGTACTTGATGTAGACGTAGATGGAAGGAGTGCATTATCAGTAGACATATTGATAGTATGTACATGATGATTACTTATTAGTAAAGTGTTAGAATATCTAGTTAATATAAGAATGCTTTAGCGTTAAGATTGTAAAATTGATATTGATAAGATTAATTTAAGGTTTAGTTTGTTGAATGAAATATTAGATTGCCCATTATCATAGCTCTAATAATGGGGATGATACTAATAGTAATTCCTAGTTTCACTGGGGCTCTTAATCTTCTTGTAATGCAACAAAGCCTTTCTCTTATCTCACAGAAAAGCACAAGAAGCTTGCGGATAATTGTCTGGATAACGTTCATGCATATTATCATTTCAATATGTTCTGTTAAAT
>NC_090725.1:100459864-100597364 GCF_036898095.1 Palaemon carinicauda | reverse complement strand
AAAACACCACCCGAACCGACCCGGGTAAAGTCACCCGATCAGGTTGGTAAATGGGTATGTTTTCTCAGGACTTTTTTCTCAATCTTGTTCCATTTTCCTCGTAGTGGAGATCCTTAGAAGTTTGCCTAGCGATGCAGTAGCCTTCCCTGTCCCTTGTTGCAGTCTTATTGTGAGTATGTATGTATATAGAGATTAAACTGTTACGTCACATCACCATGCAGACATGCTTAGTCCTTTCCTGTGTATTGTTTTCCCTGTTTATATTCTCCTTCGTTTTTTTGGCTGATTTCATCATGAAAGGGTAAATGTATCTTTGATAAATCTGAGGCTTTGCGTTTAGTTTAGGTCAACTAAGATGCAGGTTAATATCGTGACTATGCTGCTAATGTTAATTTAAGTTATCCTCTACGGGCTCTTATCATATACGTCTTTCAGTCTGAATGTATCTTTCATTGTACAGTACACTATAGTATTTTTTATCATTCACATATAACATTACTGTATTTTAAATGAACCAATAACCATGAATATGATATTTAATAAGCACTGGATGTTTGATTCTTTATTTCATCTAATAATAATGAAAATATTTAAGTTTTCTATTGCTGCTCTCGTTAGAGGTATAAATTCAACTTTTTTTTTGGCCATTTCACAAAGGCAGTCTAATGATTGACTGTAGAAGTGAGGATTAATTAGTAAAATTATTGAAGGAATGCAAAATATTAATTACTTTAGCTTGGTCAATTACATGCCTACCATACAGTAAGTTTTAGCTCGTGCAATATTATTGAAGGGAAGTCTAATAGGATATGAATTTTTATCAATTTTATAAAACGTATCATGATCAGTTGATCTCTGAGTCATTGTTTTCCCGTGCAATCAATAGTTCGTTATCCCTTTTTGACATACAAAAGAAAGTTACAGTTATTTGTAGAAATAATGATGGTGATTTTTTTAAATGAGTTTGGCGTTTGTCCAAAAATGTTTTAACTTGAGGAGATGCTGCTTTAATCTTTCTTTATTGAGAGATAAGATGGAAGAAAATGAATTCTCATAACAGGAAAATATGTATTTGTATTAAGAGATAGAGGCACATATTTGAAATGAGTGAAAGTAGTAGCAATGAAATAAAGAATTTTAGAAAAGAGAGAGAGAGAGAGAGAGAGAGAGAGAGAGAGAGAGAGAGAGAGAGAGAGAGAGAGAGAGAGAGAGAGAGAGAGAGAGAGAGAGAGATAAAACTGGCCACCATAAAAAACATAGTTGAAATATTATGATTTGTAAAATATAACCGGTTTCCTTTTCCATGACAGAAAATTCGGTAATTATCTTTGTGGTTGGAATAACCTATAACCCAAGAGAACATAGTAAACTTGGCAAAGAAAATAACCACTCCAAAATGTATTTTTTTTTTTTTTTCAAATGTATAAATGGCTATTCAATTGAAATCACACCTATTCCTATTCCTTTACGTACTTGAAAGGAATTCAAACCACTGAAAAGGAAATAGAATTATTGTTTATACAGCGTACTAGTTCCCATTCATAATCCCATTAAAAAATTCCAAACAATACAAAAAATTGACAGGAATGCTAATTATATTAACATTGGACAGTACATCAATAGAAAATGTAATTCAAGATTAAGAAATTTGTATTACCATTCCCACTTGATTCTTGGGGCTTTTATCATATTAGTACAGTATTATGCATAGTTTTTTCAAGCTGGATTTTCCCTGTCTTATGCTATGTTTAGCTTCTGTCTTATATTAATGTAAACTTTGCTGCATTGGTGTCCATTTGTATTTTTGCCGTTCTTATCCCTGTTTTAAGACAAGTAAATCATTTAATACAGTAATTATTACAGAATAGAAACGGGATAACTCGATAGAACTCAACTTTTATCATTCTTTTTGAAAAACAATGAATAAAACATAATTGTTTTTTATATCTCGAAATGCATTTAACATTCATAACAACTGTATATTAGCATATCATGCTGGAAAGACTTGTCAGGATTGCCATGCCTCTAACTTCCTTAAAAAAGTATGAAGAAATGACACTGGATTATGAGCTTTCATTTAGTTATAGTTTTTTTTTTTTTATTATTATATACATAAACAAATACTGCGCTAAGGAATGCAATATATTTCTATCGAGAAAGATCTTTCAGAAAAATTTCATTTAGCACATTATGAATGATTTTCAATAATTTGGGAATTTTGTACCACATTTGGGAAAAATACTTGAACAATAGTCTCAGGGATGTTTTAACATTATGATAGCAGCAACAACATAGTCCTTAGTTTCATATTTACCACCAAGTGATTGCTTTCTCTAAACATAGAAATGCTGTATACATCAGATATCCCATAAAGTCTGTAAGTAATTACCCCAGCTGGTTTTAACCCAACATTTGTTCTGCGACCATTTTAGGGAGAGAGATGAGCAACTGCTATGTTTACCCTTCTAATTTCTAGATTCATGTCACCATTCCGATTCATACTAGCTTCAATGAATGTTTTATTCCTATCCCTAGTTCTTACAGGCCAGAACCATAAGATGATTATCTTAGAAGATGACCATAAAGGTAAGGTTGCCTATTAATCTTCCAAACATGGCTTGTAGCAAACTTTTCAAAGGAAATTTTTTTTTAAATAGGCCTCTTTAAATCTGCCCAGAACCTGGCAATCAAAATGCCAAGCAAAACATCCATTTTAGTTCAGTTCCCTCTTAAAGTGTTAAAATCTACAAGCCTGCCATTCCCCACACCCTATCATCCTCATGAAAAATGGCTAGTTGCTGCATGACTGGCTCACTCCATTTCCCAGGTAAAACTGTAAATTACATTATTGATGATATATACTGCTCTGAAGAAAGGCCTTTTCAATTCTTTTGTGAACTGCAAATGGAAATGCTAATTCAAAGTTCACATCAATTAACCTTATTGTTCAGATACCAGAATATCTGAAGTTTTATTTTTATTTGCATCATTTTTTATGTAGAAATTGTTAGAAGGTGTGATGTGAAGAAACAAAATTCTCAATTTGTGTTGAGGTAAAGCATCTACAACTTAATGAACTTTCATTTGAACTTCTATAGTCTCAAAAGCCTCTTATTTATAAAAGCAAAATGTGTCAATACCTTTGTTTTCTTGAATGTTTTTTTCTAAACTGGAAGAGACAATTTTACCTCATAGAAAATCTGCACTAAGACCACCAGTCTTAATAGCTATTATATGAATAAAAACATTGTTTACCTTTTATCTTTAACAAATAAATAGAACTGCATTTATCCACTGAGCTTTGGCTCTATTTTTAATAGAAAGGCTGTAGGAAAGTATTAAGAGGCACATTAAAATTATCTTAATAGCTACTCCTGCCATGTATACCAAAAGTTAAATCTGGAATATTATGTGATTAATCTATTATGATTACAAAGTAGCATCAGAATTCCCACTTAAAGTAATTTTTCTGCATTTATTAAAAAAGGTTGTCTGAAAAGATAATGCTGAAAAAAATGAACATTGAAGATCAAGGCAACAAACTATAAATTTAGTTAACACAAATAGAAAATAAGAAAAAAGATTATGACGAAGAATACCTCTAGAAATAGCCTTGATCTCTCTCTCTCTCTCTCTCTCTCTCTCTCTCTCTCTCTCTCTCTCTCTCTCTCTCTCTCTCTCTCTCTTTTCTGACTTTACCATGTCATACCCCCTGTCATCTTGCCTCTCCCAAAATTTTATTTGAAAGTTTTCCCCCTTTAACAGAAAATTTATCCACGATAAACTGCGTTTTCCCTGTTTTGTTTTAGTAGTCATACCTTGCACTGACATGCACTAAATATCCATGTTCAATATATTTTCTTAAATAATAACGAGGTCTGCACTGATATTGTTTAGCCCCCAAAAATATGTTTTATTTCCTTCGACAAAAAGTCAGGATTTTAGTTGTGAATAAGGCTAAAATCAAATTGCTTTGTCCAAGAAGAAAAATCAATTGCAAGATATTTAAAAAATCTGACGAAATACTTTAATATAGTGAATATTTTATTTAAATATATGTACTTGTATGCATATCATTACAAGTATAATATAGATGGCATTTCTTAACAATAATTGATTTTAGCCAAAAGAAAAACTGTTGGACAATGCAAAAACAGGTTAGCCAGATTATGGTATTTTTTAACAACACATTCAGGAGTTGGAGATTGGGAGACTGCTATTTTCAGTCATTACTTTAAAAAAGTTTTTCCATGTATACTTCATATCCATGGAAATGAAGTATGTATATGAATAGTATTCCTTTTTACATATATTTTGGTCATAAGTTTGAAGTTTAAAATTGTTATTATTCATGCTCCTGATATGTATGTTTATTTTGTAGTCTTTATCATAGCCCTTAGTACAGTACCTTACTGGTATTGTTAACATGTTAAAAATCATAAAACTGAAAGCTGCTGTATGATTCCATGTTCAATTTTTCATAGGTTTACCCTGGAATAGAGTTCTTATAAAAACAGATGAGAACTGATAGAATTACATAAAAGCTTGGCAATATATAGACTTTCAGTATTTGAGGAAATGCAGAGTTTTAAATGGTTTTTCTTTTTAAGATTTCAATCTAAAATATTTTACTCAATTTAAAATCATTGTTTACTTTTTTTTTAATATCAAAGAATACAGAAATATTACTCTCAAGTAGTAATAAAAAATCTCCCTGCAAAAATATTCATCCACATATTTTGATCCATCAAAAATTATATGACTGTTGAACCAAATCATTAAATAATGGCCAGGATCAATACCAAATGTTAACAAATATACTGTACTGTACAAAATAACATCATTAGTTTAGATGATCGTTATATCCTGTATTTTCTGCTTATGGTTGATAGTGATGAATGCAAGATATGTGTATCAAGTAATTTTTACTAGGGCTCGATCTTCAATCTTGAACAGAAAAGGTTTATGTCATGATATGTTTGCATGAATTTTACTGTTTACTGTGATGCTCTGACCATTAAGAGCACCACAGCCCTTTCTCAGTTGTATACCTTTATTAAAATCTGTTCATTGCAATGATTTTTTTAAAGTTCAATGAATTTGAGGCCTTTGAAATAATAGTATGACATGTAAATGGTGCATTTCATTTTATCTATTTATGTTATTTCCTGCAGGCCATGGTGAAGAGTCCTGATCCAGTGAACTGGACAGTCCCCTTGGATACTGGAAAGACATTTACAGTGACGCACAATATTCCAGAAGGTATCCTAATTCTGGTTTCTGTTTGAAATACATATATCAATATATATAGTCTGTGAGATAGTTACTGTTTCCTTTTGGCAGTCTTCATGTACATCTTGACGGTCTCTTGGTGGAAACAAAGCACTCTGGATGCAGTTTTAGTCATTCCTGTAATTCTTGATGCTTAAGTGTTCCTAATTGTATGATAAAAATATTAGCAGCAACATGGTGCTTCTTGATAACCGATGTATTTGTTGTTGATTAGGAGTTGTAAGAATGCAAGAAGTATAGTATGCGAATTTTGTAGCTTTCTCTTCACAAAAACAAAGAGATTTAAATAGTCTTATTGAATATCAGCTAATTGTTTTGTCTAGCATTTAGAATATTTCGTCATGCTCATTAATAAGAAAATGTTCTTGGCAACTGGTAATTATTTGATAATTATAGTCTTTTAGAATATGGATGATGCATTGATTAATAAAAATAGTTTAATATTTTTACATAAAAACGTTTTAAAGAGATGTACTTATACATGATGTATTGTTTCATGATTAGTCTTAAGGATTTTATGATTTTTTAAACGTGAACATAATCAAAATTTTGACATGGAAAAAGAGAAAGTATTTATTTTTTCACCATTTTATTTTGCTCTACATCAGAGTGCTCTGGTCCGTCATACAGAGGTATGAGAAATGTATAAAAGTCTCTGTGTTGTGTAACTGCATTTTAGATCATTTTTTTTTTTAATTCATTCATGAAATAACATGTTAAAAGGAGTAGGCCTTACTAGTCAAATGTGGAAAAGAGAATAGCCAGTAAAAATTAACTTCATATATGTCATAGATTTAATAGAATATAGAAATCCACATGTAAGAATTTAGGCATGTAATCTTTGTATTTTTAAAAACCTTTTGAATTTTGCACCACTTTAAGCAAAATGTTATGATAAATATTGTTTCCAAAGCATTGCCTCTAGAATTATTATTTTAGCATTTGAACAAGGGAGATAGAATTATTCTTATTACTAGGCTTACCTCAGATCAAAACAAAGTACTGTACAGTAGAAATAAATGCATGGTGTCCTCCAATCAATAAAAAGTGATAAGGTCAATGAATTTAGGTCATAGATTGTTGTGTCAATCTCACTCACCTATTGTTGTTGTCAGTAAGTAGAGGAATGAGTGCATCTTTAGGGAACGGTTATAGAAATGAACAAAGGAGTCTCCTTTGTAGATGCAGATTTCCCTCTGCAGTGGAGTAATACCCACCATTTTATGATTGATTTTTCTGAGAGACTTTAATCCCTGAGCGTATCACAATTCCTGCATGTATAATCTAGGTTTTTGTTTTTTGTCGTAGCCACTCACTGTTTGAGAATACCGAGAGGTACGTTAGGGAGACATAGCTGCTATGAAGACCTGTTAGGACTTATTAGGAACCATTTTGCTATGACCACCCTTGAGATCATCTTAAATATCTTTAATTAGGCATAGTTTGATTTTCTATTTCCTTTCCTTCAGCAATCAGTTAAAGAGGAACATTCCAATTAATTTCTGTTTTAAAAGCTAATTTATACACAAGATGTAAACAGCTGTATTGTAATTTTTATTCGCTAGTGTCTGTATATTCTAAGTTTACAATTTATGACTAAGTTGACCTCAGGTAGGTCTAAGGACTCCCGACTTGAGCCTCATAAGTGGCAAAATATCAATGTGAATATTGTGGGACTATTTTTTTTTTTTTTTTTGCTTTAAGTGCAAATCATTTCAGTAAGTCACTCAATACTCCTAGTTTAAGTTTGTGTAAGTTTTTAAAAGTTATTTCCTCTCCTTTTCAGTCATAATTTTTTAGATAAAAAATATATTAGTCAAACAAGTAATTGTTCCCTTACATACAGTATTGTCACAATGGCAATTTTTTTTAATGGAAATGTGTAATGATTATACTGTGATCCCTGCATTTCTTAAATCATTGTTATTAAGGGACATAAGTATGTATGAAAATATTGATAACTTTAGGGTAATAAATGGTGCTGTATAGTACTGTATTTTAAGTGTAGCATTGCATGTAACACAAAAAGCATTGATTTAGTACTAGAAAATTAGACAAAGATTAGATTTAAGGTAGCATTTGGTAGCATACGAATTGGAATATTTGCCAACAGTTAAAATTATATTTTATGTCACACGATGTGATAATTGTTTGTAGATATTAGGGCTTAAAATTTATACTTTTTCTTTCATGATAATACCTCATGTTTTCTTAGAGCAATTGTCATGATGATTAATGAATGTATATAGAGTTAATGTTCGTATATTTCTAGGAGTCTTTGAGTGATTAATTTAAAGCAAAATTTTTTGAAAGTGGAATTATAAATAAAAATGCAATACCATTTTTTTTTTTTTAGAAAAGTTTACTGATTTTTGTATTTGAATTTTTAATAGTTTAAGCTGAATATTTAAAAAAAAAATTATTCATGCTGATCAAAATATCATCAAATGCTATCACGGGAGGAATTCGGTTTCTGATGATTTGCACTGCTGAAATTTAACTATGCTGTTATCTTGTACTAATTAGGATTTATCATGTTTTATTTTTGGTCAAAGGCATCACAGAAGCAAATTACTTTGAGATAATTCACAATCATACTCTTAAGGTTATTTGAAAATCTTTTTCAAACTATAGGAAATTATCAGTAATCAAGATTTCTTTACATCATGACATGTACAACATAAGTTTTTAATGAAATGCTGTTACTGATGGCTAAGGTCAGGATTCCCTATTAGCAGCTTGGAACAAGTTGTCCCACCAGGCTTCTCCCAGCCCCTACTACACTAATTTAGTTAGACTAGATGGTGTGTTAATTAGATCCAAGTGCATGATTTTAATGTCCTTAGTTGTACCCTCATTTGCAACTCTTGGCCTGATCTGCTGATTTTTCTTCCATGGTTGCTGGTATTGCATCTCTGTAACTTGTTGACTTGAATGCTGTCACCAAATTGCAGAGATGTTTTCCATCCAAATGATTGTTGGCAGATTGTGCTGAAAGTTGTACAATTATGTCCAGTTTTGTAATGACTATGTGGTGATAAACTTACTGACTTCCAGCTCATGGTTTGGTTGCTTATTTGATAACTTTTTTCCTCGCTATTTCTTATATGTGAAATTCTAGCTGCCTTTACTAAAACAAGAAATTTAGTTTAACTGGGGAGAATTCATTTGGAAAATCATTGTGCATTTAATGCACTAGTGGCTGAAATTATTAGAGTTATCTCTTATATTTTTGCACAACTCAGTAATGTAGAGAATGATGTTTCCATAATGCACTTTGAAGGAAATACTGCACCTTTTGTTTTTGCTGCTGACTTAAATACGTGAAAAATGATATAGTGTCCCAGTGATGGATGTAAGCTTTGTGTACAGTAATTTTTCCTTTTTTATGCATTTTATATTTCTGAAATTTAACATGTTTTCATTATAGTTTGTCACACTAATACAGTACTATAAATAGAGTTATAATATGCCAAATATTAAAGGTTCTCCTTTTGCTAGTGCTTGGCATGATTGTCTTTGAACAGATATGTAAAGTGTTGGATTAACTTTCAGGAATCTTGACAAAGTTCTCAAAATTTGGTAAACAATGTGAAGAACGCCTCCACTTGATGCCAGATTTTTTCCTCCAATTCCGTTGCTCATATTCAAGTTATAAGTTACTCTTTTGTTTTTGTTTTGTGCTTTTGGATCATCTAACACAGGGGGCAAATGTCATAAAAGTTTCCATTTAGGAAGAGATGGGACTAAACATATTATAGTCATGAACTGAATGATTACATATATATTGATACAAATAGAAACTCAAGCTACATGTACCACTGATATATGCCGGTTTTTAATTTAAACTCTCATCTGTGACCTTGACCTGATGAAAAGAAAAAACTAAATCAGCTGCCAAGTTTGAATATTTTCATGAATTTTGGAAATTTCTTCTACCAACTTGATACTAGGATGCATTTCTGAGCAGTCCCAACCTTTTGGTTGTTCATATATTACTAATTGTAGAGCAAAAAAGAAACCCAGTGTACATATGTTTTTGTTTTTGAGACATTTCCAAAAATTTTCCAGCTGATAATAGCAGACTTGACAGTAGATAGAATTTGTAGGATGATTGTCTTAAGTATGATAATCATGCCATCAAGTTCGGTATAAGATTGATTAATTGTGTAAATATATGAATAGATTTATAAAAGCTACTGTATTGCCTTTTAGTCTGACTAAGTTATCATTCAATTCCCTGAAACTTCTCTTTCCTGTCATTCATGCAACTTATACTTACAAGGGCAGAAGTCACATTGCATTTTGCCATTTTAAGAGGCTAGTGTTGTAGGATTGTTGAAAGTATGCGGCTGGAAAGCTTAAAAATGCTTTCAGGTGTTTTTTGTGTGATTTATGTCAAAGGCTATGTATTTTAATTTGCTTCTCATTGTTATACATATTTTTAGAATGTGATTATCCCCAGTTTGTTCATGATTAAATGAGTTAGTTCATTGGAGTATATTAGTGTAGAATACTGTATATTTAGATGATTAAAATAAAATATTCTATTATCTATATGTATATACATAAGATACATCCTTTCAATATTAAAAAATTGTGTAACGGGCTTCTGTAACACTTGCTTACAAATTACTCAGCATGAATTGTCATTATAAAGCTAATGATATTAAATTTTTTGTCAGGTGAATCTGCACGTGGAACTCCCTCCTCTGAGCATCGCCAAGGACTAGAATCCCGCACTCGCCAAACGCCAGAACCAACTAAGCTTACACAGGGTCCACTAGTGGGAACTCCATTGTCTGCCATTAGTTCAGATGCAAAGTCTTACTCTCAGGACCAACCAAAGCTATCCACTGCCACAACTGTAGATCCTAAGGTTGACGATAAGCCTGTTGAAAAGAAAACAGACTCATCGAAGACAGCAGACATTAAGACTGCTGAACCAAAAGTTCTAGAAAGTAAGGCCCCAGAAGCAAAACCCCTAGATATTAAGGCTTCAGAACCTAAGGTAGAAACTAAAGCCCCTGGAAGTACTCCTATAGATTCTAAGGTAGAGCATAAGCCAAGTGAAACAAAACTCCCAGAGATAAAGCCTTTTGATACCAAAGTAGAACCCAAACTAGATGAAGTTCCTGTAACAGAGGGTAAACCTTTTGATACAAAGGTAGACACAAAATTAAGTGAAACTAAAGTCCCAGAAGTAAAACCAAAGGTTGACACAAATATAAGTGAAAGTAAGTCCTCAGAAGTTAAACCTTTTGATACTAAATTTGATCCCAAAGCAAGTGAGACAAAAACTGATTCAAAGCTTAGTGATACCAAGATTGATCCTTTGAAGGAAAAAAGCACACAAGAGCTAAAATCTAGTGAATTTATGACAAAAGAACCTAAGCTTGGGGATATTGATACTGCTGCATCTAAACTTGCTGAATCCAAGGGTTCAGAGCCAAAACAGCCAGAGTCCACTTTAGACAAGGATTCTGGTCCAGCTTCTGATCTTAAAAGTTCACAGTCACCGCAGCCTCATCAGCCAATTCAGCAAGTCCCTCCTAAACCACCTGCACCTTCACAATCTTCACCTGTGGATATTTTACCACCTTCCTCAGGTATTTTTTGTCTTGATACATCACATGACTCCCTTTCGGATGAAGAATCCCCTATAACTGCATCCTATAATGTTCAAGAAAGAATGTCTTCTCTTACAGAACCTATTTCCATTAGTGATGAGGAGCCAGCAGTCCTTAAGCTCTGTAATCCTATTTCACCCAGTTACCATTTACAAGAAAGTGCATTAGATTCTAGTTACACTTCTGCTTTGCATGTTACTAATTTAGCTAAGGAAGCTTCTTTCTCTGTAGATAATGATTCATCTGGTTATACTTCCTCTGTTATGAATCATACTGACAGAGAGTCTCTATTATCATCTGAAAGAGACTTTGATTCAATTTCGCCAGTGAATGAAGATTTGCATGTATCATCTGCACCTCATGAATCAATTTCTCCAGTGAATGAAGATTCCCATGTAACATCTGCACCTCATGAAAATATTCAACCCTCATTTTCCATGCATGAACAAAATTGCCACCCCTCAGATAATGATGATCATGATGATTTTTCACTATCATCTTTTTCAGATATATCGTCAATGAAGTCTCAGAATAGTGGTCCCCAGTTGCATCCTTTAGATACTGAAAAGGACAATGTTTATTCAGATTTTTCTGTTTCTTCACATGTCACTGTATCTGCTACACCCACATCACTCATCCATTCACCTCTGTCTCTTACCCAAGAAGAAGAACGTAGCGAGCATGAGCTGGAGATGCATGCCCAAGAAATCAGGCCATCTTCACCAGCTGATGAAACATGTATACCAATAGCATCAGTTGAGGATATTCAGGTTTCTTTTACAAGTAATGAAAAAGAAGATGATTCTCCAACTGTCTTGCAAAAAGTCTCTCTTCTTTCATCTGAAAACAGTAACGATGATGTGCCTTCATCACCGACTAAAGATCATGAGTTTATCCTACCTCCTCAACCTAATGAGATTACTGAAGACTCAAGAAACGAATATATAAAATCAGACCAATTGGAGAACCATGTAAGATCTATTGAAAAGGAAAACTATGAAGAGTTAAACACTGAAATTGATACTTATCTGCCCTCAACTTCTGTTGAAGCTGACTCCTTATCTGATAATGAGAATGCTGACCAATCATTTATATCCATTAACAATGAAAAGCCTTCTAATCAAAGTATTGATTCTCATAAACCACTAAATATTGATACTGAAACTTTGTTGAAGTATGAAGACTGCCAACCATCACAGTTAGTCACAGAAGATATTTCATCATCATATATACTTTCAAATGCACAACATCATTCAGAATTTAGAGCTGAATCTTCATTAGAGTATGAAAACTCTGAAACTGTTGTAAATGAACATGATAAATTATTCTCACATGAAGTTGAACAGAACTCAACCATTATCTCACATGAAGTTGAACAGAACTCAACCATTATCTCACATGAAGTTGAACAGAACTCAACTATTATCTCACAGGAAGTTGAACAGAACTCAACCATTATCTCACATGAAGTTGAACAGAACTCAACCATTAAGTCACATGAAGTTGAACAGAACGCAACCATTATTTCACATGAAGATGAGCAGAACTCAACCATTATCTCACATAATGATAAAATGCTATCTTCAAATTCAGAGGTATGCAATACGGATCCAGTAATAGAGACTGAAGCCCCTTTTTCACTTGAGACTGACAAATGCTTGTCACTTGCTGAAGATAATAAATTAGAAGATCAATTGAAAGAAATAAATCAGTCACCTACTGAAATTGTAGATTTTTACCCATTACCAGAGAAGTTTGAGGGTCTAAAGTCACCTTCTAAAGTAGAACAGGAAGGCTTTGAATCTTGGAGTCAAACAGATACCCTGACATCTTATGCAGATGATGAGAACTCTTCTTTATCAATTGAGGAAAATAAGTCTTCATTTCAATTTGAGAAAGATGTTGCTATTGATGAAAATGAATCAAAATCATTACATACTGACAATCTCAGCTCATCTCCAGATCATGAAAATTATATTGCACTTTCACATGAAAGTTTAGATTCACCAGTCCATGAACAGGGAGAACCCCATTCTCAGGGAAGTCCATCATCAGAATATGGAATACAGAATGATGAGATATGTAATCCTGATTCTGTCAGGTCCCCATCTCCAACTAAGTCTGATCATATCTTGGAAGATAGTAATGATGGAATGTTGAGGTCTTTGTCTCCAACTCAGAATGAACAAATCTCTAATATCCAAGATTATCAAGAGCCTTTGTCCTCATCTTGTGAAAATATAGCTTCAGATGAGCTTGAAAGTAAAGCCTTATCTTTAATGGAGGAGACTCAGGAACCAATTGTAAATGATGAAATGAGGTGCCCTTCACCAGCTTTAAAAAATGAGGTACCTTATTCTCAAGAAAGTTTCAGGTCATTATCTCCAGTTCAGGATGACCAGGTTGTACTTTCAAATGAAGCTGTAAATCTGTCTTCCCCATTTCAAGAGGACAAAACCTCACTTGCCAATGAAACCTTGAGCTCATCAATTCAAGAAAGCCAAGACTCCCTTGAAAGTCACAGTTCTACTTGTCCAGATGAAGTAACTGAAAATTTAGTCCTTGATGGGAGCTCAAAATTACCTCAAAGCATTGATGACCAGGCCTTATTTGGAAATAAGAGTGTGGCAGAATCCTCCATTGAATCATTTTCAGAAGAATATGTTATTACTCAATCTTCAACCCAAGAGAATCAAGCATTTGAGGCTGAAAATATTCCTAATTTTTCATCTGTTGTTGATGATCAGACTTCCCTTTTACAGATAAATCTTAGATCTTCATCCTTAGTTGAAGATGAACATTCACAACAGAGTCAAACTGAAACTGAAATAGAAAATAGTCAAGTTTTATATACAAATGAGGATTCAAGGCTGACATTACCAGAGTTAGAGGATAATACTATTCAATCCAGTGAAAACATAAAAGACTCATATCTCACACAAGATACAGAACATCCCAAATCTTTACCTTCCTTGCAAATGGAAATATTGCTTCCTGGTGATAATTCCCAGCCTTCACCATTGGAAGAAAATGATCTGATATCACCCTCATTTACAGGTAGCAATACCTTAGAATTCCAAGAGGAACAAAGTTATATACCCAATGGGAACCAAAGTCCTTTATGTTCAGATCCAGATATCTCCATTTCACTAATTTCAAAAGAGAAAAAATTGCTATCTAATGAAAATTCTGAATCTCTGCCTCTATCAACAGAGGACCAGGTATCACCTGTGAATGATAGCATAAGTTATTCATATCCAAATGAAGAAACTCCAGCTGTATTTTCACATGCTGAACAAAGGTCTGTCTCAAGTGAGAAAGAATATCTTGTGCCGGTTGATCAAGAACACCTTCATTCTATGCAACAGCACCAAAAGAATTCACTTCATGAAAACATAGATGTTAGTAACCTTGAAAGCCACTTATCTGCTTCTCCCATTGAAGAAGATAAATCAATTCCTGATGACCAATACATGAAATCTGTATCACTGATGCAAAATGAAATAACTTCATATGAAAGTAATCTTTTGTACGCTTCAGAAGACAACTCTCTTGTACAAGAAAATGGAAACTCTTCATCACCCATTAAGGAAGAGGAAGCTTCTCCTGCTAATAATTATGTTGAAATGCATCCATCTGTACTGCCCATTTCAGAATCAACAATAAACAGTGGTGAAATTCTAATGTCAAATGAACAATATTCATTATCTGACATTCCTAGTGATGGTATAGCTTTAGAAGGAAATTCCAAACTTTTGTCCAGAGCTGAAGAGGAGGAAGTTTCCCATGAACATGAGAGTGCTACATCCTCACCAGAAAAGAATGAGGATATCTTTCAGACATCTGATATATATGGTTACTTGTCAGAGGCATTGGTACAAGATAATCAAGTTTTAATTTCACAAGAAAATCCTGACCTATCTTTATCCATCCAGAATAATGGGTCTTTATTTCCATCTGAGAATGGAGATAATACATCAGAAGGTCATAGTAATGAAGCATTATTAGTACCTTCCCGTGAAGTTACTTATTCAAGTGAAGAAGATGAAATTGCCTCTGTATATCAAAATAAAAATGCTTCCCTTCTAATTCAAGTTGAGCAAGCTTCACTATTACCAGAGAGTTCAAGGTCACCATCTCCAACAAAAAGTGACGAGGTCTCGCTTTCTAATGGAAATTTCAACCTTGTACCTACTTTGAAGGAAACCAAACTCGATTCAACCGATGAAAACCCAAGTGCGCTACCCTCATTTCCTGATGAACGTAGCATGTCTCCCAATGAGAGTCTCGATTCATTATCTGCTACTCACCATGACCAAATTGCACTGATTGATGAAACCATTGAAGACTTATCCATCACCCAAATAGATCAAGAAGGGTTAGAAGAAAACTACATGTCTTTGTCTCAAGTTAATGATGGTAATGATCTGAAACCATATGACAGTGACCAAAATTCTGTAATGTCATATGATGAACATCAAATGATTTCTCAGCAAGACAGTAGTGCACAGTCCTCTCCTTCATCCCATAAAGATAAAATAAATTTTTCTTTTGGAAGTACAAATTCATCGTCCTTAGTCCAAGAAGACAAAGACTCTTTTGGAAATGATGACCACATTTCACTATCTGATAAAAGTTTGGAATCATCTTTAGTAAACTTAGACAAGGATTCTTACTGTGTGACTCAGGTAGATGAACCATTGCCTGTTGCAAATGCAGAGAAACCCGACCCAAAAACTAGTTATGAAAATCCCATCAAGGTGCACAATGAACAATCTTTGGAAAACAGTCTACCATCAGTTCAGACTGAAAATGATAATTTATCTGTTAATGGAGATAACATGAGTCTAACTTCCGTTGAAGAAGTAATTGTTCAATCTCAGAGGGAAATGATTCAGTCTTCCTATTCTGTTTTTGATGATAACCTACCACCAAACCAACATATTCAGCAGCCAACAAAATTTCTTGATTCAAAATCTAAAGTCCAGATGTTATTGTCTGTTATTGAACCCCCAAATGAAGGCCCTAGTGATTCTTTCAGAAATAAACCTAATGATAGTAGAACATCTGCATTACCATTGAAAACTGAACTATCCTTTATTCATGGGGATAATCTTGTGAAAGAGGAGATGATAACAGTTTCTCAAAATCTAAATACCAAATCTTCTTTTTATGGAAATATTCAGTCATTATCTTCACCCCAAGAAGTAAATATTCCCACGTACAATGATGAATCTCGGTCGTTATCTTCACCCCAAGAAGTTAATATTTCCACTTACAATGATGAATCTCAGAAAAGGCAGTATTTAGAGAGTCTTGATTCTCAAGATGGAACAAAAAGCAGACACTCCTCTTTGTCATCTCTTCATGAAAATCTGAACTCACCATCTTCCCTCATTGAAAACCTTCCCTCGTCTTCATCGTCCCTTCAAGAAGATGACTCTATTTTCAACTTTACATCATCTGTTCAGGATTATGATTCATTCACCCACTCCTTATCTTCAGTACCAGAAAGTGACAACAATTGCTCACTCTCTCCAGCTCATGTTATGGAACCTTTCTCCCTCAAAAAAGAACACCTACAAGTAGAATTATCATTATCTGATAACTATGACACAGATAAAAGAGGAAGTCCTAATTTAGTCAATGAAGGAATCGGCTATTCTAGTATGATTCATGATACAAATAGATCAAAAGAAGAAGGTACAAAGAGTAGTGACCTTCACACAAATCCCTTTGCTGGAAGTAATAGGGAAAATATTGAAACATTTTCTATTGAGGATAAAATGAAGAGTTTGGAATCTCAACTTAATGGTCTTGTCTCAAAAACAACATTAGCAACTTCATCAAAGGAAACGGATCATGATAACCTTAGTGATAATCAACCAAGAAACTTTGGAGAACAGAGATCAGAATTTGAATCACATGGTTTTCATAATGAAGATGATTTCAGATTTAGCGCTGACACACGTGATATTTATACCAAATCTTCAGAGAGATCAGAATTAGATAAAGAAAAAATAGGTATAGAAAAATCTATAGAAAGTAGCTTGCTAGATTCTGCAGAAGTTAATAAAGACACTAATGAACCAAGTGATAAAGGCTTGACGAATGATGAATTCATTCAAGTCAGTAAGATAAAGTTGCAACATCTAGAAAAATTTGATATTCAAGGATATGAAGATAGCAACTCAAGATATGATAATTATGAAACTATTGAAAAAAATTATCCTGGCAATCATGTGCATGATACAGATAACACTCTCGTTGATGAATTTACTCATGAAACCAATTTTGAGGAAAAACTTGCAGGCAATCGTGTGTATGGTAAAGATAGTACTTTTCTCGATGAATTTTCTGATCACTTCACTCAAAGAAATTTCATGCCTGACAATAAGGATAAATTACCACATGTCTATGATCTCAAGCCTCGGGATAATTCATCAGAGAATGAAGGTGTTGGTAATGATATTGACAGAGATACAGTTATAAATAGAGAGTTACAAGAAGAGAGGTTTGATCCTTTCAATGATGAAGGAAGGAATAAGTCCTTTGACCAGAAAAACTCAACTGGAATGAAAACAGTGAAAAGTTTTAATCCATTCAGTAATGATGCTGATATTTCAAGTTATGAAGTTTTGGATCAAAATAATGCAATAATGCCATCAGATAACTTAGGTTTTAACCAAACTGTGGAGAAATCTAAAGTTTTTGAGCTTAGCACTACTGAGTCAGAACTGGAACCGGCGACTTTCTTTGCTACAAACCCATTTTCTGAAGAAATTGCATTCGTAGATTCAAGCAAAATTTCTTTGGATAGACAACTTTCTTTTAAACAATCTCTCATTGATGAGAGCTCAGATAAGCCATTTTTATTAAAGCATTCTGATAATATCCCTAACCAAAGTAGTAGCTCTTTTGGCCAGTTTGCTTCCGGATTGCAGAAAAAGGTAGAAAATGGGGATGGATTACCTGAACAAAATGAAAATCTGGAGAGTCACCTGAATTTTGGTGCAAACTCTAATATTGACCCCTTCTTACAAAAACCGTCTTCTTTAGAGGTGGAAAAAGAAGATTTATACAGTTTGAAAAATCCCTTTGAATCAAGACCTAGATTTGAAGATACTTTCAGAGGATATGCTTCAAACTTCCATGTTATAGATGATGAAGAAGAAATGAAAGAAAACCAAGATGAACATTCTGTGAAAAACGAATCGTATGATATTGATGATCATTTCAGTGTGCCTGCAACAGCTTCAGGAACTTCCGTACATACTGTGATTGAAGCCAACAGAAAAACTGAAGCCATATCACCACAGGAATCTGAAGGATACAACAAGCAACTTGAGGATAGTTTAGCATTGATAAATGACTCCCCAGTACAGAAAAACTTCCTACCCACATCTAGGCTACGGTCTCTATCTTCCTCCTCCTCTTCATCTACTACTTCATCGTCTGAATCATCAACTGAGAATTCTTTTAAACCATTTGTAGAAAAAACTAGTTCTGGTGATAAATCAGACCTTGTGAATATTGGCTATTCAGAAACTGCTTCTTCCACTACTTCAGAGGCAGAAAGTAATGAAACAAAGAACAGCCCATGGGATGTTTCTTCTCATGCTGGCATGTAGAAATGCAATTCTTCTTTTCCAGTCTTCTTAGTTCTTCGGTGTTTATGGGATGTACATAATGTTTAATATATTTTATAACTTTGAAATTCCTGCAAATAAGATAAGCAAGTTAATGATTTTTACTGTTATCTTTTGACCTTCTGAAGAGCTGAATGTTAGAATATACCATGCATGTCTGTGGTAATGAAGAATGCACAAAGCTTAGTTTTCTCAGGTACAATAGATAAAACTGTTTATTGTGCAGATTATGCCCACACCATTAGC
This sequence comes from Palaemon carinicauda, assembly GCF_036898095.1. Taxonomy (NCBI): domain Eukaryota; kingdom Metazoa; phylum Arthropoda; class Malacostraca; order Decapoda; family Palaemonidae; genus Palaemon; species Palaemon carinicauda. Next base: position 100,578,547 of record NC_090725.1, on the reverse strand, counting down.
AGTAGCAGTATAAAATTGTGATACTGATGATAGAAATAAATAATTATGAGTCCCTTCTTCATTCCAGTTTTCCCTAAAATTCTGTTTTTAACTCCAGTTTCATTGAAGTATCATCAGTAAAAGAGGATTTTGAGCATATTGATAGTTTTCGTAATATAACAAAGTGAATATACAGTTAATCTTATTGTGTCTGTATTGACCACTGTAACTTACAGAGCCTGCTTTTAAGGAATGAGGATAGTATTATTTCCTGTAATAACAGAGAAATGGTAGGAAATGTTAGGGATGTCAGAGGTATTTTTGGTCTCTATGTCAGTTCAAAGTATAATCTTAGCCTTATAGAGACTAATGCTACTCTTAAAAAATTTCATATCCTTTTATAAATAGCCTATCCTCTTAAACTTAACGCTTAAGTGAGATTATTCTTCATATATTCTTCTGTAAGCATGATGGGAAATCAGTTGCCTTAATTATACAGCACTGTACATATATATAATTTCTAAGCAGTATGTTGTAGAATAAGATCCAGAAATGCACTCAAACTTATGTATGTAGAAAATATATGGGTACATCTTTTGGGTACAATGGTAATGCTTTGTTCATTGGGAACTGTAGCTTTCAATTTTTACTAATGCTTTCTATACTTAATCTATATTCACTGCATGGGTGATGGTTCCTTACAGGTGCGGTTGATCCTATGTCTATGTCCATGTTTGGCTCTTTGAACGGCATGAATGGTAAGAGCTCTGGTACTCCATCCCCTACCAAGCCTGAAGTGCCCCTGCCATCCTCTGAGCCTTCCAAGGAGTCCAGTGGTCCAGAGTCAAAACCTACAGGTGTTCGAAGCATCCCTGGTACTAATCTACGATGCCTTGATGATCCTTCCTTCATGTTTGATCAGCCTAGTCAAGTAACAACTAATTCTCCAAAGGCTGGTGCCTATAAGGTTCTTGAAGCCCCATCGGAGACGTCTCAACCAAAGCCAGGAGGTTTCCGTGTACTAGAGGCCCCAGAGGCACCATCAGATATCAAGGATGTTCCTGAGCCGTCTCCCGCAAAATCTGAAGCCCCTGTCAAACCCTCTCCTTATCGAGTTTTAGAAGCTCCTCTTGAACCAACAGCTAGACCCAAAGGATCTCCTTATCGAGTTCTAGAAGCACCTGATGCTCCTTTTTATCCTCAGGCCCAGACTGTGGGTGCACCACAGGAGTCTAAACCTCCCTCTCTTGTATCTCCCTCTTCTGGTAGGGCTGTAACTGATGCGCTTGATAAGGCTCGCAGTAGGTTTGACTCATTTTGGGGGGGTCCAAAAGATAAAGATCCTCCCAGTCAAGTCTAGTGCCCAAATTCACTAGCCATGTTTTAATTAAAAATTCAGATATTCATGAGGATGGATTGCTTTTATCCTATTATCAAAGTTAATGAAGTCTATTTTGTGGTTCATCTTCATGAGTATTTTACTATTTCAACAATGTGCTGTTATAAATTATTGTATAAAATGTTTATGATTTAATATATTCATCAAATCCAACTGGATCTCATGTTTGTAATGAGCCAGTTCCTGAATAACAGCATAGTTGAGGTATTATTTATTGAGGAAATCCACAGGTTATCATTTCAGCCAGATGTTTATTCGCAATACTCATACTATTTTTGTTAGTTGTCATAGATGCTACTTACCTCTCCAGACTTAACTCAAGGCTAAGCAGTATAGTATTTCCTGTGGGTTTTTCTTATACAAAGCACTTGCTAGTAGGCTAAGAATGTGAGATTGTTTATAAAATGGCCTTTAAGGCCAGTTTTAGTTTCTGTATGTTTAGCTTATATTGAAAATGTAAGAATGGAAAGTATGTCAGAATAATGATGTGTGCAGGGAATGCCAAGTCTTACCAAGATTCCTCTTATACTATGTGAGTTGAATTCTCATGATATCAGTGAGGCATAAAAAAGTGAGGTAAAAATAATTTTATTCTTATTCTGTAGTTAACTATATCTTTAACTATATAGCAGATATAATTCTTTGATGAAACTAGTCAATTATAATAGAGGGAAGACTGAATCATTTTTTGGTAATGAACCTAGTAACTTGATAATTTAATATATATGCTTTGGGGTTATTATTAACAATAGCATTTTGGGAGTTAGAACATGAAATTCCATGAAATATTATTAAAAAGAATTGCTAGAAATTTCAAGAGGCTAATAAAATACGGGTATTACTGATAACTGATCATGAAGCAGCAAATTCTTTTGAATAGGAAACCCTCATGCATCATTCAAATTGGATATGTAATAGACATTTGGTTATTAAAGTCTACTGTATATTATCACTGTCATCCGAGCTTTTATTCTGAGTGAATGAAAGGTTCAAGCTCTAGCGCTGAAGCGATTACTGAATACTTAGTAATCCAGTACTGTACATGAAGAAACTTTGGTCTTACTTGGCATTTCATCCCAGCCTTAATTATAATGCCTATATGCGATTTAGGAATCTGAAAATAGTGATATTCTGATTTCGCTCATCAGGCATCATGTAGTGAATCTCAACGGTGCAACATTTACGTAATGTATCAACTGAATTTTAATCAAGCTGTGTATATGAATTATTCTGCCGTTGTGAACTTGTCGATTTCCAGGCATCTTGCATATTTTTTTCATTAATACCAAAGATAATTACTAGCAGTTATTCAAACTTATTAAGTGGTGATAGGTGAATAATATGTTGTTTCCCAAATAATTAACTGCCATGGTTTGATGATGATGATGATACTAGTTTTGAAGGGCAAATCTATTTATATTGTTATAATTAGTATAGTGTTGGCCAATTGCTCTACTGTTTTGGGATTGGTCTCTTGTAAAGTTCACCATTAATGTTTTATGTCCCATGGTGATTATTTTATAGTTTTATATTTTATTAAGCTTATTTTTATATTTTGGGGATTTTTCTCTAGGATTGTTACAATACATTCCATAAAGCCTTAAGGACTAGTAACTTCCTTGCTTTCAGTCATATTTTTACTATGTTTTTTTTTTTTATTTCTTGTTCATGTCTGCCAGTTTGAAATTCAGTTCCATAGAATCTTCTTAAGCATTTTCATTTTACTCTGTGTTCAGTGCCACATCAATTAGACATTTAAAATACCAGTGCCATTTCAGAATCTATTTAGTATTGGTATACATTTACACTTGCTTCTAGCAAAGAAAGCAATTTAACAGCCTGTGTTACTCTGCATCACACTTATATGTACTGGAGGTCTTTCTTCCCTCTTACTCTTTTTATGAATGCAAGTGAAAATGCAGCCTGTGCTAAAAATGGCTACAATTATTAAGCATCCTTTTGAGGTTAGAGGGATTGCTAGCTTATTGAAACCCTAACTCTGATACATGATTATATATATTAGACAACACATTTAGTTCCCGTCCTTAATTGTCATTTCCAATAAAGTTTTTTATCATTTGCATCCAGTTAGAATAACTTTATTGGGGCTACAATTACAATTGAAGTCAGTATTTCTTTTTACCCTTGAACGTTCTCCTCGCTTTTTGGATTAGAAGTTTATTAGTGCTTGACTACGGTTTATATGGATTATTTCAAGTAAATGAAATTACTGAAGCCTTATTAGAGGGTCAAAACTGCCATGTAACTTTTGACTATCACCATGGGCCGTTGCCATTTTTTTTTTCAATAAGGACGCCGTTAATGCTTCTAGTCAAAATTGTTTATTCATTCTTTGCATAAACTGCAGGTGTCGGTGTCAGATACAACTTAAACCCAAAATATCATTTATGATAGAATTCCAGCATAAAAAGAAATCAACACAAAAAATATAAACATATGAATGAGGGCATGGTTGTCAAGCCTCATATGATAGATTCTTTGGCGAATGGGATCTGTGATTATTTTTGCAGTATAAGATCTTTGTACTGCTAATTGAATTGAATGGTAGACTATTGATTATGTGTGAATAGTTGTTGAATATTTCTAGTATAATATTTAGCAGATTTTTTATTGAATATGGTTATTCCCTCTGTAATGAGGTTTATTATTTTCTAGGAATCATATAAGACTTGATAATGTGACTGAATTCAAAATATAGAAAGGAATTCAAAGGTGAGCATGTTCGTGGCTGGACTCCTTAAGTTGTGAATCTGATCTTTGCTGTATGTACCCATAGCACAGACCCTTACATTAAATGTACAGCTTCAATGCATTTTTATTCTCACTCGTTTCCTTGAGAATTGCAGTGTGTGGAGTGTGAAAATCCCTCTGTGCAGGAAAAAATCTTTTCTTAACTGTACATGTAAATAAGTCTAAGAATAAGAGGATTTTTTTTTTTTTTTTTTTTTTTTTTTTTTTTGCTATCATGAGGGATTGTTTTGATTATTTTATTCCACTGTGTTTTGAATATTGTTCTAGCTGATCTTAACCAACTGACTCTCATCTTGAATTCTTGGAAAAAAACTTAGGTCCATTCAATTCTTTTATGTTGATCTGAATATTAATATCTGGCACCACTGTTCAATTACCTCATTGTGTATGTTGTATCAGGTATTTCCAAATAGTATTGACCATCCTTCACTTTCCCATTTCCCAGAATTAAATATTACTTTATACTGTAATATTAGGTAAGCAATTAATTCTAAGAAGCTCTATTCCAGCTATGACCAAATTGTGGAATGATTATCCTGCTCAAATTGTTGAATCAGTGGAACTTTCAAACGATGCAAAAAATTTTTTTTTTTTTTTTTTTGTTGAGCAGATTGACATGTCTTGTTTCGTAGTGTTACTTGTTTATTTAACTTTGGTATTTAACTTGCTTTGTCTTTTTTTTATACTTGTTCTTTCCTCCATTTATTTCTTTGAACTGATATGCTTCCCTAATTGGTGTCCTTTGGCTGATAACATTCTAGTTTTAAATATTTAACTTAGCCGGTGAATATATAATAGCTACAACTCTGTTGCTCGACAGACACATACATAAAAAAACTCGCGAGCGATCGCTATGCAGGTTGCGGGTTTGCCCACCAGCGCCAACTGTCGGCCAGATACCACTCTCGGATGTAAACAAAACCTTCAATTTCTTCTCTGTCGACGTGTCGACAAGACGTACTTTTACTCGCTGTTGAACCTGGAGTTTTTCCCATCATATTTGGTGAAGTACTTTAATTTGGTTTGAGCTTTCGCAGTACAGGTGTTTTTCTTCAAATAAATCCTTGAACTCGTTTTTGGATAGATTTAATTTTTGATGACAAAGAGAGTATGGACTTTCTTTGACTTTTAAATGGCCGACCCTTCCCTTAGACGGAAGTGTGTTTAGGCTTTTAGCAATTATCTTATCACGTTATGAATTAATTATAGATTTTCCTCTATATATTTTATATCTCACCGCCTTTATTAGGCCTCTTCGATTAACTTTCCATTTATAATAAACATAAAAATAAATTTTAATGATTTGTTTATATGCGACCTTTCCTGAGAGTAGGCGGTCCTAACTTGGAAACCGAAGTTAAACAACGTTGAGCCCTTTCAATCGTAAATAGCTTTTAAAGAGCTAATGATTTAAAACTTTTTAAATGAATATTTTTTAATAGATATTTTATGAAAGATTTTCTTTGAATAGTCTTCGTACTGTTTCAAAGATGAACTAACGTTTAGTTTATTTATGCTACGCAGTTTGCGCTCTATCGTTACGATAGAGAGAGAGAGTATCACGGTTTCACTTTGCAGAAAGAGTAAATCAATTCTGACGTTTTGTTCATTCTTCTTTCAAAGCTTAAATGTTTTAAATTCTATTTTAAAGGAACTTTTTAGTTGAAAAACCTTTCAGTTTTTTCCTTTGGTCAAATAACATGTTTTTTTGACGAAACGTAAGTGGGCTCTTCTCTTAGGTGCGAAATCAAGAGAGAGAGAGAGAGAAAGATAGAGACGGAGGGAGAGAGAGGAGAGAAAACGTTCCGTTCAAGCGGGTAACGTTGTTCTCGAGTTACTCTCGTCCCTAGTCTCTTTACGGGGAGAAAGGATAAAACGTTTTTAGTTTTTTATTCTCGTCCCCAGGCAATGTACGGTGAGAGATTGAAAACGTAGTTTTGAATGAACTAGTGTTTAGTCTCTTCCCCAGCCACTGAATTTTTTATCTTAAAATATGTTTACTGTTTTTTGCTGGTATTAATGTGCTTGCATTATACGACTGATTTCGCAATTACTACCTTTTGATGAGGGTAGAATTGCGTGCTTCAGGTAGAAATCAGTAAAAGTTTCGATTTCAGTGAAATAAGTGCAAAACAGAAAATCGTAGTGATAAAGTGATATTGCGCAAAGTGTTATCAGTGTTGCGACCGAGGGTTCGTCTGTTCGTGCCTATCGTTCGCCTAGTCCAGGACCTCTTGCAAGTTCCCAAGCCCAGGGGAGAAGTAATGTCGTACGACTTATGGGTTCGAGAGGCCTTGATCAGCGAACAGACGTTCCCTCTATGGTATCGGGTGTATCTTACCAAGATCACCCCTACCATAAGGCGAGAGAGACGATTTTCTCCTCGTCATCCGAAGGCTTTTCGCATAAGAAACCTGAAACAAGGTTTCGAGGCCCTTAAGCGAAAGTCAGTCCTTTCAGGACAGGTCCAGCGTCCTGGTTTTAGCCATTAGGACAGCTCGCCGCCTAACAAAAGCGTAACACAGACTCCGAGAGTCTTTTTGTTGGCAAGGTTTTGCGGTCACAGACGTTACCCTCGTCTCTTACCGCAACCATTTCCGTTGATCCTAAATGGGTTGTACGGCAAGACATGCAGAATAAGCTTGCCTCCCTTATGGAAGACTATTCTGCCGATAAGTCCGTTGAGCCTAGCCGTTTCTCTCATCGAGATCCTGGCTTTCAGCCACCCTAACGTTCCTTTGTGCGTCCTGTTGACGTTGGCGTAGCTAAGTCACGTCAGTCAGGTTGTTTAGAACCACACTCGATGCGGTCTCGTGTGGATTTTCAGCCACATTTGGACGTTAGGCCACTTGCTGATGCTCCTGTTGACGTTCAGGACGTTCGCTAACAATCGGAGTTGACTTGTTTTGACGCTGAGCGTCAACCTCCGCATTCTAGAGTTGTTTTGACTGCTCAGTCTAGGCGGTCAAAGCAGTCTCGAGTGGACGCTGTGCGTCCTCACGCACCTGTTGTTGTTGACAGTTCACAGACTGTCAAGCAGTTACATGACGTTGCGTCCTGGTCTCTCGCACCTGTTGTTGTTGACAGTTCACAGACTGTCAAGCAGTTACATGACGTTGCGTCCTGGTCCGCTACTATTGCACCAGTGCGTGTGGACTCTGCTTGTAAAGCATTGCCACCACGGTAGGTCTCTCCCTTGCTTGAGACTCGGCTATTATCGGACAAGGTTCCTTCAGATGAGGAAGTTGCTGTTCCCCCTCCTACTGATATTCCCTTGAGGACTCTGTCAGACGGAGAGGAGCCTAAAGCTGCTTAGCCCTCTATGGACTTTAAATAAATCATGCTGATTTTTAAGGATCTTTGTCCGGATCTTTTTGTAACTGCTGCTCCTCGTTCGCCTAAACGTCAGAGCTTACACTAGGCCTAGCTACTTCGAAGCCGTTGTTTTATAAGCTAGTGCTCTCTCGCTCTCCTAGAGAGCTTTACGTTTGCTAGGCGACTGGTTTATCACCAGAAGGAGTTTGGGGGATACAGCCTTTGCTTTCCCTTCTTTTAAACTGGCTTATAGAGCGAGAGTCTGATATGACACGAGAGAAGTTTTCGGCTTGGGAGTTCCTGCCTCTGCCCAGATAGACTTCTCAAACCTCATAGACTCTCCCTGCCGCCTGGCCATGAGACGCTCCAAGATTTTACAGGTCAACTTCACAGCTGTTTTCGAGCCTTTGAAGTTTTGCTGTACAATTATGTCATGCATAAACAAGGCTTTCAGGGATGGCTCCAATGATCTGACAGCCACGTTCTCTGCAGGAACAAGTCCCTCAGGGATGGCTCCATGATTTGGCAGCCATGTTCACTGCAGGAGTACGTAAGAGGCAAGTGCGCTCAATGTGTTCATTGTCAAGACAAACTTCACGATGAAGTCTTCCAGGCTGTCTTGACAGCATTTATGGAAGGCGACTGGATGGTCTCTCTCGACCTTCAGGAGGCATACTTCCACATTCCTATACACCCGGATTCCCAACCGTTTCTGAGGTTTGTTTACAGGAATGTGGGGTACCAGTTTCGAGCTATCGGGGATCCGAGCCTCCCTGTACTTGGACGACTGGCTTCTCAGAGCATCGTCCAGCCTTCACTGTCTGCAGGATCTACATTGGACGTTGAGTCTGGCCAGGGAGTTGGGACTTGTGGTCAACCTAAAAGTCCCAACTGATCCCATCCCAGATTATTCTATTTTTGGGGATGGAGATTCGCAGTCAAGCCCTGCTCGAAGTCCAACTAATGCTGAAAAGAAAACGTTTATTCAGTCAGGAGTTGGAACAGTCTCGTAGGGACTCTCTCATCCCTGGAGCAGTTTGTCTCACTAGGGAGACTACCCCTTCTGCCTCTCCGGTTCCATCTTGCCTCTCACTGGAACTAGGACAAGACATTAGAGACGGTATCATTCCCAGTCTCCAAACCAATAAAGGCATGCCTGAAATGGTGGGACAGCAATATCAGTCTGAGAGAGGGACTATCCCTAGCAGTCAAGAACCCAAACCACGTGTTGTCCTCAGATGCGTCGGGTTTGGGTTGGGTGCGACCCTGGACGGACGGGAATGCGCTGGTCTGTGGACCTCAAGTCAGAAGAGCATGCACATCAACGGCAAGGAGCTATTAGCAGTCCACTTGGCCTTGATGATATTAGGAAGCGTCTTCGAAACTAAGTGGTAGAGGTCAACTCAGACAACACCACAACTTTGGCGTACATCTCCAAGCAAGGAGGCACACACTCCTTCACGCTGCTCGAGATCGCAAGGGACCTTCTCTTATGGTCTAGAATTCGAGGCATCTCCCTGTTGACGAGATTCATCCAGGGGGACTTGAACGTCTTGGCAGACTGTCTCAGTCGGAGGGGTCAGGTGATACCCACGGAATGGACCCTCCACAAGGACGTGGGCAAGAGTCTTTGGGCTTCTTGGGGTCAACCAACCATAGACCTCTTTGCCTCCTCGTTGACCAAAAGGTTACCAATATTTTGCTCTCCAGTCCTAGATACAGAAGCAATCTACATAGACGCATTTCTACTGGATTGGTCTTTTATGGACTTATATGCATTCCCACTATTCAAGATAGTCAACAAGGTACTGCAGAAGTTCGCCTCTCACGGAGGGACAAGGTTGACGTTGGTTGCTACCCTCTGGCCCGCGAGAGAGTGGTTCACCGAGGTACTTCAATGGCTGGTAGACTTTCCAAGAAGTCTTCCTCTAAGGGTAGATCTGTTACGTCAGCCCCACGTAAAGAATGTCCATCAAAGCCTCCCCGCTCTTCGTCTGACTTCCTTCACACTATCGAAAGACTCTCAAGAGCTAGAGGTTTTTCGAAGGAGGCAGTCAGTGCGATTGCAAGAGCTAGGAGAGCTTCTACCATTAGAGTATACCAGTCGAAGTGGGAAGTCTTTCGAGACTGGTGCAAGTCAGCATCTGTGTCCTCGTCCAGTACCTCTGTAGCCCAAATCGCAGATTTTCTTTTACATCTGAGAAAGGTTCGCTCCCTTTCAGCACCCACGATTAAGGGCTACAGGAGCATGTTGGCTTCGGTCTTTCGACATAGAGGCTTAGATCTTTCCAACAATAAAGATCTCCAAGATCTCCTTAAGTCTTTCGAGACCTCTAAGGAACGTCGTTTGGCAACTCCTGGATGGAACTTAGACGTGGTCCTAAGGTTCCTCATGTCAGACAGGTTTGAGCCATTACATTCAGCCTCCCTGAAGGATCTCACCCTCAAGACACTTTTCCTAGTGTGCTTGGCTTCGGCTAAAAGGGTCAGTGAACTTCATGCCTTCAGTAAGAACATCGGCTTTTCTACAGAAAAAAGCCACTTGTTCACTTCAACTTGGTTTCCTGGCCAAAAATGAACTGCCTTCTCGTCCTTGGCCTAAATCTTTTGATATTCCTTGCTTATCAGAGATCGTAGGCAACGAACTGGAAAGAGTATTATGTCCTGTTAAAGCTCTTAAGTTCGATTTAGCTCGTACTAAGTCATTACGAGGGAAATCTGAGGCATTATGGTGCTCAGTTAAGAAACCTTCATTGCCTATGTCAAAGAATTCTTTGTCATATTTTATCAGATTTTTTTAATACGAGAAGCTCATTCTCACTTGAATGAGAAAGACCGATGTTTGCTTAAGGTTAAGACGCACGAAGTTAGAGATATAGCAACCTCCGTGGCCTTCAAGCAAAATAAATCTCTGCAAAGTATTATGGACGCGACTTCTTGGAGAAACAAGTCAGTGTTCGCGTCATTTTACTTAAAAGATGTCCAGACTCTTTACGAGGACTGCTACACACTGGGTCCATTCGTTGCAGCGAGTGCAGTAGTGGGTGAGGGTTCTACCACTACACTTCCCTAATTCCAATATCCTTTTAATCTGTCTCTTGAAATGTTTTTAATAATTTTTTATGGGTTGTTCGGAAGGCTAAGAAGCCTTTCGCATCCTGATTGATTTGGCGGGTGGTCAAAGTCATTTCTTGAGAGCGCCCAGATTAGGGGTTTGATGAGGTCCTGTTGTATGGGTTGCAGCCCTTGATACTTCAGCTCCTGGGAGTCTGTCAGCATCCTAAGAGGATCGCTGGGCTCCGTGAGGAAGACAGACTTACAAGGCAGAGTAATCGTCTAAGTCAACTTCCTCACCAGGTACCTATTTATTTTGGTTTTGTTATATTGATAACTGCCAAAATGAAAAAACTCTTAGCTTATACGCTGTAAACATAATTAACTCTGGTCTCTACCCACCTCCTTGGGTGTGAATCAGCTATTATATATTCACCGGCTAAGTTAAATATTTAAAAATGATATTTTAATTATAAAATAAATTTTTGAATATACTTACCCGGTGAATATATAAATTAAATGACCCTCCCTTCCTCCCCAATAGAGACGCAGTGGGATGAGAAGAAATTGAAGGTTTTGTTTACATCCGAGAGTGGTATCTGGCCGACAGTTGGCGCTGGTGGGCACACCCGCAACCTGCATAGCGATCGCTCGCGAGTTTTTTTATGTATGTGTCTGTCGAGCAACAGAGTTGCAGCTATTATATATTCACCGGGTAAGTATATTCAAAAATTTATTTTATAATTAAAATATCATTTTACCAGCCAGGGACGCAGCTTAGCTTATGATAATAATAATAATAATAATAATAATAATAGTAATAATAATAATAATAGTAATAATAATAATAATAATAATAATAATAATAGTGATACTTGGACAAGTAACAATATATCTAAATAGATACATAGGTATACATGTAGACTGAGGGAATTATCAATCTTCAATCTCAAGAGAATTAGAAGAGTAGAAAAGTAAACTTTCTAAACATGCCAAGGTTTCCACAAGAAATCCATCTATTCAAGGACATTGCAAATAGATCAACAACTGGTGAGCCTCGAATACAAGAATGTTTTTGCAAACTAAAGATATGGAGACCATTTTGATGTTCAGGACCGTGTGTTTTGGTTCTGCCTTGGTTTCTTTGGTATGCAGCCAGTGAGCTTCTATGAAATCAATGTGAAAGCTCTGCCCATTGACTGTCTAGGAGTTCGTCAACATGTTTGAAATAAGAATTCGCCAACTTGTTGAAGTGGCATCTGTGAATAAAAAGAACTCCTGGGCTGAAGTTCGCCTATATGACAAACTATTTTACTGATTGAGGAAAGAGTGATCAGCAAATTTCTTTTTGGTTTAAATGCCATTTTTTTTAGACTAGGTTGATCTAAAATTTTAACCTCTTCATTTCACAAAGCAAGTAACTGCCAGAGTAGGCACTGTACTGTTGCTAGTCTCCAAAACGAGAAATGAAATCACAGTAGTCAATAAATCAGAGAAGTTGATGAAAGAGGACATAAAAGAAGCCAAAGGTCCAATTACTGTACTTTCAAAATTTTGTTCAAGGGAAGTGTAATAAAATTGCAATTAAGGCTGTGATTAAAGAGAATAGTGTACTTGTTGAACTAAAAAAAAAGAAAAAAAAACAGTGGAAGGTCCAAAAACTACTTGGATTTGCCTCACCAAATGAAATTATGGAATACATAAGTAGATAGATGAAAAGTTTAATGAAGAATGCATCTGGAAAATGTTTAGTGCTATGGATGAGTTGCTTCCCAATAAAGGGAAAAAAACTGTTTTCCTTCTGAATGGGATTTTCTAGGCAAAATATTTCAGAGGTCTCAGGTCAGCGAACCAATCTAGGTCTGTGGCAATTCCTTGGCCTAAAAGATTCAAATGGAAACTCTAGTCGGTTGTTAGCCGCTATTTCTAATTTTCACAGCTAATCAACTCCTGGACTAGTAAGAATAATTTTTACCAAGATGTATAATATTCTACTTGAGATTTTATGTAGCCAAAGTTTGTTGGAAATGAAGAAATTTACACTGGTCAAGAGAAAGTTGTAAATGAGTGTGAGTTTGTCCTTCCAGTAGATCAGCTGGAATATCAGTCACCAGAATTATAGATCAAAAGAACAGTAAGTGAAATGGTTAAACTTGAGTAAAATTTTAGAATTGAAGATGAAAAACTGGAGGAACACTTATTGTAGCGATAAATCGCACGCAGAACATTTGAAATCGTAAAATAACTATGATGGCCAATAGTATTGTTGTTATTACTTAAACCCAAGCTGCTACTGTATTTGGAAAAGCAAAATTGTTCTAGCTATAGGAACCCAATAGGGAATATAGTCCAGCACAGAAAAAAGAAGAGGGAAGGGAAAGATAAAGAAAAAAGATAATAATAAGGCTATGACTTTACAGAGAGAAAGGCAGTAGTGATAGTTTTTTTTTTTTTTTTTTTTTCAAACCGAGACGAGGAAAAGCTAACATCTTTATAAACCGCCAAGCCTTCATGGCCCTGTATTAAGCCTGCCAAACACAACATTTGATAAGAAAAGGAAGAGGAAATTATGTATTACCTCAAATAAAGAGAACTCTAATACAAAACAGTGGAAGGCAATGATACAGAATATGACTATCCAAGACTAGAGAACAGATATGAGTTTCAAATGCCTTCCTTGAAGAACTGGTTTCCATAGCTAAGGCCTCTACCTTTTACAAGGGCTGAACAACTTTAGGTGGAACATAAGATTCAGTTGAAGGTTTTCAGCATTAGTCAGAAAGTAAATGGTTTTGAAAGAAAGATCTTAGAAGAGGAAAAGTACTGGTATGTATGTAAAAAGTTTGTAAGAGGAACCAGTCTTGATACAGTGAATGTTGCTTACCAAGGTCATGATACATAGTCATGGTTGGTGATAGAATGGGCAACAAGGGCAGTGTTATATTGAAATCCACACTCAAGAGGAGATGAGAGATTCCAGATTTTATGCATTTAAACTTTTACTTTTTTACTTTTAGGGGTTTATTTCTCGCCCTCCATCAGACACTAAGGCGGGCCTTGATGTGTGAAAATAATTTCTTTCCAGTTTATATTTTTCTCTGTAACTTTTCAGTTATTCGCTAGCATTTGTATTCAGGCTTAATAGTTTTCTGATCACTATTATAACATTTTCCAAAGAGATAAGTCTTCAGGTTTTTCTTGAAAGCTGCCACATTTTTGCTATTCTTAACATCAAGTGGAAAGTCGTTGAAGAGTCTCTGTGCAGCATAGCAAAAAGTTCTTTCTCCTATTGCATGATTCACACTAACTTTGAATAGTCTTAGGTGGGTCATCAGCATGTCTAACTCTTACAGCAGCGCTAGTAGCTTGAGGGTAGGGGACCAAGCAATCACGAAGATATTTAGGCTTATCACATGTAAGTGCCTTGTGAGTCAACAAACAAATCTTAAATTCAATTCTAGCCTTAACAGGTAACCAATGTAGATTGATCAGTGCAGGAGTTATTCTCTCCCGAAATTCAATGCCTTTTATCAGTCTAGCCACCCGGTTTTGCACATTTTGAAGCTTTCTTAGTAGTGTATTGGGCAATTTATAGTAAAGGGGAGAACTGATGATTAAAGATGATGTTCTATGTCTCCTAACACTGTCTCAGGCTTCATAAACTTGAAAAATCTTACAAGAAATTAGAGAGGACAATTTTGCTTAACTCTAGAAAGTAGTGCTGTATCCAGAACACAGGTAATATCTTGAACTGGAGAATGTGTCTTACCAATGGTGTGATCCATAGCACAGGCAATAGCTTGGACAGCATCATGTTTGGTGGTAGAGTGGACAGCAAGGTAGGTAAACTCTACATTCAAAAGGAGAGGGGAAAATCCAGATTTAAGCCTGTAGAGGTGAGACCTGAAAGCTGATTCTTCAAGTCTTCTAAAATTGCCTGAAAGTCCATTAACTTCAAATCAATTACAAGAAATCATCATCTCCTCTTACGCCTATTGATGCAAAGGGCCTTGGTTAGATTTCACCAGTCCTCTCTATCTTGAGCTTTTAAATCAATATTCCTCCATTCATCATCTACTTCATGCTTCATAGTCCTCAGACATGTAGGACTAGGCCTTCCAACTCTTCTAGTGCCTTGTGGAACCCAGTTATAAGTTTGGTGAACCAATCTCTCTTCGATAGTGCAAAGAACATGCCCAAACGATCTCCATCTACCCCTCACCATTATCTCCTCCACATATGGCACTCGAGTAATCTCTCACAGATTCATTTCTAATTCTGACCTGCCATTTAACTTCCAATATAATATTCTTCTTAGGGCTTTGTTCTCAAATCTACAAAATCTGTTGGAGATTGTTTCATTGTCATACCACGACTCATGTCCATACAGTAACATTGATCTCAATAAACTTATATGTATCCTGATTTTTATGTAATTTCAGGTGATTTGATTTCCAACTTTTACTTAACCTAGAGAAAAGAATTGTCTACATTCTGGAAAGTATTGCTATATCCAGAATGCAAGTGATATAACTCTGAAAGGGAAAGAGGTGACAGTAAAATCTATTCATCGTGAAAGGTAAATTCTTTCATGCATGGTAATGTGAGGCAAGGAGACGTTAGATGTTATCTCAAAACTAGTGAGATTAGTCTGTTCAGACCTGATAGTTCACATACTCTATAAGCATAATGTTAATCAAGCAATATTAATGATAAAAGTTTCATTATTCAAATGTAAATTTAAAATACTTTCTATTAAGAATATATTAATGAAAATATGTAAATGACAAAGGGTGACTGCACCTTAAACCTATTTGTGGAAAGTTAAATGTTCTATTAAAATTCACTTATTTTGGTATTAATTTTACAATATAGAAATATTTGTTATATGAGTCTGACATTACTTTTACTGCAAGAAATTAATTTTGATACATTGCCCAAACCATGAAATCAGGCATGAATGTAGGTGAAATTTTTACTGTTCAAAGCTTTTCCTATATTTTATATTTTAAAAGTTCATATGCTGTCATATGTTACACAGAATCTGCTCAAGGTAAGGTACAGTATATGAAATGGTGTTAGGTATAAATGATGAGGAGGAACTACTCATCACCCACCAGCTTACCACTGGCCAACTCATGTTCATGACATCTCATCGCTAAGGCAACTCCACACTAGTCAACTCAATGGGAGGATAAGAATATTTCCTACATTTTACATTTTATACGATAAAATAAATTATCTTTTTATTTTTTAATTATGTCCACACCATAAGCCTCCTGGCTAGTACAGTGGTAACATGTTCGCCTAGGATTTGCATGGCAGCAGATCGATCCCAGCCCGGGAACGTGAGTTTAAGCTGTTTACTGGGGAGGTCACTGCTGTGGTTGGGCACCAGAGTGGGTTTGTTCTGGTGAGCATCCATTCTGATGGAACTGGAAGTAAAACTAGACACCTTTACCTTAACTTGCAGCCATGGAAAATAAATCCAATCTAGAATTATAACCTTGTACCTCAATCATTACGAGGTAAGCTATAACACAAGCACCATAAATATTTAAAAATATATATGAAAATAGGTATTTTGAAATATTGTGCAATCTTTAATTTTTCCATAATCAAATAGTGCAAATAATGAAATATCTACCAAATTCCCCCCCCCCCATTTTCTGGTGAATGATAATAGAGTATAACATTATCAATATCAAATCAAAGGAAAACGAAAAAAAATTTAAATTGTCAATAGCAATGTTAAAGGAAAATGAGTGGAAGAATTTGTGGTATAATTTAAAGGTCTTTGCCGTACAAACGGTACAATTTTGTTTAATGTAGGCCTTGTGGTGGAGCTAATCAGTGACAACTTGGCCAGGTTGGTAACACTGCTGTGAGAGTGTTACCTGGTAACACTCTCACAGCAGTGTTGCCAGATATGGAGATTTATCCCTAAATTTGGGAATTTTTGGATGACTGGTGCCGATATTCTGTACATATTTTTATGAAGAAGAAACAGATGAGTAAACCTTTATATAGTTGCAATTAGTTTACTTACAATTACATGAATTATAGTGAGTAATTTCTATATTAGTAAAGCCCACATGATCAGAAGAAAATATATTTCTGGAAATGGAGATTTTTAGGTGGATTTGGGGATTTTTTATCACGAGTTTTAGGGATTTTTAGACTAACCCATCTGGCAATACTGGTGAGGTGAGTGTTACCATACTGTCATACACTTAATGGTGTTCGTCGGCACTTGTCAGTTGTCACTCACTCTGTGCGTAACTCAGTTTGAATTCGTTGCTGTGTTTCCGTCAGTGAAATACTTATTATAATGATTGAGATCGTGATAAGACTTTGTTTTGTCTATGCCTGGCCTGGTTTGTTGGGTATGTTGTTGCTAAGAGCAAGTGATGGTATCTCGCACAAGGTGGGACAATGGTAAAAATGAAAAAAATGTACATGTAAACTGAAAACGTTTCCCGGGTGGTGGTGTCAGTGTTTCTTCTCTATGGGATTATCCAACATTTACCCATTTTCCACCTAAAGGGATAACATTCTTACCCACGAAATCTACCGTAATGTAAATGTTCCGCACTATGTTGGAATCTGCGCCGATTCCGAATCGGGTTGCGCGATGTTAGAATTCTTACTTTGTGCGGCAAAGTTGGAATGCAGTGTTGGGTTCCCGCTGTGATTTTCAGGGCACTACCCAACCTAATACACCCACCTAACCTAACCTAGGGGCCCTGTATCCCTACCAAGGCCTACGGGGGGGGGGCCCTAGGCCCCCCTGCGACCCCGCCTCAAGGCCACAGTGATTTTCAGGGTACTACCGAACCTAATACGCCCACCTAACCTAACCTAGGGCCACTGTACCCCTACCTAGCCCTACCGGTGGGGGGGAGGGGGCTGCAACCCCCCCCCTCAAGGCCACAGTGATTTTCAGGGCACTACCGAACCTAATACAACCACCTAACCTAACCTAGGGCCCTGTACCCCTACCTAGGCCTAGCCCCTGCAACACCCACCTTAATGCCACTACCTAACACATCCATCAAACCAAATGGTAATTGCAATTAACCACTACAATAACTAACACGCCTTGGAAACAAATTAAACACACATAATGACCTGACTTTACATAATGGCCTGATCACTGCATATACGATGAGGAGATCACCCCATAGAACCTAATACTGTTAACACACCTATTGCCATATAAGGTAAACGAGTCAGTCAGCGTATCTACGTGAATCTGTTTCACTCCACAGCAACCAAAATACGATTCTAACTTGGTCGCGCGATCTGGGAATCTTCACATTGCGCAGCACCAAGTGAGAATATTCCAACACGGTGCAGATTCTGAGATAGGTCGCAACATGAATACTTTAACCAAGGACGGTGCGGTTTAAGTAAATTGGTAAGTCTATATGGACAACGTTCAATTTCAACCTTTTTAGCCTCCTACTCTACCTTAATAGGTTATATACAACATATCTGTTTTGACGTTGTTACTGTTTTTAGACTGATTTATTGTTAATTTGTTCTCATCTATTTATTTCCTTATTTCCATTCATCACTGGGCTATTTTTCCCTATTGGAGCCCTTGTGCTTATAGCATCTTGCTTTTCCAACTAGGGCTGTTGCTTGGCTAGTAATAATAATAATAATAATAATAATATCTGTTCTTTCTTCTGTTCTATGATCTCGGTATCCATCCCTAACTACTGCTTCATGTATATGCCTAACTTATTTCCCCTTAGTAACGCTTAGTTCTTTGTAAGCCTACTTAGGATGATCTAGTTTCAGAATCTTTACTCATGCTGCCTAACCATACTTCAGTCCTCTTTTTACCATCTTGGTTTGATGCAGATTAACTAACTATCCCATGACCAGGCTTTCGAATAAAATTAGGTTACCTTGAGGGTTTTATCATAGTTATGGACTTGGAAAGCTTTCTTACCATAAACCAACTTTTTCTTACGGAAATACGCCCGTTTTCTACGCAAATGACACATTCACCGCAAATAAATACTTATATTTCTGATGAAGAAAATAAGAAGTGTTTCTGGTGTATTTATAGGTACTTTGAACTGTTCTGATGAAAATAAGGTAAATTTACAGTTTCATCCATTATGGGGAAACTGGAATAAAAATATATTTGTTGCATCAGAAATAGTGTAGTTTCAACGAATTTAACGTTTATTTTGACCGCAAACCATCCGATTTAGAGATTTACTATGTAATTGGAGTTAAAACAACAAGTTGTTTCAGAATGCAGAAAGACCCTACTTCATCCCAACAATTATGGGGGACACCAGGTGGGAACCGGGGTTTTGGGTGGGGGGGGGCGTCAAATGATATTTGCAATAAATGAATACTTATCCTTCCACCACCCCTCCCCCTATACCCCTATCTAGCCCTACCGGGGGGGGGGGGCCTCCGCCCCCCCTGCGACCCCCCCTTCGACCCCCCCTTAAGGCCACAGTGATTTTCAGGGCACTACTGAACCTAAGAAAATCCACCTAACCTAGCATAGGGGCCCTGTATCCCTATCTAGGCCTACCGGGGGAGCCCCCCCTGCGACCCCCCCTTAAGGCCACAGTGATTTTCGGGACTACCGAACCTAATACAACCACCTAACCTAGGGCCCTGTACCCCTACCTAGGCCTAGCCCCTGCTACCCCCCCCCCCCCCCCCTTACAGCCACTACCTAACACATCCATCAAACCAAATCCAAAGTGATGGTACTGCTGTATACATCGTTATACTATCACCATTATAATATACTCTATAAATTAATGAAGCTTACCTTAAACTGTTGGTTCATAAAGATGTGCTGCTGCTTTGAGGAAAACGTGAAGCCGTTGGGAAGGTTCCTTGGCATGCAGGACAATTTTTATTTTGTAAAATTAAATTGTGTCTCTGGCACAAATGCACTAGTTTTTCACCAATTTCATTGTAAGTTAGGAAACAGTCAGGACAAGAAGATGGAATTTCAACTTCTTGTGCAACATGAGATGACGTGCTTTCTATGGTCTCCATGTCTAAGAACGAAATGAAATGCCTGGGAAGAAAATGTATTGTTGCGCAGTTGTATTGTCGCGCTGTGATTGGCCAAACATGTATGACGTCATAGTGGACAGGCGCTGTGATTGGCCAAACGTGTAAGACTTCATAGTGGACTAGTTTGTCAGCGGATTATAGTGGTTACAGGGCTCATTTAAGCAAATACAAGACAGTCAACAATAACAACAGACTTAGAAAAAATCTGGGAGGAAGACATGAGTAGCGCGAGTTTGATCGTCGATATATAAAGAACTAGGCATTTGCAACAGATAATATTTTACAGAAATACTACAAAAGACTTGCTTTACTCGGGAAATATATTATTATAATAGATTTCCCATAATGGATGAAACTGTAATAATACCGAAAATAATTAAGAGCTTACAAATATTTATGCATTATTCTCTGGATGTTGTTTTAAAATAATGTATTTCTTTCCGCTTTAGTTCCAGCAGGACTACCCTTGGGATGTTCAATCTATTTGGAAATTTAGTGTACTGTAATGTCATCTATTTCGTTAATTGATTATGATTAAAATACGCACTATTCGGTAAAAAGCTAGTTGTTGCTTATCTGAAAATAAATAAGTTATTCTATATAATTGCTCTGCCACTAATAATTTTGATTTTTTTTTTTCTGATGAAAAAGCGGACAATTTTGGGGGGGAGGAACAGTAATTTTACCCTATTAGTTAACCTTTCCAATCTTCTGAGACCCCCAGTGAAAAACCAGGGTTTTTGGGTGAGGAATGAATTAAAGAATCTGATTTAACGTACGAATAATGGCTCGTGTAGATTTAGCAATAAACAACGCCACCTGCTAACCTAAACAAACTACCTAACCTAACCTAGTAGCTGTATCCTTACCTGGCATGGAGGTGCGGGTTCCCCCCCCCCCCCCCTGCAATGCCCCCTTACATAGCCATATTGAATATAAGACAGCCTAAAAGCTTTTATGTATTTACTTCTGACTCGGTACCTAATGCACAATAACCTCACAAATGAATGAGCAAAAATCATTTTTAGGCTCAAGCCACGACGTCCTGATGGAAGGTTCCTTTAGTAGCTTCCTAAGGGTATATATAACTACAGTGATATTCCCAGAGAATTAAACTAAAGGTATCACAGAATTCTAACTTATAGCGCGAGTACCCTTAAGGTTTACTCTCAAGGATATGGCATATAGATCAGGGGACGTATTCTTGACACGCCACATGGCAATCTGCACCCCGGATAGCCTTTACGCTTCGAGGGGGATACGTGGCAGAATTAGAAGGGGAGCTGCATCAAGGTTACCCTAGTTCCCCTACTACAATTGAGTATCACAACCGCGCCAATTCCCATATGGCGGTCATTCCTTAATTTGTAGCGCCTCGTTACGGTGGTGTTCCCAGTTGATCTGACATTTTTGATCGATTTCTAAGGATCTTTATTCATTCTACAGCTTCTTTCATCCCCTGGAAAGTTGAGTATTCATTCTTCACAATATGTATATTTAGTTCCTGCCTCACAATGAAATTAGTGTAATTTATTGTGAATTGGATCTACGCCGGTTACCGGTGTCGCCATAGGCACTGTCGTTCATTGGGCATGTGTTGTTTGGTTAGCGGAGCGACATTCCCGGTTTAAATAGCATTAACGAATTATTGTGAGAGCTATTTAGGTATTTTATACTTGTAAAGATAATTTTATGCCTAATTTTCCTTTTTATCTGTGTCAATCGTATATGTCAGAGTTTCGGTGATTTAGGTAACCGAGATCTCGCCTTGCCTAGGTAACCTAGCCTAGACAACATATACTTTCGTCATTTCCCCGGTTACCCTTGTGTATCGGTTATCATTCATTGGAGATTGATATCTCCTGGAATTGTTATAGCCATTACTCGTCTCGAATAGAGATTTAAGGGTAATCTCTCTTCCCTCTGAGGGTAGCCTTAGGCTACAACCCTATTGCGTCGGCCTTGAATTTCTAATTCAGGCATGACTAGCCAAGGGTTTTCTGTTTCATCCCTTAACAGCAGATGGCAAGTTTTGGGATTTGATCAGAACCTCAGAGTATTTAGTGTTGTGTCGGCAATCGGCCGGCGGGGTTGAATTGCATTCCCCTGCCGGCATAGGAGGCTAGCCCTCCCTAGGTTATACCTGAAGTGGTTGCATGATGCCGCCACCTTCTCCCTGTGGCCTAGTAGACTAGTCCTATGCTCACTGATCCTAGGCTGTAGAGTAGTTTACTCATGTGGCCTAGGATGGCGCGGCACTGGAACTCTGTTTCTCCCTTGTTGAGAGGAAACGGCATGGCTGCCGCCCCCTTAACTGTATTAGCAGCTCCTAAACTGGAGAATAGAAGATTCTCCTGCCGCTTAGGATTGTGCCGATACTGAAACAGAGTTTCTTCAAGGTGTGTAGGTACAGCAACATTGCCGGCTCCTTCCATACCTCGTATAGGACCCTATCCCTCCCCCTCTGTTCTTTTACAATGGCCGAGCCATTGTCTTTTCTGACCCGGTGTTCTGCAACCTTACCGTTGCCGGCTGATTGCCGGAGCCGGCCAGACTCCCTCTCCTCAGCTATTGTCCGGCTGGCTTCTAGCGGCCATGACGGCCATGATCTCGCCTTGCCTAGGTAA
The DNA here is from genome assembly GCF_036898095.1 of Palaemon carinicauda. Classification (NCBI taxonomy): domain Eukaryota; kingdom Metazoa; phylum Arthropoda; class Malacostraca; order Decapoda; family Palaemonidae; genus Palaemon; species Palaemon carinicauda. The sequence continues at coordinate 100,556,335 of NC_090725.1, read as the reverse complement.
CCTAGCCTAGACAACATATACTTTCGTCATTTCCCCGGTTACCCTTGTGTATCGGTTATCATTCATTAGAGATTGATATCTCCTGGAATTGTTATAGCCGTTACTCGTCTCGAATAGAGATGTAAGGGTAATCTCTCTTCCCTCTGAGAGTAGCCTTCGGCTACAACCCTATTGCGTCGGCCTTGAATTTCTAATTCAGGCATGACTAGCCAAGGGTTTTCTGTTTCATCCCTTAACAGCAGATGGCAAGTTTTGGGATTCGATCAGAACCTCACAGTATTTAGTGTTGTGTCGGCAATCGGCCGGCGGGGTTAAATTGCATTCCCCTGCCGGCATAGGAGGCTAGCCCTCCCTAGGCTACACCTGAAGTGGTTGCATGATGCCGCCACCTTCTCCCTGTGGCCTAGTAGACTAGTCCTAAGGTCACTGATCCTAGGCTGTAGAGTAGTTTACTCATGTGGCCTATGATGGCGCAGCACTGGAACTCTGTTTCTCCCTTGTTGAGAGGAAACGGCATGGCTGCCGCCCCCTTAACTGTATTTTTGGGCTCAAGCCATGTCGTCCTGATGGAAGGTTCTTTCAGTAGCTTCCTTTGGATATATATGACTGCCATAATATTCCCAGAGAATTAAACTAAAGGTTTTCACAGAATTCTAACTTCTGGCACGAGTACCCTAAAGGTTTCCCTTTAGAATATCGTATATCAACAGGGGACGCATGCATTAACACGTCACATGGCTATCTGCACCCCACCTGGCGTTTACGCTTCGAGGGGGAAAGGTGGCGAGGTAACTGAGGTGCCGTTCCAAAGTTGCCCTTCCTTCGTTACTGTTACGGTACTCGCAACGTAAACAAACCGTCCGCCATACTGTGTGACGTCACGTCCGTCCTCATTCCGTTCTTGGTAGCTCCAACAGCATTTGTTTGTTCCCAGTGATCGACTTTTATCTTGTGCATCCTTTGCCATGTCTCAACCTTCTGCATCGCCTTCTTCTGGAAAGTTGAGTACCAGGTTCTTGTATTGTTTAAATAAGCTCTGGCCGTAGAGTAACGATTTTTTACGCTGAAATCTTGTGTTTTGTGGCGGAGCTGTGCCTTGCCCGGGGGCGCCATTTTATGGCGCAGCTGTTCGCTTTGCATGCGTTATTTAGTTAGCCAGAACAGCCTTCCCGGCCTTATAACTAATTAAATATCATTAGTTCTTTAGTCTTCATTAACAGGAATTAGTTACATTATGCCGATGGTATTCTTCGGCACTCTTAGTCAGCTGACCCCATACTAGACTTTCAGCCTAGCCTAGGCCGCAGCCTAGTGTTCATGTTTACTTCTGCATGATATAATAAGTGTTCCTAGTGTTATGTTAATGAAGATATAGGTATTTTTAAACATATACAAGATTCAGTGTTGCCTTCTAGGGACCATACAAGGGACCGTGCCTGGTCCATCCATGTCATATCCCCTAACCCAACGTTGGGACCCTTGTATGCTTCCTTATCTCCCCTGTTACCTTCGGGTAACCTCCCTCTGGGTAGCCTTGCTATATCTTAGCCCCTTACCCGGAAATATCTTCGGGTAGGTTAGGCTAGATCGTTCTTCCCTCTTCCCTACCATAGTTTATGGGGGGACTTCGGACAGAACCCCAGAGTACCTATCATTCATCCCAGTCCACCTTTAGGGAACGCCTTTCCCTTTAGGTATCGACTGAGACTGAAGGTGGAGGTGCCCTGCCCTTCCCCCTAGACTGCTCTTGGTTGGGACACGTCCCTTCCTCCTGTAGCCTAGCGATACGTCTCCCCAGCCCTCCCTAATCTAGGAGAAGTTCTCCTGGTTTAGGTTAGGCCTTGGGGGATTCTGTTTTATTATAGTTTAGGACAGTACACCAGTGCTGTTCCTACTCTGAGCTAACCTACCCTAGGGTTGGAGAGCACTTCTCTCCTGCCTGGGTAGTATAGCATCTAACAGATTCCCCCACTCCTTGTGAGCTTTAGAGTCACGACCCCTTCTGCTCCCTCAGACTCCTACCCCCACTCTATCCCTTTGTGTCGGCTTGCCTTCACACCCCTGTCCGCTGTCCTACAATTCCCCCTCAGGGAGAATTGTAGGTTAAGCTGTGCTCTCCTGCTTGGCTGGCCGCTCTGCTACACTTCCCCCTCATAGTCGAACTATAAGGTAGTGTTGGTAGCTGTCCTGCCGGCGGAAGATCAACCTCACCCCCCTTTTGAGTGTCCTCTGATCCTCCCTTGGATTACCATAGGCATCCAGCCGTCTGCCGCCGGGTGATAGGCATATCCCCTCCTATCATGATTGCACTCCTTCCGGAGGGAAGCCGGTCGGGTATCGGACATTACCCTTCCCCTCTCCCTCCTTATCTTTCTCTCTTCTATCATGGTGCCAGTCCACTGCCAGCGCTAGCCGCCGGCACACCAGGTGACTTTCCTACTTCATAAGACGTTCCTATCTGAGGATTACCTAAGGCAACAACCTGCTGTCTGCCGGGGGCCGCCGCCCCTTGCCGCCAGCACCCCAGGTGACCTTCCTACTTCATAGGATGTTCCTATCTGAGGACTCCTAAGGCGACCGGCTGCCGGGGGCCGCCACCGCTGCCGCCGACTTCTCAGACAACCTTCCATCTCATGTACCCAGCTAGGTTCACCAACGCCGACAGCTTGCCGGCTGCCAGAGGCCACCGCCCTGCCGGCGACCTGCCGCCGTGCCGGCGGTCGCCCTTATAGGTGTTCCCTACCTCCCTGCTGCTCAGTGTGTAGCCTTAGATGGATTCACCCCGCCGGACCGGCCTCTGGCTTGCCGGCGACGCTCCTGCAGCTTCCATGGACAAGCACCCCTTCCCCCCGGCTGCCGGCCCCGTGCCGGCAGTCGACCTATACAGCCGTATAGCCAGACTGATCTTCTTTGCTATTTCATACTTTGAAGACAGTGACTGAGCTGTACGATTGTACAGTACAATGTTTCCAGCATACTCTGTGCTTCTCAGTGCAGTCTCTTGCCAGGACCTACCCAAATATAAGGGGGTTTACCCTATTTTCCCCCTCTTTTCTCTAGGTTCTGAACGATTTCAGACCCTCTCCACTCTGTAGACAATTCCTTTATAAGGAAGCCTAGTTTGGCTCCCCCATAGGGATACCATTCCCTCCCCTAGAACCTCAGGTCCTAAGGAATTGTCAGCAGAAAAGGTCACGGTAACTGGCTGGACGGGATTCACAAGTAGGTGTCTTCCTACTTCTTTTCTAGCTCACATATCCTGAGCTCATATAAAACACAGAGCTACAGATTAGTGAATCTTAATTTTAAGAGTGATGTAAGACATAACTCTGTTTTCCATGTACTCATGTTCTCTTTCTTTTACAGGAGGAGTACCTGAAGTGTGAAAGCTCTTTCTGTGCAGTTCGCCGCCCGGAATTCTACGGGCATAGGGCGTGCCGGACCCACGCCCCCTGTACAGCTAAAAAGAGCAACTTGAAGTATTGGGATCCACAGTCCTGCTCAATCTGCAAAGGCCTCCTTGATGAGACGTTCTACAACCTTCCGTCCGCGGAGGCCAGGGACAATGCTCGAGAGAAACTGCGCAAGTGGGTGCGCGGTTTCCAGAAGAACGCCACCGGGCCGTATCTTCAAGTGAGAAGATGAGGGCCATGCTTTTCCCAAAAGCATCAGCAGATTCTGTGATTCCCCAGGATCAGATCCCCTTGGTTCAACTGACTGTTGAGCCCGACATCGAGACCACGCTTAGCAAGTGTCGTCTGGACGAGGTGGAGAAGATGTCGGACGTGTCCGACAACACCGAGAGGATCTGGAGGAAGAAGAGGATCAGGTGGAGTACCCTGATTCGGAAGGCGAGGTCGCCCCACCACCTCCGGCAGCCCCTGTAGTGGTCGAGGAGCTAGTCCCCTCCACCTCCGCCGCCTCGCAGCCCCTGCTACCCGCCACCGAAGATGCCATCCGGGTATTGGTGGCATTGATGGACGAGAAGCTTAATAAGCATTCTGCGGAAATCACAAGTCGTTTGATGGGATGGAAGCAACCGAAGAAGGTCTCGGTTTAGGACCTTCCCTCCTGCTCGGAGTCTAACCCCTGGAGGTACGCCGAGCATATGCCCATTACGACGGGTAAGATCTTTATCAACGACAAGTTAGGGTCTATCCTTTTGGAAGAAGTGGAATTCTTCCCTAACTTTGAGGCTTACCCGGACTGTTACGTCCGACTCAGGTCCGAACCGGCCTCCAAGGAGGAGACTGAGCCCAAAGAGGTGATCGTGTTCGATCACTCAAAAGCCCAAGCCATGCTGGCAGAATGCCTGAAGAGTCGCGGTTTCACCAACTCGAAAATGCCGGCACTGAGTAAGAAGCACCCGTCCTTTCTTGCTCCCTCTTCTGCGACCTTTCCCTTCGTAGAAAAGGCCTTCCATGCGGTCATGAAGGCGGTGGAGGAAGGAAAGCCCTGCCCCACCCCGGAGGAGTGTAGGCCTCTCCCTCTCGCCCTTCCCCCCGACGACAGATTCTGGAAAGACATCCAGTTTACCTTCACGGTCGGGAAGCTGGAACCTGACGTGGCTGGACTTCAGTTCAACGAAGATCTTCCGAAGCTGAACGACCACCTTCTTCGTCAGGAGCAAGAGACCAAGGAGATACCAGCTGCCTCCCTGTCTCACCAAATTCAGCTCGAGGTCATGGCCGGGGACGTTAGACTCCCAGATCTATACAGGTATATAGTTCTCACGAAGACCCACCTAGTGACTGTGATGAAGGACTTGTACAGCTTCATCAGAGCCCGAAGAACCTGCAGAGAGTTAGTGTTTGCCAACGCGGCAGTAAAACACGAACCCCGGAAGCTAATCTCCTCCAACATCTGGGGTAAGCATCTCTTTCCGTCTGCTCTGGTGAAAGAGATCGTTGACAAAGCCGCTTCTGAGAATCGGAACCTTCTCAATAAGTGGGGCATGTCCCGCAAGAGGAAATCCTCTCAGGAAGAAGGCACTCAGCCCAAGAGGAAATCTTCCAAACCTAGACCCCAGCAGCGTCAACAAAAACGCCAGTTTCCGGCTCCCGCTACTCCCCAAGTGGTCGCACAGCCGCAACAGACCTTTCAGTTGGTCCCCCAACCGGTGGTGTCACAATCACCGGTCTTCACCCCTGCCTACGAACGACAGTCCTCTACCTTTCGTCCCAGAGGTAGAGACTCCTCACGCCGTCCCTCCAGGGGCAGAGGAGGAAGGGGAGCTAGCGGCCGAGGTGGCAAACCCTCGTGAAACCAGAAGCAATGAAGTGCTTCTGGTGGGAGGAAGACTCCGCCACTTTCAGGATCGCTGGACCTTCGATCCTTGGGCACACAGCATCATCAAGAAGGGACTGGGTTGGAGCTGGACACAACCACTTCTAACCTTCCACCAATTCTTCCAGCCATCAACCCCCCTCTTGGAAGAATATGTCTTAGAACTCTTGAACAAGAAGGTGATCAAGAGGGTAAAGTTCACCAGGTTCCAGGGAAGACTGTTTTGTGTTCCCAAGAAGGACTCGGACAAACTCGGTCATTCTCGACTTGTCCCCCCTCAACAAGTTCATTGCGAACAACAAATTCAAGATGCTGACTCTACAACAAATAAGAGCCCTACTGCCTCACAAGGCCTACACGGTCTCAATAGACCTGTCGGATGCCTACTGGCACATCCCAATGAACCACCACGCTTCCTCTTACCTAGGATTCCGGCTCCAACGAAGAAGCTACGCCTCCAGAGCCATGCCTTTTGGGCTCAACGTGGCTCCGAGAATCTTTACCAAGCTAGCAGACACAATCGTCCACCAGCTACGCCTTCAGGGCGTCCAAGTGATGGCCTACCTCGACGACTGGCTGGTCTGGTCGACTTCGCCAGAAGAATGTTTGAGAGCTTGCAGCAAAGTGACCCAGTTCCTGGAACATCTGGGTTTCAAAATAAACACCAAGAAGTCTCGCCTTGTTCCAGCTCAGAAGTTTCAATGGTTAGGAATCCATTGGGATCTTCAGTCACACCGCCTTTCCATTCCACTGAAGAAAAGGAAAGAAATAGCAGGGTCTGTCAGAAGACTTCTCAAATCCAAACGGATCTCATGACGACAGCAGGAGCAAGTTCTCGGATCCCTACAGTTCGCCTCAGTGACAAACCCAGTGGTACAAGCACAGTTAAAGGATGCCTCAGGAGTCTGGAGACGAAACACATCCGTCACTCTAAGAGATCTCAAGAGACCCCTACCGATCAGGCTTCGCTCCCTTCTAAGCCCGTGGTCAGAAGCAAGGACCTTGAAAAGATCCATCCTTCTCCAACCTCCACCTCCATCGCTCAACATCCACACGGATGCTTCTCTGGAGGGTTGGGGGGGTCACTCCCATCAACGGCAAGTTCAAGGAACATGGTCTTCCCTATTCAAGACGTTTCACACCAACATCTTGGAGGCCATGGCAGTTCTTCTCACCCTGAAGAAATTATCCCCGCGTCCCTCGATACACATCCGTATAACTCTGGACAGCTCGGTAGTAGTCAGATGTCTCAATCATCAGGGCTCGAGATCGCCCCACATAAATCAGGTCCTATTACCCATCTTCCGCCTGGCAGACAGGAAGAAGTGGCATCTGTCTGCAGTTCACCTACAAGGATTCCGCAACGTGACGGCGGACGCTCTATCAAGGACAAGCCCCATAGAGTCGGAATGGTCCCTAGATGCAAGATCATTCTCCTTCAACTCTCGTCAAGTCCCGGAATTACAGATGGACCTCTTTGCGACGAGCAACAACAAGCAACTTCCTCGATATGTGGCCCCTTACGAGGACCCCAAAGCGGAAGCAGTGGACGCCATGTCCCTGGACTGGAACAGATGGTCCAAGATTTACCTGTTCCCTCCACCCAACCTTCTGCTGAAAGTCCTCTCCAAACTGAGAACCTTCAAAGGGACAGCATCCCAAGTGGCCCCGGAGCAACTGGTTCCCCCTAGTCCTGGAGCTACAGCCCAAGCTGATCCCCCTGCCGGGCCCAGTTCTCTCCTAACAGGTGCAGAAATCGACTGTCTTCGCTTCATCAAAGAAAGTCAAGGATCTTCATCTCATGATTTTCTCTCCCTAGCCGTGAAGAAAAGGTTTGGGATCTCGAAGAAAAGTTTGGACTTCCTAGAGGAATACAAAACAAAGTCTACCAGAAGGCAATATGAATCATCCTGGAAGAAGTGGGTATCCTTCGTCAAGGCAAAAAATCCTACGGAAATCTCCATAGATTTTTGCAGGTCCTTCTTTATTCACCTTCATGGACAAGGCTTAGCAGCCAATACGATTTCCACCTGCAAATCGGCCTTGACTAGACCACTTCTATACGCCTTCCAAATAGATTTATCCAGCGAAATCTTCAATAAACTCCCGAAGGCAAGTGCTAGACTCCGTCGAAGCACCTCCACCGAGACCCATCACCTGGTCCCTGGATAAGGTGCTCCATTTTGACTCTAGCTTGGACAACGATTCTTGCTCTCTGAAAGACTTGACTCAAAAAGTAATCTTCCTTTTTGCTCTCGCCTCAGGAGCCCGAGTCAGTGAAATAGTGGCATTATCAAGAGAAGAGGGGCAGATACAGTTCTCCGACACGGGGTATCTTACCCTCTTCCCCGACCCCACGTTTCTCGCTAAAAACGAACTTCCCACCAAAAGATGGGGCCCTTGGAGAATCTGCCCCCTGAAGGAAGATGTCTCTCTCTCTCTATGCCCAGTGGAGAGTCTTAACATCTATCTTCGAAGAACTTCAGACTTTGGCGGAGGACAGATTTTTAAAGGAGAAACTTCGGGTAGTGACCTGTCACTAAAACAACTAAGAGTGAAAATCACCTACTTTATTCGCTGAGCGGATCCTGACAGTACACCCCCAGGTCATGATCCTAGGAAAGTCGCCTCTTCTCTAAATTTCTTCCAAGGAATGGATTTTGAAAGCCTCCGATCCTTCACAGGCTGGAGGTCCCCTAGAGTTTTCTTCAAACACTATTCGAAGCAGGTGCACGAAGTCAAGAGATTCGTGGTGGCAGCAGGTAGCGTGATGAAACCGGCTGTTTAGTGCTGCGTAGGACAGTGAGTTTTTTCGCGACTTTAACTCAAACGGGTGCCTGTGTTGACCCTAGTGCGATACATAGTGATTTCAAGGGACACTTAGTTTCACTAATAGACTGTTCTTTATCAAGGTGAAGTGACATAGATTCTTACACGTGTGCCACATGTTCTTGGACATGAAGTGTATTATGGTTTTAAAAGACTGGCGTTCCTCAAGGAACTGGGGATTAAAGGCAAAATATTTCCCTTTCAGATTCTGCATCACCGTCTTACTGAAAATCTATGTCTATTATCCAATATTATTATTGTACATAATTTTCCAATTTTAAATATAAAACTTACCCACTGGTTATATAATGGCTAAAGTCCCTGACGCCTCGGCAGGAAATTCAAAATCTCTTGCGCAGCTTAGCGCAGATATGCTAGGTGTACCCCAGCGCCCTCGCGGTACAACAGGTAGAACTATACTCAACCAAATCAAATTTTTTCTGCCGCCATAGCTGGCGGTACTATTGGAAATTCTCTCGTTTTCATACTCTGTTTGGACGTTATTTGGTGATGTATTAACGTTTTTGAGTTTTGGCTTTCGCAAATTTGTTTTATTTGATCTGTGATCACGTATTTATAACTTAAAAGGTAGGGTTAGAATTTTTCAACCTATTTTAAACCTCACGAAAGCATAGGGGCGAAATGTAAACATTTCGACCTTTGATGACGTCACAGCCTCTTCCGTAGGCTAAAAGTCTGTCTTACTTTTTACAAAGAATTTAAGTGAATATGCTTTTAGAGTATTAAGTTATAAATTAAATTGAAAGAATTATTTTGAGAAAATTTTATCCTTTTGATAGTTTTCTTTAGATAATCTTTGATCTGTTTGCAAAGATTAACTAGCGTTCAGTTTATTTTTGTTACGCAGTAGTCAGTATTGTTACGATGTTACAATATATTGTAGCGATTTTATGAATACAGTGAGCCGTCGTTTATCGCGGTAGATAGGTTCCAGACCCAACCGCGATAGGTGAAAATCCGCGAAGTAGGGACACCATATTTACGTATTTATTTAACATGTATATTCAGACTTTTAAAATCTTCCCTTGTACGTAGTACTGTTAACAAACTACCCTTTAATGTACAGAACACTTAATGCATGTACTGTACTACAGTACCCTAAACTAAAACAGGCACAAATATTAAAGGCGATTTTATATCATGCGTTTCCTAAACATGCCAAAAAGCACGATAAAAAATGGCAACTAATGTTTTGTTTACGTTTATCTCTGATCATAATGAAGAAACAAACGCATTTACACATCTGTGTAGCCTATAGGTTAGTTTTTGCATCGATTATATTGATTATACAGTATGCTGATTTTGTTATTACCAATGTTTTACTTAATTTTTCTTAGGACTTCCAAATGAAATGTTTTTCTTTATGACGCCGCCTGAAACGGTGGCGTCCTAAAGTACGCTCCATCTTCGATCGTAATAAACAAACGAAGGCATTTAACGCGCATGATGAAAGTGATAAATAATGATATTACAGTATCTATATAAAAACATACAGTACATACGTAGCAAAGCAGGAAAACAATTTACGAGAGAGAGAGAGAGAGAGAGAGAGAGAGAGAGAGAGAGAGAGAGAGAGAGAGAGAGAGAGAGAGAGAGAGAGAGAGAGAGAGTTGTTTTACATACGTAAATGTAAATTTAAAAAAAAAAAATATGATAGGTTATAACATGTATTTGTTCCGTAACCGAAATACAAACCACGCTATTTACAAAGGGTTATTACTTTTAGCGTAGCTGAAATGGCGAGCCATTAGAATTTAACGAGGGTGTATTACCCCCGCGCTAGTTAGCGGGGGGGTAGGGGAGTGGTAGCTAGCTACCCCTCCTCCCCCTCACACACACGTGAATACTCACTTTAACTTTTGGCTCGGACTGTGACAGACGTCTCTGTCTTGGTCCTCGCTTGGCAGCCATTGTCTGTTTTGTCTTTACTTAATCGCTTACTTTTCTTTTACTCAATATATATGTAAACATGTTTTCATGTTTGTATATATATTTGAGTATAGAAATAAGTAAGTTTCCTTTTCAGATGTGTGTGTGTGTAGTGTACGATATCTACGTGGAGGCCTCGGCAGTTAGGCCACCACGGCGTATTTTATGGGTGGCGATCGAGTTTGACTTGTCTTTCTCTCTCTCTCTCTCTCTCTTGAGGTCGTTCACCCTTTTACTACGTGTTACTACGCCCTTGTAGCCTAGCTTCCTTTCCGTGTGGGGGGTTGCTACGTCGTACGTTTGTATCAATTAGTTATGAATCTAATTGTAGTTGTTTTTTTGTTTTTTCAGCTTGTAGAACGATTCCTTTCGGGGTTTTCGTTCTTTTTTTAGTGTTCATTCATTTTTAAATTACATAATTACATAGTTACATAATTATAATTGTTATAATTCTGTTTTGGTTACAGCTCTCCTTCCGCGAGTGTAAGTGGTTGTGAGGGCACGTGCCTGTTGTGTAATTCTTGTTCCTTTCCCTCGGGATTCCTCTTCGGAGCCTTCCCGGGGGAATGAATGTGTACTAATATTATTTGTTTTATTTTTTTACAGTTACCGATCTAGTTCGTTTCTGTAATATAGCAACGGTGTGAGCTGTCTGGTTGAGTCCTGGGGATTCGGCTGTTGCTGCCTCCCCCCTTGTATTTTCGTCAGGGGCGTGTCTCCTTCTACTGGTAGTACTCCCGTGTCGACGGACAGCTCTCCAGTTCATTTAAGAACAGTCAGGAGGCTTGCCTCCTTGGGCGGATAACTTTCCTTCCGAGGGAAGTTTTTCCTGTCCAGGCTTGAGTTTTTCCCCTTTTGGGGGGTTCTTCTCTTGCCTTTTTTTCGTGCGACTATGCTCTTGGTGCTGAGCGGTCGCACCTGCAGTTTCGCTCAAGGGGCTGGGCAACTGCAGGAGCTCCTCTTCGGAGGATTGCTCCTTTTAGGTCACTGGCTGACCAGTCTCTTCCTCGAAGTGTTTCTCTTTCGTTCGCGAGAGAGTACACTCATAGAGACTTCTCTTCGGAGGTTTCTTCTGTTGCTGTTGCTGTTGGCCTCCCTCGCCGTAAGGCCCTCCGTCCGCCTCGTCGTAAGGGCCTCTCATCTCCCTATAAGGGTGCTTGAGGCGCCCTTTTGGATCTCCGTTTGCAGCCTACAACTCCTTTTTTCTCGATCTTCCGCCTTGGTGCAGATGGACAGCAGTCTGATCTCGTCTTCCGACGGGCAACGGTCTTCCCGACGGACAACGGTCTGCCCGACGGACAGCGGTCTTCCAACGGACATCAGTCTCCCGGCGGACAACGATCCCTTCGGGGCAAAGGGTTGCCCCCACGGGGGTTCTTCCCTTGCGTGTCAGGGTTTCCCTGCGCGCCCTTCTGCTCATCAGCGCTCTCCTGTTCGTCAGCGCTTTCAAGATGATCTTCCCTGCGGTTCCTGTTACGTGCCCTGTGCGCCCACGTTCGCCCTCGCGATCTAGAACTTCGGTTCAGGTCGGGGTCAAGGACTCTTCTTCTTTGCGCAGGCTTCCACGCGTAGCCTTCTGCTCGTCAGCAATCATCAGCTCGTCAGCGATCATCAGCTCGCCAGCGATCATCAGCTCGCCAGCGATCTCCGGATCGCCCACGTGTGTTACAGCTGTCACGCCAACGTTCTCCAACACTTCTGAAGGAACATGGTTCGCCAGCTACTAGCTCACCTGCGCATTGCTGATCGCCATCGCGCGACCCTCAACTGCGGATGCTGATCGCCATCGCGCGACCCTCAACTGCGGATGCTGATCGCCATCGCGCGACCCTCAACTGCGGATGCTGATCGCCATCGCGCGACCCTCAACTGCGGATGCTGATCGCCATCGCGCGACCCTCAACTGCGCATGATCGCCCGCTTACGCATGCTGCTCCTCATCGCACAACCCTGCACGATCGCCCGCTTACGCATGCTGCTCCTCATCGCACAACCCTGAACGATCGCCCTCCTGCGGATGCTGATCACCATCGCACCCTTTCACGCGATCATTCACCTGCGCATGCTGCTCGCCATCGCACAACCCTGCACGATCGCCCGCTTACGCATGCTGCTCCTCATCGCACAACCCTGAACGATCGCCCTCCTGCGGATGCTGATCACCATCGCACCCTTTCACGCGATCATTCACCTGCGCATGCTGCTCGCCATCGCACAACCCTGCACGATTGCCCGCTTAAGCATGCTGCTCCTCATCGCACAACCCTGAACGCTCGCACTCTTGCGGATGCTGATCACCATCGCACCCTATCACGCGATCATTCACCTACACATGCTGCTCGCCATCGCTTACCATCACGCGGTCATTATCGCCAGCGATCTTCTTCACCTACGCGGCAGCACGATCCCTCGCCGTCACGCCATCGCTTGCGTTCGTCGCCTCGGACACGTGTTCATTTACCTGCCCACCCTCACGCCCACTCGCCCGCGCGATCGCTCGCCTGCGCGACCGCTCGCCTGCGCGCCCGCGCGACCGCTCGCCTGTGCGCCCGCGCGACCATTCGCCTTTGCGCGACCGTTCGCCCTCGCGCGACCATAGTTCGCGGCGAATTCCACAGCCGGTGGTAGCAGCAGGGACGCGTGCTCCTAGACGGCACTCGGGATCACCTCCATCCAAGCACAGGTTGGTAGTGCAGGACGAAGACATTCCCCACCTTCTTTTCAGGCAGGTACCGTCGGGTCCACTCCAAAGGATCGCCCGATCCCTTTCACCTTAGCGAGGATTTCGGACTCTGTGTCCTTGGAGCAGCAGACATGGTTTGGTCCGCTGGCACGGGCGTTAATGAGGGTTATGAAACCAGCACTCGCCGGCCAGGGTAACAAACCAGCGGCTGTCTCTCCTACGCTGAAGAGAAAGAGAGGAGTAGACTTCGTGGTGACTTCCCCCAGGGCGAAGTTGGTTCCCAAGAGGTCGGTCTCGAGGGTCCCCTCTCCTGCACGAGTACTCTCTCCTTCTCCCGCCCTGGAAGGATTTTTGGCGGGGGGGCTTTCCGTTCAAGATTTCTCCATCGGACAAGGGGTGACTGCTTACCTCTTCCTCTGGGAGCTTACCAGGTTCTTTCCCTCCTCGGTTACGGCCCGAGGTTTGGTTCAAGGAAGCTACAGGAAGATCAAGGGTACTTTCCTCCTCTCGAGTTCAGACACCTTGGCCTTTCGTCGTTAAGTATCTACTTGCGGACAAGCTCGATGTTGTACCATCTGGACGCGCTGACTGAAGGCTTCCTTCGGGTGTCTCATCTGTGGAGGTCGACGACCTCAGACACCCTTCCATCCTTGAGAAGAGTTTTGTCTGTGCCCAAGGACAGAGACTTAGACAGCTGCTGTGCGGAGTAAATCGACTTCCGGTTTCACTCCTCCAAGGCGCTTTCTTCCAGACTCTGCAGGGCTCCAGCGCCCTTTTCTTTCAACCACGTCGGCCTAAGTTATCGGCTACGACAACTGGGACAAGGTGTCCAATTGCAGTTTCCTCCTGTCAGGAACAGATGGCACGGGAGACTCCCCCGGGGGGGGGGCATAGTCCTAAAAGGAGTTCATGAACTCTAGGATCGCAGGTTTTTTCGCTGGGAGGATGCCTAAGGTTACTCATCCGAATGACAGCTTCCCGATGCCCATTCCCGCACAATCTCTGTGAGTAGCCAAGGATATCGCGCCTGCCGTCTCTGTCAGCGAATTCAGTGTCTCTGAACCTCTATGCCATAACGTCAGCAGAGTTGCCCGTTTGGGCAGAATGATCCATACCTTAGGCGAAGGTCTTCCTTAGGATCATCGACGGCTTCACCCCCGGCCCCCTCAGTCGATCCTTTCTTGTAAGGAAGGATCTGAGAGGGGATGTCCATAGTCGACCTCTCAGCCCTGATCAAGTTTGTCGAACAAACTTCGGCCAGCGTAGACCAGCAGAATCGATCAGACTGGTAACGAGGCGACAGGACTCCTTTAACCCTGGATCGGAAGGACGGGTACTTTCAGTTTCCATTCCATCCATCTTCCAGGGTGCTCGTCGAATTCAGCCTAGACTGCAAGTATTCCTGCTTATGATGCAGTGTGGCTATCCCGCCGTGGCATAGCAGGTTTGTTTCCCCAGAGAACTCTCCCTGCCTTCCTCTTGGCCGCTCAGGTGCAGGCTTCCGCCTCCTCTGCTGTTTGGAGGGCTGGTCAACTCCGGTAGGCTCGGGTTTCGACCTTCTTCAGCGCCGGGACAAGCTTCCGGATGCTGACCATGAGTGTGGGCTCATGGTATTTTGCTTGGAGCCTTCTCTTCCTCTGCCTCAACATCTGGAGTATCTGGCCATGATATTGAGTCAACCGCCTTACCACATGGGAAACCCCGCTTCTCGTCCGTCCAGCGAGGTTAAGCAACGTCGGTACTTGGATGGGTGACCACCTGGGGACGCCAGATTCTGTTACCGCATCCTCCGAGCCTTCCTTTCGGTTGACTGTGGCAAGACTGAGGAGAGTCGCAGTACCTGTTCTCAGTCAAGCAGAGCTTTCAGCCCTACCTTGGAACGTTTCCTAGTTCTTCTTTCCTCATTGACCCGTCTATAGTCCGAACGGTCGCCTCAGGATAAGTTCCATGTGGGGCGATCCAAGTTCCGGTGGCTTCAGGCAATGTTTAACCGGACTCCCTGGCCCTATGGGACCAGCGGAACTATTAAACCTGCAATGGGTGTTGACCTATGGAGCCTCTTGTTGGTAGTGGATATTCTCATCCTTTCCCCACATTCTTGATGCGGTTCTCGGACTCGTCAAAGGAAAGGGGGGGGGGGGGGGGCATGTTCCGGTCCAGGCCTATGGTCAAGACCTGAAGGATACCTCTCCATCATTCAGGCAGGCTTAAGGGCCTTAGTCTGGCCCCTCTTCAGATCCTACAGCTCCTGCCAAGTCGCCCCGTTGCGCGTCGACTTCATTCTAACCAGCAGGGGACGCATTTTCACACCTTCACATCTTGCAGTAGAGATACCGGGATGATTGAGATTCTCTCAATTCCACCATCGGCTCTCTCATTCCAGGCAGGGGAATGTTTCTCTCAGACTATCCGAGCAGAGCCTCATAGAGAGAGTGTACCTAGGGGTCTTTGACCTTGGGTAACCAGCAAGTGCTGGTCTGGGGGACCTGTTCGCGACACCTTGGAACCTCAAGCTTCCACTAGTCTTCCCCCCAGTCTCAGACCCCGAGACTCTGGCAAGATGCATTCCGGTGATGGTGGGACAAATTCGACGCCTGCGTCTTCCCTCCTTTTTGTCTGCGGACAATGGGTCTCAACAAAACCAGGTTGTCTGTCAACCTTTCAATGGGAGAGCTCCACTGGGACTATGCGCAGAACGGTTTCTGGACCCTCTGCTTCCCCTGACGGAACTCCCGGGAGAGCTTCTCCCACGGCGCAGACTACTCAAGCAACCACACTGCGACATCTCTCTCGAACCGGGGCGTCGCTTCGGCTTCATGCCTGGAGACACTACGCTTCCTCCTCTAGAAGAGACAACCCGCTACAGTCGCGGTACGGAGGTCGCGTCATCTGCGATAGTCATCCACAGGGGTCTCCCAGGCAAAGTGAAGAGTCTAAGGTGGTGGGTGCCGTGGGAGATATACCTCTTCCCGTGAGGCCTCTTCTCCAGCAATAACGGTCTTATTGCCTTACGGCGGGAGGAAACTCCTTTCCGCTCTCGGCAATGAAGCCTGTCGCTCAGCCTTTCCCTGACCTTCAGGCTTGAAGGAATAACTTTTTCCTGCCCGCTGGATCTATCCTCGCTCATGCGAAGCTACGATCGTCCCTGCCCTAGTCGGAGGAAGACCTCCAACTTGGAGCATGGCTCGGACTTTTAGTCCTTTAAGAGATCTTCTAAAGACCCTTTTACGACAGGCCTCGGATTGTATTCCGCCTTGGGTCTTCTGCTCACTCTGGCCACGGCCAGTGTGTAAGCAATCTTCTTGGTCTCTTACTACTCCCCCCTTTCTAAGGAAGAGGGGAAGGCAACATTCAGGCTCGCTCCTGAGTTGTTGGCTAGACTCAGAATCTGAGGGTCCCGACCCTTCGGTCCGATTCATTCAAGATTTCGAGTCTTCATTCTGTGTGTGATGTCCCAAGACCTTCTCTTTCTTGCCAGTAAGGAATCGAGAGGTTAGCGCTGGGAACAGCTGCAGTTTGGCCTCAGTTGCAGCCGATTTGGGAACACAAGGAGGACATGGGGGGAGAGTCACCAGTATACCTCTTCAGCCCGGACTCGAGTACATTCATCTCGACCTGTCTTCAGACCCTCCCCCGTCACGTCGCCCTACAGCACGATGTTGGATACATCGCAACGTCCTCGCCTTCGAGTAATACTACTCTGTGACGCAGGTGCTACAAGCTGGAGTCTGGAAGCGTCTGATGACCTTCGCAGCCAGCTTCCTGCAGGGCGTGTCCCACAGGAGTCTCGATACGTTTTCTATCGCTCCTCATCGCACAACCCTGCACGATCGCCCGCTTACGCATTCTGCTCCTCATCGCACAACCCTGAACGATCGCCCTCCTGCGGATGCTGATCACCATCGCACCCTTTCACGCGATCATTCACCTGCGCATGCTGCTCGCCATCGCACAACCCTGCACGATCGCCCGCTTACGCATGCTGCTCCTCATCGCACAACCCTGAACGCTCGCCCTCTTGCGGATGCTGATCACCATCGCACCCTATCACGCGATCATTCACCTACACATGCTGCTCGCCATCGCTTACCATCACGCGGTCATTATCGCCAGCGATCTTCTTCACCTACGCGGCAGCACGATCCCTCGCCGTCACGCCATCGCTTGCGTTCGTCGCCTCGGACACGTGTTCATTTACCTGCCCACCCTCACGCCCACTCGCCTGCGCGCCCGCGCGATCGCTCGCCTGCGCGCCCGCGCGACCGCTCGCCTGCGCGCCCGCGCGACAGCTCGCCCGCGCGACAGCTCGCCCGCGCGACAGCTCGCCCGCGCGACAGCTCGCCCGCGCGACAGCTCGCCCGCGCGACAGCTCGCCCGCGCGACAGCTCGCCCGCGCGACAGCTCGCCCGCGCGACAGCTCGCCCGCGCGACCGCTCGCCTGCGCGCCCGCGCGACCGCTCGCCTGCGCGCCCGCGCGACCGCTCGCCTGCGCGCCCGCGCGACCGCTCGCCTGCGCGCCCGCGCGACCATTCGCCTTTGCGCCACCGTTCGCCCTCGCGCGACCATAGTTCGCGGCGAATTCCACAGCCGGTGGTAGCAGCAGGGACGCGTGCTCCTAGACGGCACTCGGGATCACCTCCATCCAAGCACAGGTTGGTAGTGCAGGACGAAGACATTCCCCACCTTCTTTTCAGGCAGGTACCGTCGGGTCCACTCCAAAGGATCGCCCGATCCCTTTCACCTTAGCGAGGATTTCGGACTCTGTGTCCTTGGAGCAGCAGACATGGTTTGGTCCGCTGGCACGGGCGTTAATGAGGGTTATGAAACCAGCACTCGCCGGCCAGGGTAACAAACCAGCGGCTGTCTCTCCTACGCTGAAGAGAAAGAGAGGAGTAGACTTCGTGGTGACTTCCCCCAGGGCGAAGTTGGTTCCCAAGAGGTCGGTCTCGAGGGTCCCCTCTCCTGCACGAGTACTCTCTCCTTCTCCCGCCCTGGAAGGATTTTTGGCGGGGGGGCTTTCCGTTCAAGATTTCTCCATCGGACAAGGGGTGACTGCTTACCTCTTCCTCTGGGAGCTTACCAGGTTCTTTCCCTCCTCGGTTACGGCCCGAGGTTTGGTTCAAGGAAGCTACAGGAAGATCAAGGGTACTTTCCTCCTCTCGAGCTCAGACACCTTGGCCTTTCGTCGTTAAGTATCTACTTGCGGACAAGCTCGATGTTGTACCATCTGGACGCGCTGACTGAAGGCTTCCTTCGGGTGTCTCATCTGTGGAGGTCGACGACCTCAGACACCCTTCCATCCTTGAGAAGAGTTTTGTCTGTGCCCAAGGACAGAGACTTAGACAGCTGCTGTGCGGAGTAAATCGACTTCCGGTTTCACTCCTCCAAGGCGCTTTCTTCCAGACTCTGCAGGGCTCCAGCGCCCTTTTCTTTCAACCACGTCGGCCTAAGTTATCGGCTACGACAACTGGGACAAGGTGTCCAATTGCAGTTTCCTCCTGTCAGGAACAGATGGCACGGGAGACTCCCCCGGGGGGGGCATAGTCCTAAAAGGAGTTCATGAACTCTAGGATCGCAGGTTTTTTCGCTGGGAGGATGCTTAAGGTTACTCATCCGAATGACAGCTTCCCGATGCCCATTCCCGCACAATCTCTGTGAGTAGCCAAGGATATCGCGCCTGCCGTCTCTGTCAGCGAATTCAGTGTCTCTGAACCTCTATGCCATAACGTCAGCAGAGTTGCCCGTTTGGGCAGAATGATCCATACCTTAGGCGAAGGTCTTCCTTAGGATCATCGACGGCTTCACCCCCGGCCCCCTCAGTCGATCCTTTCTTGTAAGGAAGGATCTGAGAGGGGATGTCCATAGTCGACCTCTCAGCCCTGATCAAGTTTGTCGAACAAACTTCGGCCAGCGTAGACCAGCAGAATCGATCAGACTGGTAACGAGGCGACAGGACTCCTTTAACCCTGGATCGGAAAGACGGGTACTTTCAGTTTCCATTCCATCCATCTTCCAGGGTGCTCGTCGAATTCAGCCTAGACTGCAAGTATTCCTGCTTATGATGCAGTGTGGCTATCCCGCCATGGCTTAGCAGGTTTGTTTCCCCAGAGAACTCTCCCTGCCTTCCTCTTGGCCGCTCAGGTGCAGGCTTCCGCCTCCTCTGCTGTTTGGAGGGCTGGTCAACTCCGGTAGGCTCGGGTTTCGACCTTCTTCAGCGCCGGGACAAGCTTCCGGATGCTGACCATGAGTGTGGGCTCATGGTATTTTGCTTGGAGCCTTCTCTTCCTCTGCCTCAACATCTGGAGTATCTGGCCATGATATTGAGTCAACCGCCTTACCACATGGGAAACCCCGCTTCTCGTCCGTCCAGCGAGGTTAAGCAACGTCGGTACTTGGATGGGTGACCACCTGGGGACGCCAGATTCTGTTACCGCATCCTCCGAGCCTTCCTTTCGGTTGACTGTGGCAAGACTGAGGAGAGTCGCAGTACCTGTTCTCAGTCAAGCAGAGCTTTCAGCCCTACCTTGGAACGTTTCCTAGTTCTTCTTTCCTCATTGACCCGTCTATAGTCCGAACGGTCGCCTCAGGATAAGTTCCATGTGGGGCGATCCAAGTTCCGGTGGCTTCAGGCAATGTTTAACCGGACTCCCTGGCCCTATGGGACCAGCGGAACTATTAAACCTGCAATGGGTGTTGACCTATGGAGCCTCTTGTTGGTAGTGGATATTCTCATCCTTTCCCCACATTCTTGATGCGGTTCTCGGACTCGTCAAAGGAAAGGGGGGGGGGGTGGCATGTTCCGGTCCAGGCCTATGGTCAAGACCTGAAGGATACCTCTCCATCATTCAGGCAGGCTTAAGGGCCTTAGTCTGGCCCCTCTTCAGATCCTACAGCTCCTGCCAAGTCGCCCCGTTGCGCGTCGACTTCATTCTAACCAGCAGGGGACGCATTTTCACACCTTCACATCTTGCAGTAGAGATACCGGGATGATTGAGATTCTCTCAATTCCACCATCGGCTCTCTCATTCCAGGCAGGGGAATGTTTCTCTCAGACTATCCGAGCAGAGCCTCATAGAGAGAGTGTACCTAGGGGTCTTTGACCTTGGGTAACCAGCAAGTGCTGGTCTGGGGGACCTGTTCGCGACACCTTGGAACCTCAAGCTTCCACTAGTCTTCCCCCCAGTCTCAGACCCCGAGACTCTGGCAAGATGCATTCCGGTGATGGTGGGACAAATTCGACGCCTGCGTCTTCCCTCCTTTTTGTCTGCGGACAATGGGTCTCAACAAAACCAGGTTGTCTGTCAACCTTTCAATGGGAGAGCTCCACTGGGACTATGCGCAGAACGGTTTCTGGACCCTCTGCTTCCCCTGACGGAACTCCCGGGAGAGCTTCTCCCACGGCGC
Source organism: Palaemon carinicauda (assembly GCF_036898095.1). Lineage (NCBI taxonomy): Eukaryota > Metazoa > Arthropoda > Malacostraca > Decapoda > Palaemonidae > Palaemon > Palaemon carinicauda. Next base: position 100,536,183 of record NC_090725.1, on the reverse strand, counting down.
AGACTACTCAAGCAACCACACTGCGACATCTCTCTCGAACCGGGGCGTCGCTTCGGCTTCATGCCTGGAGACACTACGCTTCCTCCTCTAGAAGAGACAACCCGCTACAGTCGCGGTACGGAGGTCGCGTCATCTGCGATAGTCATCCACAGGGGTCTCCCAGGCAAAGTGAAGAGGTTAAGGTGGTGGGTGCCGTGGGAGATATACCTCTTCCCGTGAGGCCTCTTCTCCAGCAATAACGGTCTTATTGCCTTTCGGCGGGAGGAAACTCCTTTCCGCTCTCGGCAATGAAGCCTGTCGCTCAGCCTTTCCCTGACCTTCAGGCTTGAAGGAATAACTTTTTCCTGCCCGCTGGATCTATCCTCGCTCATGCGAAGCTACGATCGTCCCTGCCCTAGTCGGAGGAAGACCTCCAACTTGGAGCATGGCTCGGACTTTTAGTCCTTTAAGAGATCTTCTAAAGACCCTTTTACGACAGGCCTCGGATTGTATTCCGCCTTGGGTCTTCTGCTCACTCTGGCCACGGCCAGTGTGTAAGCAATCTTCTTGGTCTCTTACTACTCCCCCCTTTCTAAGGAAGAGGGGAAGGCAACATTCAGGCTCGCTCCTGAGTTGTTGGCTAGACTCAGAATCTGAGGGTCCCGACCCTTCGGTACGATTCATTCAAGATTTCGAGTCTCCATTCTGTGTGTGATGTCCCAAGACCTTCTCTTTCTTGCCAGTAAGGAATCGAGAGGTTAGCGCTGGGAACAGCTGCAGTTTGGCCTCAGTTGCAGCCGATTTGGGAACACAAGGAGGACATGGGGGGAGAGTCACCAGTATACCTCTTCAGCCCGGACTCGAGTACATTCATCTCGACCTGTCTTCAGACCCTCCCCCGTCACGTCGCCCTACAGCACGATGTTGGATACATCGCAACGTCCTCGCCTTCGAGTAATACTACTCTGTGACGCAGGTGCTACAAGCTGGAGTCTGGAAGCGTCTGATGACCTTCGCAGCCAGCTTCCTGCAGGGCGTGACCCACAGGAGTCTCGATACGTTTTCTATCGCTCCTCATCGCACAACCCTGCACGATCGCCCGCTTACGCATTCTGCTCCTCATCGCACAACCCTGAACGATCGCCCTCCTGCGGATGCTGATCACCATCGCACCCTTTCACGCGATCATTCACCTGCGCATGCTGCTCGCCATCGCACAACCCTGCACGATCGCCCGCTTACGCATGCTGCTCCTCATCGCACAACCCTGAACGCTCGCCCTCTTGCGGATGCTGATCACCATCGCACCCTATCACGCGATCATTCACCTACACATGCTGCTCGCCATCGCTTACCATCACGCGGTCATTATCGCCAGCGATCTTCTTCACCTACGCGGCAGCACGATCCCTCGCCGTCACGCCATCGCTTGCGTTCGTCGCCTCGGACACGTGTTCATTTACCTGCCCACCCTCACGCCCACTCGCCTGCGCGCCCGCGCGATCGCTCGCCTGCGCGCCCGCGCGACAGCTCGCCCGCGCGACCGCTCGCCCGCGCGACAGCTCGCCCGCGCGACCGCTCGCCCGCGCGACCGCGCGACCGCTCGCCCGCGCGACCGCTCGCCCGCGCGACCGCTCGCCCGCGCGACCGCTCGCCCGCGCGACAGCTCGCCCGCGCGACCGCTCGCCCGCGCGACCGCTCGCCTGTGCGCCTGCGCGACCATTCGCCTTTGCGCGACCGTTCGCCCTCGCGCGACCATAGTTCGCGGCGAATTCCACAGCCGGTGGTAGCAGCAGGGACGCGTGCTCCTAGACGGCACTCGGGATCACCTCCATCCAAGCACAGGTTGGTAGTGCAGGACGAAGACATTCCCCACCTTCTTTTCAGGCAGGTACCGTCGGGTCCACTCCAAAGGATCGCCCGATCCCTTTCACCTTAGCGAGGATTTCGGACTCTGTGTCCTTGGAGCAGCAGACATGGTTTGGTCCGCTGGCACGGGCGTTAATGAGGGTTATGAAACCAGCACTCGCCGGCCAGGGTAACAAACCAGCGGCTGTCTCTCCTACGCTGAAGAGAAAGAGAGGAGTAGACTTCGTGGTGACTTCCCCCAGGGCGAAGTTGGTTCCCAAGAGGTCGGTCTCGAGGGTCCCCTCTCCTGCACGAGTACTCTCTCCTTCTCCCGCCCTGGAAGGATTTTTGGCGGGGGGGCTTTCCGTTCAAGATTTCTCCATCGGACAAGGGGTGACTGCTTACCTCTTCCTCTGGGAGCTTACCAGGTTCTTTCCCTCCTCGGTTACGGCCCGAGGTTTGGTTCAAGGAAGCTACAGGAAGATCAAGGGTACTTTCCTCCTCTCGAGCTCAGACACCTTGGCCTTTCGTCGTTAAGTATCTACTTGCGGACAAGCTCGATGTTGTACCATCTGGACGCGCTGACTGAAGGCTTCCTTCGGGTGTCTCATCTGTGGAGGTCGACGACCTCAGACACCCTTCCATCCTTGAGAAGAGTTTTGTCTGTGCCCAAGGACAGAGACTTAGACAGCTGCTGTGCGGAGTAAATCGACTTCCGGTTTCACTCCTCCAAGGCGCTTTCTTCCAGACTCTGCAGGGCTCCAGCGCCCTTTTCTTTCAACCACGTCGGCCTAAGTTATCGGCTACGACAACTGGGACAAGGTGTCCAATTGCAGTTTCCTCCTGTCAGGAACAGATGGCACGGGAGACTCCCCCGGGGGGGGCATAGTCCTAAAAGGAGTTCATGAACTCTAGGATCGCAGGTTTTTTCGCTGGGAGGATGCTTAAGGTTACTCATCCGAATGACAGCTTCCCGATGCCCATTCCCGCACAATCTCTGTGAGTAGCCAAGGATATCGCGCCTGCCGTCTCTGTCAGCGAATTCAGTGTCTCTGAACCTCTATGCCATAACGTCAGCAGAGTTGCCCGTTTGGGCAGAATGATCCATACCTTAGGCGAAGGTCTTCCTTAGGATCATCGACGGCTTCACCCCCGGCCCCCTCAGTCGATCCTTTCTTGTAAGGAAGGATCTGAGAGGGGATGTCCATAGTCGACCTCTCAGCCCTGATCAAGTTTGTCGAACAAACTTCGGCCAGCGTAGACCAGCAGAATCGATCAGACTGGTAACGAGGCGACAGGACTCCTTTAACCCTGGATCGGAAGGACGGGTACTTTCAGTTTCCATTCCATCCATCTTCCAGGGTGCTCGTCGAATTCAGCCTAGACTGCAAGTATTCCTGCTTATGATGCAGTGTGGCTATCCCACCGTGGCATAGCAGGTTTGTTTCCCCAGAGAACTCTCCCTGCCTTCCTCTTGGCCGCTCAGGTGCAGGCTTCCGCCTCCTCTGCTGTTTGGAGGGCTGGTCAACTCCGGTAGGCTCGGGTTTCGACCTTCTTCAGCGCCGGGACAAGCTTCCGGATGCTGACCATGAGTGTGGGCTCATGGTATTTTGCTTGGAGCCTTCTCTTCCTCTGCCTCAACATCTGGAGTATCTGGCCATGATATTGAGTCAACCGCCTTACCACATGGGAAACCCCGCTTCTCGTCCGTCCAGCGAGGTTAAGCAACGTCGGTACTTGGATGGGTGACCACCTGGGGACGCCAGATTCTGTTACCGCATCCTCCGAGCCTTCCTTTCGGTTGACTGTGGCAAGACTGAGGAGAGTCGCAGTACCTGTTCTCAGTCAAGCAGAGCTTTCAGCCCTACCTTGGAACGTTTCCTAGTTCTTCTTTCCTCATTGACCCGTCTATAGTCCGAACGGTCGCCTCAGGATAAGTTCCATGTGGGGCGATCCAAGTTCCGGTGGCTTCAGGCAATGTTTAACCGGACTCCCTGGCCCTATGGGACCAGCGGAACTATTAAACCTGCAATGGGTGTTGACCTATGGAGCCTCTTGATGGTAGTGGATATTCTCATCCTTTCCCCACATTCTTGATGCGGTTCTCGGACTCGTCAAAGGAAAGGGGGGGGGGGGGCATGTTCCGGTCCAGGCCTATGGTCAAGACCTGAAGGATACCTCTCCATCATTCAGGCAGGCTTAAGGGCCTTAGTCTGGCCCCTCTTCAGATCCTACAGCTCCTGCCAAGTCGCCCCGTTGCGCGTCGACTTCATTCTAACCAGCAGGGGACGCATTTTCACACCTTCACATCTTGCAGTAGAGATACCGGGATGATTGAGATTCTCTCAATTCCACCATCGGCTCTCTCATTCCAGGCAGGGGAATGTTTCTCTCAGACTATCCGAGCAGAGCCTCATAGAGAGAGTGTACCTAGGGGTCTTTGACCTTGGGTAACCAGCAAGTGCTGGTCTGGGGGACCTGTTCGCAACACCTTGGAACCTCAAGCTTCCACTAGTCTTCCCCCCAGTCTCAGACCCCGAGACTCTGGCAAGATGCATTCCGGTGATGGTGGGACAAATTCGACGCCTGCGTCTTCCCTCCTTTTTGTCTGCGGACAATGGGTCTCGACAAAACCAGGTTGTCTGTCAACCTTTCAATGGGAGAGCTCCACTGGGACTATGCGCAGAACGGTTTCTGGACCCTCTGCTTCCCCTGACGGAACTCCCGGGAGAGCTTCTCCCACGGCGCAGACTACTCAAGCAACCACACTGCGACATCTCTCTCGAACCGGGGCGTCGCTTCGGCTTCATGCCTGGAGACACTACGCTTCCTCCTCTAGAAGAGACAACCCGCTACAGTCGCGGTACGGAGGTCGCGTCATCTGCGATAGTCATCCACAGGGGTCTCCCAGGCAAAGTGAAGAGTCTAAGGTGGTGGGTGCCGTGGGAGATATACCTCTTCCCGTGAGGCCTCTTCTCCAGCAATAACGGTCTTATTGCCTTTCGGCGGGAGGAAACTCCTTTCCGCTCTCGGCAATGAAGCCTGTCGCTCAGCCTTTCCCTGACCTTCAGGCTTGAAGGAATAACTTTTTCCTGCCCGCTGGATCTATCCTCGCTCATGCGAAGCTACGATCGTCCCTGCCCTAGTCGGAGGAAGACCTCCAACTTGGAGCATGGCTCGGACTTTTAGTCCTTTAAGAGATCTTCTAAAGACCCTTTTACGACAGGCCTCGGATTGTATTCCGCCTTGGGTCTTCTGCTCACTCTGGCCACGGCCAGTGTGTAAGCAATCTTCTTGGTCTCTTACTACTCCCCCCTTTCTAAGGAAGAGGGGAAGGCAACATTCAGGCTCGCTCCTGAGTTGTTGGCTAGACTCAGAATCTGAGGGTCCCGACCCTTCGGTCCGATTCATTCAAGATTTCAAGTCTCCATTCTGTGTGTGATGTCCCAAGACCTTTTCTTTCTTGCCAGTAAGGAATCGAGAGGTTAGCGCTGGGAACAGCTGCAGTTTGGCCTCAGTTGCAGCCGATTTGGGAACACAAGGAGGACATGGGGGGAGAGTCACCAGTATACCTCTTCAGCCCGGACTCGAGTACATTCATCTCGACCTGTCTTCAGACCCTCCCCCGTCACGTCGCCCTACAGCACGATGTTGGATACATCGCAACGTCCTCGCCTTCGAGTAATACTACTCTGTGACGCAGGTGCTACAAGCTGGAGTCTGGAAGCGTCTGATGACCTTCGCAGCCAGCTTCCTGCAGGGCGTGACCCACAGGAGTCTCGATACGTTTTCTATCGCTCCTCATCGCACAACCCTGCAAGATCGCCCGCTTACGCATTCTGCTCCTCATCGCACACCCTGAACGATCGCCCTCCTGCGGATGCTGATCACCATCGCACCCTTTCACGCGATCATTCACCTGCGCATGCTGCTCGCCATCGCACAACCCTGCACGATCGCCCGCTTACGCATGCTGCTCCTCATCGCACAACCCTGAACGCTCGCCCTCTTGCGGATGCTGATCACCATCGCACCCTATCACGCGATCATTCACCTACACATGCTGCTCGCCATCGCTTACCATCACGCGGTCATTATCGCCAGCGATCTTCTTCACCTACGCGGCAGCACGATCCCTCGCCGTCACGCCATCGCTTGCGTTCGTCGCCTCGGACACGTGTTCATTTACCTGCCCACCCTCACGCCCACTCGCCAGCGCGCCCGCGCGATCGCTCGCCTGCGCGCCCGCGCGACCGCTCGCCTGCGCGCCTGCGCGCCCGCGCGCCCGCGCGACAGCTCGCCTGCGCGACAGCTCGCCCGCGCGACAGCTCGCCCGCGCGACAGCTCGCCCGCGCGACAGCTCGCCCGCGCGACAGCTCGCCTGCGCGCCCGCGCGACCGCTCGCCTGCGCGCCCGCGCGACCGCTCGCCTGTGCGCCCGCGCGACCATTCGCCTTTGCGCGACCGTTCGCCCTCGCGCGACCATAGTTCGCGGCGAATTCCACAGCCGGTGGTAGCAGCAGGGACGCGTGCTCCTAGACGGCACTCGGGATCACCTCCATCCAAGCACAGGTTGGTAGTGCAGGACGAAGACATTCCCCACCTTCTTTTCAGGCAGGTACCGTCGGGTCCACTCCAAAGGATCGCCCGATCCCTTTCACCTTAGCGAGGATTTCGGACTCTGTGTCCTTGGAGCAGCAGACATGGTTTGGTCCGCTGGCACGGGCGTTAATGAGGGTTATGAAACCAGCACTCACCGGCCAGGGTAACAAACCAGCGGCTGTCTCTCCTACGCTGAAGAGAAAGAGAGGAGTAGACTTCGTGGTGACTTCCCCCAGGGCGAAGTTGGTTCCCAAGAGGTCGGTCTCGAGGGTCCCCTCTCCTGCACGAGTACTCTCTCCTTCTCCCGGCCTGGAAGGATTTTTGGCGGGGGGGCTTTCCGTTCAAGATTTCTCCATCGGACAAGGGGTGACTGCTTACCTCTTCCTCTGGGAGCTTACCAGGTTCTTTCCCTCCTCGGTTATGGCCCGAGGTTTGGTTCAAGGAAGCTACAGGAAGATCAAGGGTACTTTCCTCCTCTCGAGCTCAGACACCTTGGCCTTTCGTCGTTAAGTATCTACTTGCGGACAAGCTCGATGTTGTACCATCTGGACGCGCTGACTGAAGGCTTCCTTCGGGTGTCTCATCTGTGGAGGTCGACGACCTCAGACACCCTTCCATCCTTGAGAAGAGTTTTGTCTGTGCCCAAGGACAGAGACTTAGACAGCTGCTGTGCGGAGTAAATCGACTTCCGGTTTCACTCCTCCAAGGCGCTTTCTTCCAGACTCTGCAGGGCTCCAGCGCCCTTTTCTTTCAACCACGTCGGCCTAAGTTATCGGCTACGACAACTGGGACAAGTTGTCCAATTGCAGTTTCCTCCTGTAAGGAACAGATGGCACGGGAGACTCCCCCAGGGGGGGGGCATAGTCCTAAAAGGAGTTCATGAACTCTAGGATTGCAGGTTTTTTCGCTGGGAGGATGCTTAAGGTTACTCATCCGAATGACAGCTTCCCGATGCCCATTCCCGCACAATCTCTGTGAGTAGCCAAGGATATCGCGCCTGCCGTCTCTGTCAGCGAATTCAGTGTCTCTGAACCTCTATGCCATAACGTCAGCAGAGTTGCCCGTTTGGGCAGAATGATCCATACCTTAGGCGAAGGTCTTCCTTAGGATCATCGACGGCTTCACCCCCGGCCCCCTCAGTCGATCCTTTCTTATAAGGAAGGATCTGAGAGGGGATGTCCATAGTCGACCTCTCAGCCCTGATCAAGTTTGTCGAACAAACTTTGGCCAGCGTAGACCAGCAGAATCGATCAGACTGGTAACGAGGCGACAGGACTCCTTTAACCCTGGATCGGAAGGACGGGTACTTTCAGTTTCCATTCCATCCATCTTCCAGGGTGCTCGTCGAATTCAGCCTAGACTGCAAGTATTCCTGCTTATGATGCAGTGTGGCTATCCCGCCGTGGCATAGCAGGTTTGTTTCCCCAGAGAACTCTCCCTGCCTTCCTCTTGGCCGCTCAGGTGCAGGCTTCCGCCTCCTCTGCTGTTTGGAGGGCTGGTCAACTCCGGTAGGCTCGGGTTTCGACCTTCTTCAGCGCCGGGACAAGCTTCCGGATGCTGACCATGAGTGTGGGCTCATGGTATTTTGCTTGGAGCCTTCTCTTCCTCTGCCTCAACATCTGGAGTATCTGGCCATGATATTGAGTCAACCGCCTTACCACATTGGAAACCCCGCTTCTCGTCCGTCCAGCGAGGTTAAGCAACGTCGGTACTTGGATGGGTGACCACCTGGGGACGCCAGATTCTGTTACCGCATCCTCCGAGCCTTCCTTTCGGTTGACTGTGGCAAGACTGAGGAGAGTCGCAGTACCTGTTCTCAGTCAAGCAGAGCTTTCAGCCCTACCTTGGAACGTTTCCTAGTTCTTCTTTCCTCATTGACCCGTCTATAGTCCGAACGGTCGCCTCAGGATAAGTTCCATGTGGGGCGATCCAAGTTCCGGTGGCTTCAGGCAATGTTTAACCGGACTCCCTGGCCCTATGGGACCAGCGGAACTATTAAACCTGCAATGGGTGTTGACCTATGGAGCCTCTTGTTGGTAGTGGATATTCTCATCCTTTCCCCACATTCTTGATGCGGTTCTCGGACTCGTCAAAGGAAAGGGGGGGGGGGCATGTTCCGATCCAGGCCTATGGTCAAGACCTGAAGGATACCTCTCCATCATTCAGGCAGGCTTAAGGGCCTTAGTCTGGCTCCTCTTCAGATCCTACAGCTCCTGCCGAGTCGCCCCGTTGCGCGTCGACTTCATTCTAACCAGCAGGGGACGCATTTTCACACCTTCACATCTTGCAGTAGAGATACCGGGATGATTGAGATTCTCTCAATTCCACCATCGGCTCTCTCATTCCAGGCAGGGGAATGTTTCTCTCAGACTATCCGAGCAGAGCCTCATAGAGAGAGTGTACCTAGGGGTCTTTGACCTTGGGTAACCAGCAAGTGCTGGTCTGGGGGACCTGTTCGCGACACCTTGGAACCTCAAGCTTCCACTAGTCTTCCCCCCAGTCTCAGACCCCGAGACTCTGGCAAGATGCATTCCGGTGATGGTGGGACAAATTCGACGCCTGCGTCTTCCCTCCTTTTTGTCTGCGGACAATGGGTCTCAACAAAACCAGGTTGTCTGTCAACCTTTCAATGGGAGAGCTCCACTGGGACTATGCGCAGAACGGTTTCTGGACCCTCTGCTTCCCCTGACGGAACTCCCGGGAGAGCTTCTCCCACGGCGCAGACTACTCAAGCAACCACACTGCGACATCTCTCCCGAACCGGGGCGTCGCTTCGGCTTCATGCCTGGAGACACTACGCTTCCTCCTCTAGAAGAGACAACCCGCTACAGTCGCGGTATGGAGGTCGCGTCATCTGCGATAGTCATCCACAGGGGTCTCCCAGGCAAAGTGAAGAGTCTAAGGTGGTGGGTGCCGTGGGAGATATACCTCTTCCCGTGAGGCCTCTTCTCCAGCAATAACGGTCTTATTGCCTTTCGGCGGGAGGAAACTCCTTTCCGCTCTCGGCAATGAAGCCTGTCGCTCAGCCTTTCCCTGACCTTCAGGCTTGAAGGAATAACTTTTTCCTGCCCGCTGGATCTATCCTCGCTCATGCGAAGCTACGATCGTCCCTGCCCTAGTCGGAGGAAGACCTCCAACTTGGAGCATGGCTCGGACTTTTAGTCCTTTAAGAGATCTTCTAAAGACCCTTTTACGACAGGCCTCGGATTGTATTCCGCCTTGGGTCTTCTGCTCACTCTGGCCACGGCCAGTGTGTAAGCAATCTTCTTGGTCTCTTACTACTCCCCCCTTTCTAAGGAAGAGGGGAAGGCAACATTCAGGCTCGCTCCTGAGTTGTTGGCTAGACTCAGAATCTGAGGGTCCCGACCCTTCGGTCCGATTCATTCAAGATTTCGAGTCTCCATTCTGTGTGTGATGTCCCAAGACCTTTTCTTTCTTGCCAGTAAGGAATCGAGAGGTTAGCGCTGGGAACAGCTGCAGTTTGGCCTCAGTTGCAGCCGATTTGGGAACACAAGGAGGACATGGGGGGAGAGTCACCAGTATACCTCTTCAGCCCGGACTCGAGTACATTCATCTCGACCTGTCTTCAGACCCTCCCCCGTCACGTCGCCCTACAGCACGATGTTGGATACATCGCAACGTCCTCGCCTTCGAGTAATACTACTCTGTGACGCAGGTGCTACAAGCTGGAGTCTGGAAGCGTCTGATGACCTTCGCAGCCCGCTTCCTGCAGGGCGTGACCCACAGGAGTCTCGATACGTTTTCTATCGCTCTGTGGTGGCTACACAACAGCTGGTCTAACCTCAGGCTCCTTTTTGGACAGGTAGCAGAAGGTTGAGGGCATTGTTATCAGGTTTTAGTCTGCATGAACGAAAGAAGTATGTCTGGCCCTTACTTCTTTCTTCATCATCCCCTCTACGGGGAAGCAGCATTCTGGTCTCTGCATAGCTGACCTCGAACCTCTGCAGGTAAACCATGCTTCCTTGTGTTCCGATTATTGAGTCAATACTGTCGCGTCCCCCATACCCTGACGAGGTGGTATTGGGAACGTCCTAACCCAGAGTTCCTTCTGGAACTCCAGGTCAACTGCCTAAGACGGGTCACACTTCTTCCTTCACACACAAGCTTACGGAGCAAGGTACTTGTGAGGTGCAGGGACTCCTTTTCTCGAGTGCGACTCACTCGGATTCTGAGTCCCCGGGTAAAGCCAAAGCCAGTATGGCTGGGGACTTTCCACCCTTCCTAAGGGATAAGTCACCCTTTGTAAATAGCGTGGTTTGTATTTCGGTTACGGAACAAATGACAAATTCGAAGATAATTTGTATTTTTCCTAACCATACAAACCTTAGCTATTTACACATATTTGCCCGCCAGCCCTGTCCCCCAAGACAAGTCCTACCTCTAAGTGAAAGTGAGTATTCACGTGTGTGTGAGGGGGAGGAGGGGTAGCTAGCTACCACTCCCCTACCCCCCCGCTAACTAGCGCGGGGGTAATACACCCTCGTTAAATTCTAATGGCTCGCCATTTCAGCTACGCTAAAAGTAATAACCCTTTGTAAATAGCTAAGGTTTGTATTGTTAGGAAAAATACAAATTATCTTCGAATTTGTCATATTCAGACTTTTAAAACCTTCCCTTTAACTTAATGCATACTAAACTAAAACAGGCACAAATATTAAAATGTTAGAATATTAAAGTAAAACATGTATAAAAAAAATAAAGATTGTTACTGTACTCACCACGAAAGAAGTTGAAGAAAAACTTGAATGATGATGGCGATGAATTTGCTGCACAGTAGAAATGATGATGATGAAGCTGATGATGTCTTCTACTGTGCAGCCAATGATAGTATTTTACGTCTCTTCAGACGGAGGTGTCTTTTCCTGGGACACCTCTTCAACTTCTTCCTGGGACACTTCTTTAATTTCTTCCAAAGGCGTAGTAGCAGGAGGAACTGGCTCTTTTTTGCGAGGCTGGAAGAACATTTTGATCGGAAGTTGTTGCCGCTGCTTCTTTTTTCGCTCTAAGAGCATCCTGTAGGGAGTCATGTCGTCATCGATCTTGTTGCAGAATTGCATAGAACGAACCATATCCTCGTCCCACTCTTGCGACATTTCTTTCAACTCCTTCGCAAGGTTGCAGAGCTTGGCAAGCCGTTCTAATGTTAAGCCCGTTTCTTCGACATTTTCTTGGGTCTCTTCCTGTGTTTCACTGTCTTCTTCACTGGCCGATTTCGTCAGGTGGTTCTAGGTCTGCGTCAGTTAGCGGCTGAGAATGGCAGTCCAACAACTCGTCGACGTCTTCAGTCGTCATGTCGCCAAACCCGTCACCTCCAATTATCGCAGCCAACTGCACAGATTTGCGTATTGCAGAGTGTTGAATCTCAGCAGGTGTAAATCCCTCGTCATCGTAAACAATCTGGGGCCACAACTTCTTCCAGCTCGCATTGACAGTAGCAGGTTTCATTTCTTGCAGTGCCTTCTAGATGTTCTGCAGGCACGTGGCTATTGTGTACTTCCGCCAGTACGCCTTCAAATTGAAAGTTTCATCCTCCTCATCTTGGGCAGCATCCACACACGCAACGAGGTCCGCCAAGGTATTTTTCGTGTAGAGGGCCTTGAACGCCTTGATAACCCCCTGGTCCATCGGTTGAATTAATGACGTGGTGTTGGGTGGCAGGAACTCAACCTGAATGCCCTCATGCGACAGATCAGTTGCGTGTCCACCAGCGTTATCCATAAGGAGAAGGATCTTAAATGGCAAGCCCTTCTTTACGAGATATTTGCTGAGTTGCGGGATAAAACACTGGTGGAACCAGTTGGAGGTCAGCATCTTCGTAATCCATGCTTTTTGATTATGCATCCAGTACACAGGAAGGAGATTCTTATTTTTATTTTTCAAAGCGCGAGGATTTTTCGACTTGTAATAAGCCCCGGCTTTAGCAAAAATCCAGCAGCATTGCCACACATCACGAGGGTTACGCGATCTTTGAACGCTTTAAAGCCAGAGGCTTTGGCTTCTTCTTTAAACAGGAAAGTTCGCGATGGCATTCTCTTCCAAAACAAGCCAGTCTTATCCATATTAAACACTTGTTCCGGCTTGTGTCCACCTTCAGCGATAATGTTCTTGAACGTCTCATTCGCGTAAGTTTCAGCAGCGGTAGTGTCAGCGGAAGCAGCCTCACCATGCAGGGAAACGCTTTTCAGGCCGAAGCGTTTCTGAAACTTCGCGAACCATCCTTTGCTGGCGGAAAAACGTGGTTTCTGAGGCTGGGAATCAGTGGATGTCCCTGGTTGAGGTTCATCTACATCATCTTCGTCTTCTTCAGCATGGTCGCCATCGTCGTCTTGAGGTTCCTTTGCCGCAAAATTCTCATACAAGCCCAAAGCCTTGGTTCGGATGGTGTTCGTATCCAAGGTTATGTTCTTCTTCCGGCAGTTGGCAATCCAGACTGCTAAAGCACCTTCCATACGGACGATCGTTTTATTACGCGTGGTAACGACTCGCTTCGCTGATCTGCTAAAGGTGATGGCAGCTGTCTTTCTAATGTTCGCCTCGTCCTTCTTGATGTAGCGAACGGTGGATTCGTTCACTCCAAAATGGCGGGCTGCGGCCGCGTAACTTCTGCCTTCTTTTAACATATCGAGAAGTGTCACCTTCTCAGCAATCATCATCATCTTTTGGTGGCGTTTAGGCTCACTACCAGCCTTAGTAGAAGCAGAACGCTTGGGAGCCATTTTACAGTAGGGGTTAAACTTGGTGGCGTTTAGGCTCACTACCAGCCTTAGTAGAAGCAGAACGCTTGGGAGCCATTTTACAGTAGGGGTTAAACAGAAAGTTCAACAAAAAGTTCAACTTAAAACAGTCACACACAGCACAGATTAAAGTTCACAGTAACGTAGCAGCATCTACCCGGCGAGAGAGCGGCAAACAAAGTGGCCGCGAAAAGATGCTGGAGGTTGGAGAAGCGGTCAAAACACCAATCACAGGCTAGATTTCAAAACTTGGGATCTGATTCGTCATCTATCAGCACTTGAACCAATCACCGTCTGTCTTACAAGCTACGTAGTAGTTACCAATTCAAATACAAGGTACTTCGTATACAGCTTTACGTATGCTATTTTACGCTTGTTTTGTTGTAGGATATGTACGCTTATTCGAGATGTGATTTTTGCAACAAAGAATATTATTGGATGCAGTACTACGTACGTATACTTACAAAAGATTCATGGAAAAGATGCACATCCATTACATTTGTAGTAGTAGCCATCAGCAGCCTTACACCATTCAAATACGGTATGACTCCATCTGATTTGCGTTTCATGTTCGATTTAATTTTACTACGTACTGTATACTGAATTATCGTATGATCACATTCTCTTTTCGTGTTTTATTTCTTTCTGTACTGAATTATATGTCATATGTAATGCAATGAACCATCAGTAAGAGCAGATATTACTAATTACAGTATTAATGGAATTAACGAAATACGTATTTGGGGTGAATCCGCGATAGTCGAACCGCGAAGTAGCGAGGGCTCACTGTAGTACTTTCTTCTTACTTCTCAAGTTTTAAATTGTACTTCATAAAAGGAACATTTTAGTTTGCAATTAATTGGTCCTTTCAGTATTTTTTTTTCCTTAGTCAGAGATTAAAGGAAGTTACAGTTCAGTTTATTTTATACGATGCAGTATTCTTTACAATCGCCGTAGCGCACGATTTTATGTATCATTGTTGCTTTGGTGGTTTTCGGTATACTAAAATTGTGCGTATATTATTTGTAGATGTTCCAAAGATGCGAGTGATGATTCATCTTTTATTGGAACCCCTTAATTTAAGGGTTTATTTTAATTTATAAATATTATATCAATTAAGGTAATATTTGATATTTAATATTTTGTTACATTTATATGGGATTCGGTACTTTTGCATTCCCATTCAAACAATTGTCCAGTGACAGAATTATAAGTCTCTCCCTTCGGAGTTCATTTCGTTTGAGAGAGAGTATACTTTGGTTTTCAGGTAATTATGAAACTATCTTTGTGCCTAAGAGTAAAGTGCAAATTTTTTAGTGATAAATTGTGCAGTGAATTTTATTCAGTGGACAGTGCTTCTATTCGGACCTGTCGTTATCTTAGCCTTAGACCTCTGTCGAGCTCCCGGACCCAGGGGAGAAGTTAAGTCGAACGGCGAAAGGAATCGAGAGGGTAACCAGGCGTTACAGTCTTTTAAGACCCAAACTGAAGTCCTCTCGAGCGTTTTCTGTCGATCACCAGAACACTCACCCTAGCTATAGATCAAGCGAGGTATTAGTGTTTTCAAAGGCGCTAAGCTGAAAACAAAATTAGATTCGTTCTGCGTGTCTTACGTTTCATGCGGCGCAGACGCACTGCCGCCACCTCCACCTGATGGGTGTCGTCTCTCGACAGTGGCAAGCGCTATGGATCGACGAAGATAATGCTGAATACGTTTCGCCTAAGGTTGATCCTTGATCTTTGTAGTTAGGCATGAAGCAGCATCTATCTTCGTTTATGCAGTCTTTTCAGCCTGCTGTTAACAGTGCGGTTGGGTGTCTCGATTCCGGTCTTTGACACGGTCGCACAGGCGACGTGTCTTTAACGGTGAGGAATGTTCAATGGTGGGGGAAAGTGGATGCTTTACTTCGATTACCTGCTCAACGTAAACCGACTGCTCATAGCACCTAGTATCAATCTATACAGACGCTCCGACGTTCGCCAGGCCGCAGAGCCGGCGAAGCGTCATCTGAACGGTGCGGCAACGGAAGCGGAACGTCGACGGAATGGAGCGAAGCACCACTTCAGTGTGGACGCTTCAGCGTCAGTGTGGACGCTTTAGCGTCAGTGTGGACGCTTCGGTGTCAGTGTGGACGCTTCAGCGTCAGTGTGGACGCTTTCAGTGTCAGTATGGACACTTCAGCGTCAGTATGGACACTTCAGCACCAGTGTGGACGCTTCAGCGTCGGGGTGGACGCTTCAGCGTCGGGGTGGACGCTTCAGCGTCGGGGTGGACGCTTCAGCGTCGGGGTGGACGCTTCAGCGTCGGGGTGGACGCTTCAGCGTCGGAGTGGACGCTTCGCTACCTACTGTATGACAATAGACTCTGTGTCTACCTGACCATGAACGTCTAGTGTTAAGTTATTGTTGCTCCAGGCGCTATATTAAGAAATAAATCTTAACTAGAAAGATATTATATTCTCGGACCAAGGCCTGGTGGGCTAACTCTTGGTTGTGAGAACTTGAATTAAAACCTCTAAGTATTGAGGTCTGAATTCAGAATCATAAGGAGTGGATTCCTAAGAATCAAGACGTCTCTTCCTAGGATAGAGATTGTAAAAGGAAGGGAATAACTTTCAGAAACTCATGAGAATTTTTCTTAAGAGTTTCCCTCATATTTTTTACCTGCTGCTCCTCGTTCCGACTTCAGAGTTTTCGCTAGTTGAGTTGGTGGTGTCTCTATTTATTTTATTTTTATTACTAGCCAGCTACAACCCTAGTTGGGAAAGCAAGATGCTTTAACCCAAAGGGCTCCTTTAGGGAACAATGGCCTAGTAAATTAATGGTAAAATAAATAAATAAATTAACATTAAATCATTCTCAGAAAAATAACGAACCTTACTGTAGAGATTGATACAGCGCTTGCATCTGCAACTACAGAAAGGGCATTAGAGCCTTTATGAGAATAGAACGTAAAAGTATATCTCCCACCACGGACAGATCTTTTATGATTTAATGTATTATGTTTTTAAACCGCTCTTGTTAGTGACTCGTTAACATAGCGCAGTGCTCTGGAGGAGGTGTTTGTTCGTGTTCACCTTGCCCCTAGTCCTATATCTCTAACTTATGTTCCAACCCTTGGGAGAAGGAAGGTCGGTAGGCTGAGGTTCTTCGAGGACCTTGTGCATTATACGTCTGTTCCGCCGAGCGATATTGTTGACGCAGTCCAAGACATTCTTTCTCCACTTTGGAATGATGAAGTAATGCTCTTTTCTTCGCCTATGATTTGCGAGCTATGACATCACAACCATGTGACATAGTATCTTGAAAAGAGCGAAGTTGGAATGTCTTGAAGCGATCAGTTCGTCATCACTATGGTATCATGGATCTTGTAACTGTTTTCTGCATATTAGAATGCAGTTCCCTGACGAAAATGACATTCTACGTTTTCTCTGTCTACCAGACTAGGTAGTTACTCGTCATGTATGCACGTGAACAGAACTTACCTTCGCAGCAGTCTTGTTTTGATTCTTAAACAGGAAGCAATCGAGTGTGTTTTTTCTTCCGCGAGAGAAGCGGAAGTCACACAAGTCACATACAATCCTAGCTCTTCCTCTGGAATCTGACTCACTTTCAGGGAGGAAAGACTTTGTCCTCATCGAAGGACACAAAACCTAGACTTGGTAGTCACCAATCAATTTGTCCAAGACCTTTCAGGAGTCGTATGTTTTCTATTAACTTATCCTGCAGTATCTAACGTTCGCTGGAAGTTTTTTCTTTTCGGAAGAAGGCGACGTGTCGGCACCAGAATCGTGTAAGACACATAGTTCTTCGGGGGAAAAGGTGCTCAGTTTGCTTTTGTTCACACTTCTTCTTCTCCCCCAGTTTGGAGAAAGGTCTATTACTTTCTTCTGAGGTCTAGCGACTACTGTTGACGGTATCTAACAGCATTGGATACGTTCAGTTCGTGCACAAGGCGCGCTTGAAATGTCATAGGGACTCTCCTAGGTCACTCACAGGACTGCGGTTGATGTTCTCTCCCGGCCTTCGCCCATGCTTGAGTTGGCGCACTCACTACCCCGCGAGTGTAGATTTGGTCTGAGCTAAAAGAGGTCTATTTCATCTGTGTTTAGCGTTTACGATTTTCGGGGGGAGAAATTTTTCTCCTAAAGAGTCTAAGGACTACCATAGATCAAAGAAATGGTTCTCCGATTAGTGTCAGAAGGTATAGTTCTCCTATGCTTAGTAACGCTGCCTCGCAGAGATATGCTCGTGTTACGAGAAGCGTTAGAGCGGGTGCTTGTAGCAGTCTGGTCTCTCTCTTACGGCAGACGTCACGCAGACACAGACGCAAGTTCTGGTCTCTCCCTCACGCAGTCACAGACGCAGACGCCAGTCTGGTCGTATGTTGGACGCTGACAGTCGAAGTTGATCCTTTCAACAAGTTGTCCCATTTTTGCGGTCTGCGGGACGCGTGACTATCACTCATGCGGACACATCCTACACGTGGACAACTCTCGGCAATCAGTTCCGTCTTTCCGTCAATGACCGGACGCGATGCTGTCGCCTCCACGCAGCACGCTGTATATTTACAACAAGCGGGGCACACACACAGCGCTGTATCCACACGACAATGCAAGCACATGCGACATTATGGTCGCATGCTAGACGCATACAGTCAAGTCTTTTTTTCTCACAGCAGTATAAACAGACTTTTGTCTCTCCTTCGCGTCTCTCTGGCCTCGCATTTAACTCTCCCTCGTGTCAAGCTTTGGCATTAGTTTGTTGAACACTCGCTGATTACACACGAATCAGGTCTTAACCTCACAGCATGAGGTTCACGTTGTTGATGCTTCTTTTCAACAAGCCTAGCTTTAATATCGGTTTCTTGCGACTGATATGGACGAGTTTTGGGAGGCGGTTCTAGATCCCGATTCTCTCTCACGACATGTTGATTGTAGGCAGCATGCTGGAACCATTCTGGACTCTTGCTGGGACCATGCTGGGTGCATGCTGGAAGCATGTCTTAAGTCCTTTTCCCCGTGTCAGGATCAAGAACGTTTTATGTTAAACCATCAAGCTTTAGGTCTAGCTGCCTCCAGTATTTCGGAAAACCCTTAAGATCTAGAGGGTTGTTTGAAGGAGACGGCTGAGGCTTTCGCTTGTACAAAGGACATTTGCCTCAAGGTTTTCCAACCCAATTAGAGTGTTTTATGGAGTGGTGTAGAGCTAGAGCTGGCTCTTCATTAGGTAACTCTAACACAAGTGGCCTATATTTTCTTAGACCTTAGAAGAAAACACATTTTCTTTCCTCCTCGACCATCAAAGGGTACAGGAGTATGCGGGCATCTGTCTTCAGACGCAGAAGATTGGATCTATCAAATAGACTTTATAGATCATCTCAGATCATTTGAGAGGACTTGGAGGCATCAGCAAGATGCGCCAGCCTGAAATTTAGGGTTTGTTTCTGGAGCTTCGCGGTAGTGACAGATCCGACCCTTTACACTTGGTTTCTTTTTAAGGCCTAACTTTGGAGACTTTCTGAGTAAGTCTACCATAGTTGAGAGTCAGTGAAGTTCACTCTTTTAGCAAGAACACGAACTTCACATTGGTTAAGCCATAGGTACCTAGCAACCTGGATTCTTGGTCTTTAATAAACATCTTTCTCATCCATAGCCTAAATCTTTCGGGATCACTATTCTCTCGAATTTGGTTTGTGATGGGCTGAGAAGAGTTTAATGCCCGATTAAAACGATGAAGTTTTATTGGGACAAGAACAAAGAAGTTAAGAGTCTATTCATAACTCTTAGGTGCACGGTCAAGAAGCCTGCGCTATCCATGTCTAAAACATTCTATCATCTCGTATAGACTTTGATTACAAAGGTTCTTCCACACGGTTGGGTGACAGATCATAAGATGTTGAAAGAGTTAAGACTCACAAAGTTAGAGCTGTAGAAACTTCTGTAACTTTTAAACTAAACTGTTCTCTGCAAAGCATTGCGTATACAGCCTTGTGAAGGGATAATCCTGTATTCGCCTTGCATTACTTTTACCGTGTCCAGTCTCTTTATGAAGACGTCTACGTTTTGGGATCACTTGCTACAACGAGTGAGTAGTAGGTGAAACATTCTCCACTACATTTCCCTAAATTCCTAGTACCCCTGTTCTTCTCTTGGAACTGTTATATATATTTTTATGATTGTACGTGAAGATTGGTCGGCAATCTTCCGCAATCTTTGACCTTGTCAGGTGGTCATTTTGTTCCTAGAGAGCGCCTGGAACAAGGGTATTAGTTGAGGTCCTGTCATGTTATAGGTGGTTGTACCATTTGACAGCTCCTAGAGATCATCAGCCCCGAGTGGATCACTGGATCTCCTAAGGATAGCAGACTAAATGAGGCAGAGCATTGCTGTCAGCTTCCATATCAGGTTAGAACCGCTTAAGTTGTTTATGTAACTCTTGAGTGAATTTCCAATTATGCAGCTGTCTCTGACCCGCCACCAATGGGTGTCAATCAGCCATTATATAACCAGGGGGTAAGTTTTATATTTAAAAATGATATTTTCATAATAAAATAAATTTTTTTGAATATACTTACCCGCTGGTTATATAAGTTTTAGACCCACCCTCCTCCCCTCTAGAGACCATGGGGCTTGGAAAATCTGATTTGGTTGAGTATAGTTCTACCTGTTGTACCGTGAGGGCGCTGGGGTACACCTGGCATATCTGCGCTAAGCTGCGCAAGAGATTTTGAATTTCCTGCCGAGGCGTCAGGGACTTTAGCCATTATATAACCAGCGGGTAAGTATATTCAAAAATTTATTTTATTATGAAAATATCATATTTCCATGCAATTTTCAAATAAAATATTTATTTTATTTACCATATGCGTCTAATTTCGCTCCTATTTTTCACATGAAAATATATTGCTGTTCTTGTTTTATTGAACCTATTTCTAGAATTTATTATAGTTAATATACCTACTACCTAATATACACTCACCTAATGGTATAAAATTTGTTCCCACACAAATATTTACCCTTCTGATCTGTCTTCGAGACCGGCACGATCTCTTGATCCAGGTGAGTCTATCCTCGTCAGGTTACTTCGAGATGTTCCTCTTGTCCGATTAGGACTTCCCTGCCAGGGGGGCGGGAAGCCAGGTCATTGTAATGCCACTGGTAGTGACATTTAACGGATATGTCACGATCTCTTCGGTCACCAAACCGCAGGAATGTTAATCGGAGTAGAAGGCACTTGAAATGGGAACAAATCCACGATACATTAATTCTCTAGTACACTTCCATCAGGACGACATGGCTTGAGCCCAAAAAACGGATTTTGAGCGAAGCGAAAAATCTATTTTTGGGTGAGATGGCCATGTCGTCCTGATGGACCCACCCAACTGTTCCAGTTCAGCCTGCCAGGCCCCTCCCTGCTGTATTGTATCGTGGAGGCTGGTTGGAAGCTAGAACGGAATGAGGAGGGACGTGACGTCACACAGTATGGCGGACGGTTTGTTTACATTGCGAGTACCGTAACTGTAACGAAGGAAGGGTAACTTTGGAACGGCACCTCAGTTACTTCGCCACCTTTCCCCCTCAAAGCGGGGGGCGGGAAGCCAGGTCATTGTAATGCCACTGGTAGTGACATTTAACGGATATGTCACGATCTCTTCGGTCACCAAACCGCAGGAATGTTAATCGGAGTAGAAGGCACTTGAAATGGGAACAAATCCACGATACATTAATTCTTTAGTACACTTCCATCAGGACGACATGGCTTGAGCCCAAAAAACGGATTTTGAGCGAAGCGAAAAATCTATTTTTGGGTGAGATGGCCATGTCGTCCTGATGGACCCGCCCAACTGTTCCAGTTCAGCCTGCCAGGCCCCTCCCTGCTGTATTGTATCGTGGAGGCTGGTTGGAAGCTAGAACGGAATGAGGAGGGACGTGACGTCACACAGTATGGCGGACGGTTTGTTTACATTGCGAGTACCGTAACTGTAACGAAGGAAGGGTAACTTTGGAACGGCACCTCAGTTACCTCGCCACCTTTCCCCCTCAAAGCGTAAACGCTAGGTGGGGTGCAGATAGCCATGTGACGTGTTAATGCATGCATCCCCTGTTGATATACGATATTCTAAAGGGAAACCTTTATGGTACTCAAGCCAGAAGTTAGAATTCTGTGAAAACCTTTAGTTTCATTCTCTGGGAATATTATGGTAGTCATATATATCCAAAGGAAGCTACTGAAGGAACCTTCCATCAGGACGACATGGCCATCTCACCCAAAAATAGATTTTTCGCTTCGCTCAAAATCCGTTTAGCAGCTCTTAAGCTGGAGAATAGAAGATTCTCCTGCCGCTTAGGATTGTGCCGATACTGAAACAGAGTTTCTTCAAGGTGTGTAGGTACGGCAACATTGCCGGCTCCTTCCATACCTCGTATAGGACCCTATCCCTCCCCCTCTGTTCTTTTACAATGGCCGAGCCATTGTCTTTTCTGACCCGGTGTCCTGCAACCTTACCGTTGCCGGCTGGATGCCGGAGCCGGCCAGACTCCCTCTTCTCAGCTGTTGTCTGGCTGGCGGCTTCTAGCGGCCATGACGGCCATGATCTCGCCTTGCCTAGGTAACCTAGCCTAGACAACATATACTTTCGTCATTTCCCCGGTTACCCTTGTGTATCGGTTATCATTCATTGGAGATTGATATCTCCTGGAATTGTTATAGCCGTTACTCGTCTCGAATAGAGATGTAAGGGTAATCTCTCTTCCCTCTGAGAGTAGCCTTAGGCTACAACCCTATTGCGTCGGCCTTGAATTTCTAATTCAGGCATGACTAGCCTAGGGTTTTCTGTTTCATCCCTTAACAGCAGATGGCAAGTTTTGGGATTCGATCAGAACCTCAGAGTATTTAGTGTTGTGTCGGCAGTCGGCCGGCGGGGTTGAATTGCATTCCCTTGCCGGCATAGCCTAGGAGGCTAGCCCTCCCTAGGCTACACCTGAAGTGGTTGCATGATGCCGCCACCTTCTCCCTGTGGCCTAGTAGACTACTCCTATGCTCACTGATCCTAGGCTGTAGAGTAGTTTACTCTGTGGCCTAGGATGGCGCGGCACTGAAAGTTCCCTTAACTGTATTAGCAGCTCCTATGCTGGAGAATAGAAGATTCTCCTGCCACTTAGGATTGTGCCGATACTGAAACAGAGTTTCTTCAAGGTGTGTAGGTACGGCAACATTGCCGGCTCCTTCCATACCTTGTATAGGACCCTATCCCTCCCTCTCTGTTCTTTTACGATGGCCGAGCCATTGTCTTTCCTGATCCGGTGTCCTGCAACCTTACCGTTGCCGGTTGGTTGCCGGAGCCGGCCAGACTCCCTCTCCTCAGCTGTTGTCCGGCTTCCGGCGGCCATGACGGCTGTGGGTGGGAAGTCCCTTCTGTCACCAAGGTTCTTCAGTTCTCCCTTGGACTGCTAGCCACAAGTTCTGTTGCCAGGTATTGCTCTGGCCGGCAGTAGACCGGCCAGACCGGCACAGATAGATGCTGCCAATTGTACTAGTGCTGCCGGAGGCTGGCCTGCAGTGGTAAGCCGGCAATAGTACTGTGGCTGGATGGAAGCATGAATGTTACATTCTCCCCTTCCATTTGAACCTTCTTTCCGGAAAAAGTCAGTAAAATTAGACTTTTCAATATTAATCTTACCCGATAATCATGTAGCTGTCAACTCCGTTGCCCGACAGAATTCTACGGAAGGGATACGCCAGCGATCACTATACTAGAAGGGGGTGTACTCACCAGCGCCACCTGTGGCCAGGTACTGCAGTACTTCTTGTTGACACCACCTCAATTTTTCCTCTGTCGTGCTTCCGGCAAGACGTTCATGGATACGCTTATAATTTTGGAGTCTTGTTCACGGTTTTTGGTGAAGTATTGCTCTAAGATTTCAGCTTTCGCTATACTGGAAACTTGTCTATTAGCTTAGATAGCTTTTATATTGATTTGATTAATGGTTAACGATCTTTTGCTTTAATTGGAATCCCCCTTGACTGTTCTTTGATTCAAGATGTCTGACCTTTCTCAAGCCCCTCCCCAAAGACGATGTAGGACTTGTATTAGGCGTATTCCGAAGGCCTCGGTTGATCCTCACACCGTTTGTTCCGACTGTAGGGAAAAATCCTGTCAGTTGGAAGATCGATGTGAGGAATGCGCCGGACTTTCGGAACTTGATTTTGTTCGATTCCTAAAGTATACCACTAAGTTAGAGAGAGAGAGAGTTAGGAGGAGTTCGGCTCGCTCTTCGCTTTATTCCTCACCTCATGATCCTCAACCTTTTCCTCCCCCTGTAGTGGCTACCCCCGAACCTACTTTTTGTGTTCAGCCTGATATGTCTGATGTTTTACGTGCCATTCAGGCTTTAGGTGATAAAGTGGAGTCGGTAGTGAGTGACCACAAGTTCCTCTTGGCGGACGTCAAGGAACTAAAAGTGAAAAGTGCAGTGGGAAGTGGTAGTGCCAGTGCTGTGCCGAGTGCTAGTGTCAGTGTCAGTGTTGTGCGTGAGGGTACTTCTGTGCGTGCCAGTCGTCCTCCCAGTCCGGGACCTCTTGCAAGCTCCCAAGCCCAGGGGAGAAGCAATGTCGAAGGGCAAAAGGGTTCGGCAGGCCTTGATCGGCGCACAGAAGTATCCTCGGTGGTTGCGGGCGTATCTTACGGAGATCGTCACTCCCACTCTCAGACGATTGAGCCTTTAATTTCCTCGTCTGCAGTTGCTTTCTCGGGGAGAAAACGCTGGACTCAGGTCTCAAGACCTCTTAAGCGCAAAGTCCAAACCTCACGAGTTCAACAGCCCGGATGTAGTCATTGGGCTAGCTCTGACTCGCCGCAGTCATCAGGTGACTGCACACCTCCTAAGAGAGGTAAGGCGATGCCTCAACAGACCTCAACTTCTGTTAAGGCTTTGCCTCAACAGACCTCATCGTCTGTTGATCCCAAGATGGCTTTGCTGCAGTCCATGCAGTCGCAGCTTGCGGTCTTAATGAGTGAGTTTCAGGCAGAGAAGGTTACACCTCCGCCTGCGAGCGCTCCTCCTCCTCTCCGCAGTCCAGTCTGCCAGACGTACGAAGTTGAGGTTCCTCAAGCTACCTCCATGCGTGAGCTACCGCGTTGGGAGTTGCCAGTTACCAGCGTTGTGCAGCAACCTCCTCAACAATGGGGACAGGAGTCTTATGCCTTACAACCTCCTCTTCCCTTGAGACAAGAGTTTCTTGCAGTAAGACCATCCTCGAGGCAACAACCTCTTGAGGTACGACAACCTCTACCATCCTTGAGGCAGCCACCTCAGCTCTCGCAGCTGCTACCTCAACTCTCGAGGCAAGCACCTCAAGAACCTCAACTCGTGAGACAGAAACCGCGTTCTGCGCAGCCGCCACCTCAACTCTCGCAGCTCACACCTCAAGAACCTCAACTCGTGAGACAGGAATCTCTTACTGCGCAACCACCTCAACCCTTGAAGCAAGCGCAACTCTTGAGACAGGAACCTTATGCAGTGAGTCAGCCACCTCAACGCATGCATCTACCACCTTCTCCTCTACTTGACCAGTCTTTGCAGCCTGCTCCTCAGGTTTTACTTCAGTCGCCTCTCACCACACTTGCTCCTCAAACCGCCGCAGTACCTCCTTCATCCCAGCCTCATGACTTTGTCATTAACAGCCCTCATCCTCTTCAACAGAGACTTGAGGATGAGACCGCAAGTGTTTATGCACCCGCTTGTCAGGATTCTGCTGTTCAGCATACCGCTGTAACTTTACCTCTCGCTTCTCAACACTCAGGTGATGAGGTTTCGGAGGAGGAAGCTGCGCACCTAGATGATCCCTCTTCGGACGTGGAGGAACCCAAGTCGTCACCACCCTCCATTGACTTTCGCAAGGTCCTGGCTCTTTTCAGAGAGGTTTACCCGGATCATTTTGTTTCTGCTACCCCTCGCTCTCCTCCATCAGAGTTTTCTCTAGGCATGCAAACTGTTAAGTCGGCCTACACTAAGCTCGTCTTTGCTAGATCCTCTAAGAGAGCTTTAAGAATGTTAGGGGATTGGTTACAGTCCAAACAACAACTAGGGAAGACTTCATTTATGTTTCCCCCTACTAAGCTCACTTCTAAGGCGGGCGTATGGTATGCCACAGGAGAGGAACCAGGCTTGGGAATCCCTGCCTCTGCCCAGGCTGACTTCTCAAGTTTGGTTGACTCTCCATGCAGATCGGCTATGAGGCGCTCTAAGGTCTGCTGGACCTTTTCCGACTTAGACCACTTCTTAAAGGGTGTCTTTCGCGCCTTTGAGATTTTCAATTTTCTCGACTGGTGCCTGGGGGCCTTGAGCAAGAAGACTGCCCCTGCTGACAAGGACTCGGCCATGCTTATAATGTCCTGTATGGATAAAGCTATTTGCGATGGGTCAGGCGAACTTGCCTCCATGTTTGTTTCGGGAGTACTCAAGAAAAGGGAACAACTGTGCACTTTCCTTTCCACTGGTATCACCTCTTGTCAAAGGTCTCAGTTACTTTTTGCTCCGCTTTCTAAGTTCCTGTTTCCTGAGGAGCTTATCAAGGAATTGTCTGCGGCCCTTATTCAGAAGGACACTCATGACCTTGTGGCCTCTTCAGCTCGTAAGGCTAAGGTTGCTCCTTCGGTTCCTAGAACTTACCGCACCCCAGTGGCCGATACTCCTGCTACAAGATTTATTCCGCCCTTTCGTGGCAGAGCCCCCAGCCGAGGAAGTACCCGTCCAGACACTTTCAGGGGCAGGTCTAAGAAAGGTCCCAAGCCTTCGAAAGGCAAACACTGACTCTCCTCCTCTCCAGACAGCAGTAGGAGCCAGACTCAAGATCTTCTGGCAGGCTTGGGAAAGAAGAGGTGCAGACGCCCAGTCTGTCAAGTGGCTAAGGGAGGGTTACAGGATACCATTCTGCCGCAATCCCCCTCTGACCACTTCTCCCATCAACCTCTCTCCCAACTACAAGGAAAAGGACAAGAGGCTAGCGTTACACCAGGAGGTGTCGCTCCTGTTACAGAAGAAGGCAGTGGTGATAGTCCGGGACCATCAATCCCCGGGCTTCTACAACCGTCTCTTTCTGGTGGCCAAGAAGACAGGAGGTTGGAGACCGGTGCTGGACGTCAGTGCGCTCAATGCTTATGTCACCAAGCAGACGTTCACTATGGAGACGACGAAGTCGGTCCTAGCAGCGGTCAGGCAGGAGGACTGGATGGTCTCGTTGGATCTGAAAGACGCTTACTTTCACGTTCCTATTCATCCAGACTCCCAACCTTTCCTGAGATTCGTTTTTGGAAAGGTTGTGTACCAATTCCAAGCCCTGTGTTTTGGCCTAAGCACAGCGCCTATGGTGTTTACGCGTCTGATGAGGAATATTGCAAAATTCCTCCACTTAGCGGACATCAGAGCCTCCCTTTATTTAGACGACTGGCTGTTAAGAGCCCCCACAAGTCGTCGCTGTCTGGAGAGTCTCAACTGGACTTTGGACTTGATCAAGGAACTGGGTCTTTTGGTCAACTTAGAAAAGTCCCAGCTTATTCCCTCCCAATCCATCGTTTACCTGGGAATGGAGATTCGGAGTCAGGCTTTTCAGGCTTTTCCGTCGGCCCCAAGAGTCAGCCAAGCCCTAGAGTGCATTCTGAGCATGCTGAAGAGGAACAGATGCTCGGTGAGACAGTGGATGAGTCTAACAGGGACCCTGTCATCGTTAGCCCTGTTCATCGAGTTAGGGAGACTCCACCTTCGCCCTCTCCAATTCCATCTAGCAGCTCACTGGGACAAGGATTTGACGCTCGAAGCGGTCTCTATCCCTGTCACCGAGGAGATGAAGACTACTCTCATGTGGTGGAAGACCAACATCCTTCTCAAGGAGGGTCTATCGTTAGCGATTCAGACCCCCAATCTTCATCTCTTTTCGGACGCATCAGACTCGGGCTGGGGCGCGACCTTGGACGGACAGGAATGCTCGGGAACATGGACCAAGGAACAGGAAACGCTTCACATCAACTGCAAGGAGCTGCTGGCAGTTCATCTGGCCTTAATGAACTTCAAGTCCCTCCTGCTGAACAAGGTGGTGGAGGTGAACTCCGACAACACCACAGCCTTGGCATACATCTCCAAGCAGGGAGGGACCCATTCGAGGAAGCTGTACGAGATAGCAAGGGACCTCCTCATTTGGTCAAGAAGTCTAAACCTCACTCTGGTTACGAGGTTCATTCAGGGCAATATGAACGTCTCAGCAGATTGCCTCAGCAGGAAAGATCAAGTCATCCCCACGGAATGGACCCTTCACAAGAGCGTGTGCGACAGACTTTGGACCTTGTGGGGTCAGCCAACGATAGATCTGTTCGCCACCTCCATGACCAAGAGGCTCCCTTTGTACTGTTCCCCAGTTCCAGACCCAGCAGCAGTTCACGTGGATGCTTTTCTGCTGGATTGGTCCCATCTCGACCTATATGCATTCCCGCCGTTCAAGATCATCAACAGAGCCATTCAGAAGTTCGTCTCTCACGAAGGGACACGGCTGACGCTGGTTGCTCCCCTTTGGCCTGCAAGAGAATGGTTCACAGAGGTACTACAATGGCTGGTCGACGTTCCCAGGACTCTCCCTCTAAGAGTGGACCTCCTACGTCAACCTCACGTAAGGAAGGTACACACAAACCTCCACGCTCTTCGTCTGACTGCCTTCAGACTGTCGAAAGACTCGCTAGAGCTAGAGGCTTTTCGAAGGAGGCAGCCAGAGCGATTGCCAGAGCAAGGAGGATATCCACTCGTAGAGTCTACCAATCCAAGTGGGAAGTCTTCCGAAGCTGGTGCAGAGCCAATGCAGTTTCCTCTACCAATACCTCTGTAACCCAAGTTGCTGACTTCCTGTTACATCTTAGGAATGTTAGATCTCTTTCGGCTCCTACGATTAAAGGGTACAGAAGTATGTTGGCTTCAGTTCTCCGCCACAGAGGTTTGGATCTTTCCTCCAACAAGGACCTGCAAGACATCCTTAAATCTTTCGAGACTTCTAAAGAACGTCGTTTGTCCACTCCAGGCTGGAATCTAGACGTAGTCTTAAGGTTCCTTATGTCTCCTAGGTTCGAACCTCTCCAGTCAGCTTCCTTCAAAGACCTTACTCTCAAAACTCTTTTCCTCGTCTGCCTTGCGACAGCCAAAAGAGTTAGTGAGGTTCACGCCTTCAGCAAGAACATAGGATTCACATCCGAATCAGCAACATGTTCTTTACAGCTCGGATTTTTAGCTAAAAATGAACTTCCTTCACGTCCTTGGCCTAGATCGTTCGAAATTCCTAGCCTTTCCAACATGGTGGGTAACGAGCTAGAGAGAGTTCTTTGCCCTGTCAGAGCTCTGAAATACTATCTTAAAAGGTCAAAACCTATACGAGGACAGTCAGAGGCCTTATGGTGTGCCATCAAGAAACCTTCGATGCCTATGTCCAAAAACGCTGTTTCGTATTATATAAGGCTTCTGATTAGAGAAGCTCATTCTCACATGAAGGATGAAGACCTTGCTTTGCTGAAGGTAAGGACCCACGAAGTGAGAGCAGTAGCCACTTCGATGGCCTTTAAACAGAACCGTTCTCTGCAGAGTATTATGGATGCAACTTATTGGAGGAGCAAGTCAGTGTTTGCATCTTTTTATCTCAAAGATGTCCAGTCTCTTTACGAGAACTGCTACACCCTGGGACCATTCGTAGCAGCGAGTGCAGTAGTAGGTGAGGGCTCAGCCACTACATTCCCTTAATCCCATAACCTTTTTAACCTTTCTCTTGAATGCTTTTATTGTTGTTTTTTGGGTTGTTACGGTAGGCTAAGAAGCCTTCCGCATCCTGTTTGATTTGGCGGGTGGTCAATTCGTTCTTGAGAAGCGCCTAGGTTAGAGGTTGTGTAGAGGTCCTTTAGTATGGGTTGCAGCCCTTTATACTTCAGCACCTTAGGGTTGTTCAGCCTCCTAAGAGGAACGCTGCGCTCAGTAAGGAAGACGAACTTATTAAAGGCAGAGTAATGGTTCAAGTCGACTTCCTTACCAGGTACTTATAATTTCATTGTTATTTTGAATAACTAATAATATGAAATACGGGATACTTAGCTTACTGATATACATGTACACTGGTTTTCACCCACCTCCCTGAGTGTGAATCAGCTACATGATTATCGGGTAAGATTAATATTGAAAAATGTTATTTTCATTAGTAAAATAAATTTTTGAATATACTTACCCGATAATCATGATTTAATTGACCCACCCTTCCTCCCCATAGAGAACCAGTGGACCGAGGAAAAATTGAGGTGGTGTCAACAAGAAGTACTGCAGTACCTGGCCACAGGTGGCGCTGGTGAGTACACCCCCTTCTAGTATAGTGATCGCTGGCGTATCCCTTCCGTAGAATTCTGTCGGGCAACGGAGTTGACAGCTACATGATTATCGGGTAAGTATATTCAAAAATTTATTTTACTAATGAAAATAACATTTTTACATCCTTAATTACTGTATCCATACACAGTAATAGGTAGCTTTCACTCCATGCTTTCTCTCTCTCTCTCTCTCTCTCTCTCTCTCTCTCTCTCTCTCTCTTAGCTAGCATGCTAGATTTTCCGGCAAGAATTAGCTAATCCGGCAACATGCCGGCTGAACTACAGTATATGTCTGTACAGGTAGTCAGTATATATGCAGTATAGCATATACGGCAGATGGAAAACTAATGTATATATACTAGTACAGTGATACCTCTGGATACGAAAGTTTCTGCTTACGAAAAATTCAGGATACGAAAAGTGATTCGAAGATTTTTATGCCCCAGTATACGAATAAAATTTCAGGATACGAAAACCTTACGAGATCCCAACTCTTTGCCGAAAGTAATTTTAAAAAGCGCGCGCCGCCAGACTTTGAACTTGGGTAGACTCACTTACAGCCTCCCGCTCACCCATTGGTTATCTCCCTACTCAGATGCTAGCTGACGCCATAAGATCCTGCTTTCCTATTGGTCGGCAACTATCCCAGCTTGCTTACGCACGGGCGTTCATCTCTCTCTCTCTCTCTTCGTTTCGACCGCGGTATCGTTAACAGACATTGTGTGCTTTCGCTTGTTTGACGTAGTGTTAATATACAGTACATTCGTACGCCACGTGTTATCGTTATTAAACATTCGTTACTGTGCACTGTACTGTATTAGTGTTTACTATACATAGTACTGTATATAATGTACGTAGTGTATTAAATTACATATTACTGTAGCCATGGGTCCCAAGAATGTTGCCGAAGGAAAGAAGAAGAAGACGATGCTCTCGATGGAGACGAAACTTGAAATCGTAAAAAAGTACGAGTCTGGCATGCGTTTAAGTGCGATCGCCAAGGAGTATGGCCGGAATCCATCTACGATAGGCACCATCCTGAAGCAGAAGGCGGCCATCAAAGCAGCGACACCTTCTAAGGGCGTCACTATTTTCTCCAACAAGAGAACCCACGTGCATGACGAGATGGAGAGGCTGCTTCTTGTGTGGATCAAGGACAAAGAGATCTCAGGAGACACCATCACTGAGACTACAATTTTCCAGAAGGCCTCCGCCATTATCGGTGATCTCGTGCGTTCTCAGGCCGAAGAAGGGGCAGGAGAAGGAACAACCCAGCAGGAACCCCCAGAGTTCAAGGCTTCTCGGGGGTGGTTCGAGAAATTCAAGAAAAGGACCGGCATTCATTCAGTGGTACAGCATAGGGTGGCAGCCAGCTCGGACATGAAAGCCACCGAAGCCTTTGTTAAAGGACTTTTTTTGGAAGAAAATGCCTCGTCGGACGTTCATCACGGCAGAGGAGAAGAGGCTACCCGGACATAAGCCTATGAAGGACAGGCTTACCCTTGCTTTTTGTGCAAACGCCAGTAGGGACTGCAAGATAAAGCCCCTGCTGGTGTACCATTCAGAAAATCCCCGAGCCTTCAAAGCCCACAAAGTCATCAAGGAGAACCTTGCCGTGATGTGGAGGGTGAATGCTAAAGCCTGGGTAACGAGGCAACTTTTCATTGATTGGGTGAATGTCTGCTTCGGTCCGACTGTCCGAAAATATTTGGAAGAAAAGCGCCTCCCTATGAAATGTCTGCTGGTGTTGGACAATGCTCCAGCTCACCCTCCTGGCCTCGAGGAATATCTTCTGGCCGAGTATTCCTTCATAAAGGTCCTATATCTACCGCCTAACACCACCCCTCTCCTCCAGCCCATGGACCAGCAAGTTATTTCAAATTTTAAAAATTTGTACACGAAGCATCTCTTCCAGAGATGTTTCCAAGTCACAGAGAGTACAAACCTCACTCTGCGTGAATTCTGGAAAGATCACTTTAATATCGTGATATGCCTCAAACTCATCGATCTCGCTTGGCAGGAAGTTTCGAGGCGTACCCTGAACTCATCTTGGAGGAAGCTGTGGCCTGATGCTGTCTCTGCACGAGACTTCGAGGGGTTCGGGAAGCCTGGAGGCGAAGCCGAGATCGTTGACGATCCTGAACCCATTCAGCAGTCTGAGGTGGCTGACATCGTACATCTTGGTACGTCCATGGGGCTGGAAGTTAGCGCCGAGGATATAGATGAACTTATCGAGGAGCACCACGAGGAGTTGACGACGGACGACCTGAAGGAGTTGGAGACGATGCAAGTGAGTGATGTTCAATAGCAGTTCTCTAGCGGTGATGAGGAGGATGTTACACCTTTGAAAACGGCAGACATTAAGGAAATTCTCGCATGTTTCCATAAAATGGCAGACTACGTCGAAAAGGAACATCCAGAAAAAGTTTATACCAACCGTGCGCTTCAACACTGCAATGACGTTTGCCTAACGCATTTTAGAAATGTGTTGAAAAGTAGGCAGAAACAAGCTTCAATGGATAGTTTCTTATTAAAGAGGCCAGCGGTATTAGTAGGCTAAGACGAAGGTGAAAGTGAAGAAAAGAAACAGAAAAGAGGAAGGGATGAAGAATTAGAAGGTGAAAGTAAAGAAAAGAAACAGAAAAAAGAAAGTGATGAAGAAGTAGAAAAAATTTAGAAAATATGAAAAACGTAAAGTTATAAAAAAGCAAAAAAAAAAAAAATTCAATTTTAAGTTTTATGTTACCGTTAAGTGTTAAAGTAATTTTTTCTTTCATTTTATAGTTTTCCATACGTAATGTTAAGTGTTAATTATTTCTGCCATTTTTTTATTTCGTAAAGTTTAAGTGTTAATGTGTTAAGTGTGTAAATTACTGTACGTAGTCTGTCACTTGTTACGTTTTCTGCCTTATGCCATCGTCCTCTGCCGCGACTTCGCTATCGGACATCGTCTCAATCAAAAGGTAAGTTTCAACTTTTTTGTTACACTAATTAACTGTAACCTTTTTTTCAGAGTATCAATCCTTAATTTAGGTGTACGTACAGGTAACAATACACCTTCACTGATCCAAATGCTTTACATACAGTACCGTAACTTTTATACAGTAGTAAAGAAAACGGACCGTTTTCTTAGGGCTTGGGGGGGATAACTAGGCTATAACTACATTATTGAATAATCTCATAGTGGTTTCTGGAATGGATTAGGCTGTTTTTAACGGTTGGTTTAATTATTGAATGATAGAAATGGCTGCATTGCATGTTTATTACTACAGTTTAGCGTGTTTATGGAAGAAAAGGTGTCTTTTCGTAAGGCTTGGAATCGATTAGGCTATTTACATATAAAACGCGACTCAGGATACGAAAAAATCAGGATACGAAACCGTATCCTGAACGGATTACTTTCGTATCCTGAGGCATTACTGTAGTTATTTCCAATATATCTCGAGTACCCCTGCCCAAGTATTTGTTGAGCCCAATCCTATATTGATAGAATAAAATTTCTTCAATATTCTGATTAGAAATCAGTTTTCATTTACCCTACAATATTAAATATCGTAAAGGGCTGGTGGTGTGACACCCGATCTGCTGGTACCGCTCCTATATTGAAAGAATGGTATTCCTTCGATACTCTGATTAAGAAATCAGTCCTCCTTACCTCACAGTGTTAAGTATAGAAAGGGACAGTGCCTTGTACACTTCTCTACACCTAGGTGTTAGAACCCCTTTTAGTTGGAATTCCCCTGTTGGAGGAATCTCCTTATAATTAATACTGAGGGGAGGTAACAGCATTTGCTTGCAAGGGATACACAGGTATGTCTCCCACTATCCCTTTATAGCTTCCTGTCCTAAGCTATTTTGTCAAAAGATGACAACACACCTATGCTTGAGCTCACTTTACTTTTGGCTCGGAGCGAGAACGGTTGTTCCTCTCTCTCTCCTTGCCTATTTTGGACTGCCATTAATTTTTTCTTTTTACTTACTTTTTCTTATACTTGTAATATATATATATATATATATATATATATATATATATATATATATATATATATATATATATATATATATATATATATATATATAAACATTCTTTGTTTATGTATATATTTGTGTATAGAAATGTAGTAAGTTTTCTTTTCAGTGTTTGTGCTGTGTGTGTGATGTACGATAACGACACTTGCGTAGCAAGGCCACCACAGTTCCACTTCCTGGGGAATGACCTCTCCCTCTCTGGTCCATCGGTCTTCACGTCGGCATACCCGGTAACTCGGCCACTACAGGAGAATCGTCATCGCCTGGACCCTCTTCATTCATCTATTATCTTCGCTTTTCCTCTTTTCCTACGGGAAACTTGGATTCTCAGCGAAGGGAATGTGGCCTTTTTTTTAGATTGACTACGGTCTCTCTCTTCTCGAGGTCGTTCACCTTTACTACTACTACGTACTTTTACGGTAGCTCATTTCCCGTTGCGGGTTAGGTTGCTATTCCGTTTGTCTCAATTATTTTTAGTGAAATCTAATTGTATTTTAACTTTTCAGCTTTTTCCGTGGGGAACACTTCCCTTCGGGGTTCAGTGGTTCTCACTGTTATATTCTTAGATGATTTAGATAATTATAATTCTGTTATAATTCTGTTTTTATTACAGTTTCTCCGCCCCCCCCCCCCCTCCTTCTCCCGTGGATGCCATCTGGGGAAGGTGGGCGGATACTCAATTCTTATGTTATGTTTTTCCCTCGGGTTTCCTCTTCGAAGTTCCTCCTTAGGGAATTTCGGTTAAAATAATTATTTAATTTTATTTTCCCAGTTAACTATGCAGTTTTTCTTTGTTCGACTAAAGAGTGCCAATGAAGCAGAGCTGTCCTGTTCATGCCTGGGGATTCTGCTGTCGCTGCCGTCCCTCAGAGGACGTCGTCATGGGCGTTATCCCTTCTCTTAGAATTACTCCCGTGACAACATGCCAGCACTTCAGATCATCTTAGAACGCTAATGGAGGTTCGCCTCCAGGGGTTGGACAACTTCCCTTCCGAGGGAGGTATCCTCCCCAGGTGTGAGGTTTTCTCCCTTCAGAGGGAGAACTTCCCATACCTTGATAAATTCATCGCCTTCGACTACTGTTGCTGCCTTACGGCCAGACTTTTCTCCCCCCTTGCTGAGTTTCTCTTCTTTCAAGGGTGGAGCACAGGCAAGTCTTTTCTACGAAGTGTTCACCTCTCTCGTTTGCGAGAGAGGCCACTCATAGAGACTGCTCTTCGGAGAATCACTACTGCTAAGGTCAGCTTGCTGATCCACCATCCCTAAGGGGCGTCACCACGAGTGTCTTCAGGTCTCTTCTACGAAGTGTCGCCTCTCTCGTTAGAGAGAGAGACCACTCATAGAGACTCCTCTTCGGAGGATCGCTACTGATAAGGTCAGCTTGCTGATCCAGCGGCCCTAAGGGGCGTCATCACGAGTGTCTTCAAGTCTCTTCTACGAAGGGCACCTCTCTCGTGCGCGGGAGAGGTCTCTCATAGAGACTCCGCCTCGGAGGATCAAGCAGAACTTACAGTGACCTCTACCTTGTGCTGCAACGTGGTCCTTTGGACTTCGGTCCTGGACCCTAACACGGACCTTTTACGGTCCCATCGGTGGATGCTGGCCCTTCCAAAGGGCACATCCCAGTTCCCGATCGTCCTGCCAGCTGACCTACCGATTTACCAGCGCAAGTGCAATGAAGGACTTCGGTCCTGGACTCTAAAGCAGACCTGCTTACGGTCCTCATCGGGGGATGCCCGCCCTTTTTTAAAGGACACATCCAGTTCCTGATCATCCTGCCAGCTGACCCTTCAACCTACTAGTGCGTGAAGCGCGTGCGCGCGCAAGCGCCGACGATCTTCTTACACGCGTAAGCGCCGACGATCGTTCGCGCGCTCGCTTGCCAATCTTCTTGCGCGCAAGCGCCGACGATCTTCTTACGCGCGTAAGCGCCGACAATCGTCTGCGCGCGTGCTCGCCGATCTTCTTACGCGCGTGCGGGCTCGCCGATCTTCTTACGCGCGTGCGGGCTCGCCGATCTTCTTACGCGTGCGCCCTCGCCGATCTTCTTATGCGCGCGCGCGCTCGCCGATCTTCTTACGGGCGTAAGCGCCGACGATCTTCTTACGCTCGTAAGCGCCGACGATCTTTTCCGCGCACTGGTACCGATGGTCTCCCGCGCAAGCGCCGACGATCTTTTCCGTGCACTGGGACCGATGGTCTCCCGCGCTCGCGCCGATAGTCTTGCGCGCGCGCCGATAGTCTTCCACGCTCGCGCGCGCGCGCCAACAAGCTCGTATGCGCACGTGCCAACATTCTGGTACGCGAGTACGGGCTCTTTATTCTGATCCTGCATGCAATCTGATTCCTGCACATTTTATGAAGTCTCGCCCGCGCGCGAGCCCTGAGTATTCCCCATTGCGCGAGTGCCAGCGCGCTCATCAGCGCAATCGCCAATACCCTCCCACGTGCGAGGCTGCAAGACAACGCGCGGTAAGGGCGCCATCACCGCATTCCCCCCCCCCCCCCCGCAAGCGCAGACCAGTGCGCTTGCCGGTAGGGGGAAGGTTCCAGAAAGGTCCAGGGACATTTCTTCCTTATCTTCTTTCTTCTTACAGGCGACTCCCCCTCCAGAGGGAGTGTCTGACAGTGCAGCCGTCAACCAGCAGCCCTGGTTTGGGGCTCTAATCGGAGCGTTAGCACAGGCTTTCAAGCCTGTTCTCTCTGAGTTGGGCCACAAATCCTTGGCTGCATCTACTCTCCTGAAGAGGAAAAGAGGAATTTCGGACACGGTAACTTCTCCGAGGACGAAGCTATCTCCTTGTAAGTCTTCGAGGCAGGCACCCTCTCCCTTCAGACTTTTCTCCCTCCTCTTCGGACGAGGATATCCCATCCTCAGGAGAGTCACGTGAGGTGAGACGTTCCCCCATCACACCATTTAGGGAAACCCCACCTCGCGCGGTAAAGTCTTCTCGAATAAGGGTGGAGAAGAGCCTGCCTCCGTCGTTGTTGGAGTCCTGCATCCCTCCCAGGAGGGAGTCTAAGGACTCCAAGACAATACCGGGAGGCCCCTAGCACCGAAATCTACAGGCTCAGACATTCTTCCGTTATGGGAACGAACCTATTTGAGCCTAAGGACGTGGAGAAGGCTGCTGAGAGGTGGAGGAAGTCACCAAGACTCCCTCCTACATAGGGCTGTGACATTCAAGCCCTATAAACCTCCAGCAACCCAGCAGCCACGTCCCACCAAGACCACGAAACCGACAACGGCAGCGAAGACAGTGGTGTCTAAGCCCTTTCTGCTCAAGGACAATAAAGGCAAGAAGTCCTCCAGGGAAGGGAAGAATCCTAGAGGGAGCAGCCAAGGCCGCAGATGCTAGGATTGGCAGTCCCCCTGCATGTCCGCCAGTGGGGGATGCCTACAAGGTTGCGCAGATGGGTGGCAGCAACTCGGGGCCAATTCCTGGACGATTTCCGTAATCAGTCAGGGATATCGCGTCCCGTTCACAACATCTCTACCTCCCCTGAAGACGAATCCGGTGTCATTTAGCTCCCTTGCCATTGGATCAGCAAGGGGGCGGGCCCTTAGGGCAGAGGTCCTGATTAAAGTGAACTCCGTTCAGCATGGAGACCGCAAACACGGTCAGACTTGCAGTGAAACCGCAAGACTTCATGTGTATACTGGATTTGAAAGACGCGTACTTCCAGATCCCAGTCCATCCGTCTTCAAGGAAGTACTTAGGACTCAGCCTAGACCACAAGGGGTACCAGTTCAAGGTGCTGTGTTTCGGTCTCTCCACAGCACCACATGGTTTCACCAGAAGTGTTCACCCTAATATCATCGTGGGCACACAGGATCGGCATCCGTCTCCTCCGTTATCTGGATGACTGGCTGATCCTAGAAGACTCGGAGTCATCCCTTCTTCAACACTGAGACAAACTTCTAGGACTCATGGGGATCATGGTAAATCTCGAGAAGTCCTCTCTGCTTCCCACTCAAAGACAGGTTTACCTAGGCATGATTATAGACACCAATCTCCACAAAGCCTTCCCATCAGACGACAGGATAGCAAGGCTGAGAGGGGTCGCAAGCCCTTTCCTCAGACGAGAAGAGCTTCCAACCCAATCGTGGTTACGTCTCCTTGGTCACCTTTCATCCTTGGCTCGTCTAATTCCCAACGATCGCCTCAGGATGAGATCTCTCCAGTGGTGGCTCAAGTCCCGTTGGAATCAAGGTTCCGATTCCCCGGACGTCATGGTCCCTATGGAACCTGCGGAACGGACGGACCTCCAGTGGTGGGTGACCGACGAGAACCTACGAAGAGGACTCCTTCCGGATTCGAGTCTCCGTTCTGTAACAGATGTCCCAGACCTTCTCCTACTGTGCCCAGTAAGGAGTCTGAGGCTATATCTCAGAAGAACGGCTGCAGTCCGTCCCCAGGTGCAAGCATTGTTAGCACTGGGAGGATTAAGAGAAGGGTCACCAAGAACACCATCTTGGCATGGATTCGTAGGGTGATCCATCTGTCCCTGGCCTTCAAGAGAAATTTCTCAGTGACTCAGGTCCTTCAAGCTGGGGTGTGGAAACGTCAGACAACCATCACAGCCCACTACCTGCACGACGTGACCCACATGAGGCTCGATACGTTTTCTATCGGCCCTGTGGTGGCTGCACAACAACTGGTTTAAAACCTCAGGCTCCTTATTGGACAAGTAGCAGAAGGTTGAGGGCATTGTTACCCGGTCTTAGTCTGCATGAATGAAAAGATTTGTCTGGCCCTTACCCTTTTCTTCATCCTCCCCTCTCTTGGGGAAAGCAGCATCCTGGGTTCTCTGCACAGCTGACCTCAAACCACTGCAGGTAAACCATGTT
The DNA here is from genome assembly GCF_036898095.1 of Palaemon carinicauda. NCBI lineage: Eukaryota > Metazoa > Arthropoda > Malacostraca > Decapoda > Palaemonidae > Palaemon > Palaemon carinicauda. The sequence goes on along the minus strand of NC_090725.1, from coordinate 100,497,735 downwards.
TCCTTGTGTTCCGAGTATTACGATAATACTGTCACGTCCCCATACCCTGACGAGGTGGTATTGGGAGAGTCCTAGCCTAAAGTTTCCTTCTAAGGGACTACAGGTCAACTTCCTAGGACGAGTCACACTTTATTTTACCTTCACACATAGCTTGCATAGGCCGCATTCCTTGCGTAGCAAGGTTCTAGCGAGGTGCAGGGACTCCTTATTGAGTCCCCGGGCAAAGCCAAAAGCCAGTACTGGCCGGGACTTTCCACCCTTCCTAATGGGTGAGTCACCCCTATTAAATAGCATGGTTTGTATGTCAGTTACGGAACAAATGACAAATTCGTAGGTAATTTGTATTTTTCCTAATTATACAAACCTTAGCTATTTAATCAAACTTGCCTGCCAGCCCTATCCCCCTTGAAGTCCTACCTCCAAGCAAAGTGAGCTCAAGCACAGGTGTGTGTTAGCAGGCTACCCGCCTACCCCCCGCTAACTAGCGGTGGGGTAGTAAACCCTCGTTAAAATTTTAATGGCTCGTCATTTCAGCTACGCCGAAAGTAATAACCCCTATTAAATAGCTAAGGTTTGTGTAGTTAGGAAAAATACAAATTACCTACGAATTTGTCACGTTTCATGCCCCCCGCAATATTATCTCCGAATCCCCAACCCTACTGTCCAAAGGTCTCGAAAATCCCAAGTTAATAGAGTCTAGGGATACAGCTCGTAACAACTTACACAATTGAGTCAGGTTTCTAAAATCTCTCCGAAATCATACCTACTGATATTACAGCTGCCTCAAAGTGCGACATCTTGTCCCTTATCCCTCCTTTCTCCACTCTAGTTCGAGGGGAGGAGGTGGGGATAGGGGTACTGCCCCCCCCCCTCGCTGCCATTGCAAACACGATGGTAGTCTCCAGCTGTCGAACTACGGTTGGTTTGGTTTCAGGTGTTGTCTAAAACAAAAAGGCACAGTTCAGTTACGAACTCGCGAAAACACGGAAACTCTATGGAAATTGGACTGAAGATTTCACTTATTCGCTGTTGTAACTGGCAAATTGGTGATCCTTTCAACGGCAGTCATTGAGTCACTGTCACATCTGACTCTGCTGCCGAGAGCCGGCGGTGTATGCCCTTGGTCACCACCCAGTCAATGGCTGGGTTGGTGTGCCTTCAGTCGGTAGCCTGCCGACAACCGGCGGACCGCTGACAGCCCGAGAAATCGTCGACGATTCAGCGGGCTGCCGGCTATGTATAAGGTTTCACCACTACCCAGTCACATTGAATGTTGGCTAGGATGGTGTGCCTTCTGTCGGCGACCCGCTGGCGACTGGCGAGTCACTGACATGCCGGAGAACTGCTAGCCATATCGGTACTGAAGTACTGTGCCAGTTGACTTATCGCCAAGTACTAGCATTGACGGTAGTATGCCGGTTGTATAGGTGTATACAATAGCCTGTACATCTGTAGTATAGAATCATACCACAGACAGAAATCTATGGTACGTAACTATGCAATAGAATAGTTTTCCAATATACAGTGGAACCTCTACATACGAATGTCCTAACATACGAATTTTCCAACATCCGAAGTAAAATTCGACCAAATTTCTGTCTCGACACCCGAAGTGTTGCTCCAACATATGAAGTAAACATTACGCGTACGCGTGGAATTTTCTCGAAAGCGTCCAGCGTTGTTTGTTGTTGACGCCGCTAGACGGCAGCACATCGGAGGGACGCCAATCGAGCGTCACCTTGATCAGTCCTCTCATCTCGTGCGCATCGTGTGGTTGTCCTCTATTCGCTCAGTTATTAACAGTGTTTTTTATCTTCCTTTTTCACGTGTTGTTTTCTGTGTTCCGTAATCATGGGTCCTAAAAAGCTTAGTTTCGGTTCAGGAAGTAGTAGTAGTGGTGAGAAAAGGAGGAAGTCTATGCTTTCATTAGAATTAAAGCAAGAAATAATAGAAAAGCATGAGCGAGGTGTACGCGTTAGTGATCTGGCTAAACAATATGGCCGGAATATGTCTACGATCTCGACGATCATAAAACAGAAGGCAGCCATTAAATCAGTGAAACCTTCGAAGGGGATCACGATTATTTCCAAACGTCGTACCCTTACCCTTGAAGAGATGGAACGACTTTTGTTAATATGGATCAAAGACGAGGAGATTGTTGGCGATACGATCACGGAAACGATCATTTGTGAGAAGGCCAGTGCTATCTACAGTGACTTGAAGGCGGCGCGCTCTCGGAGTGACGCGGGGGAGAGTTCAGGCGATCCTACAACGAAGGAATTCAAGGCGTCTCGAGGTTGGTTCGAGAAATTTAGGAAACGGACCGGGATTTATTCAGTTGTTCGTCATGGAGAAGCTTCGAATTCGGACACCAAGGCTGCTAATGACTTTGTTAAAAAGTTTGAAAGCATCGTGGCGGAGGAAGGTTACATAGAGCAGCAGGTGTTCAACTGTGATGAAACACCGCCGAAGAGAAGAAAATGCCCGGACATAAGCAAATGAAGGATCGGTTGACTCTTGCGCTTTGTGCCAACGCTAGCGGGGACTGCAAAATAAAGCCGTTATTGGTTTACCATTCCGAAAACCCTAGGGCATTTAAAGCACATAGAATTAATAAAGACCTGTTACATGTTCTATGGCATTCTAATTCTAAGGCTTGGGTTACTAGGCATATCTTTGTGGAATGGGTAAACATAGTTTTCGGCCCTGATGTCAAGAAGTATCTTCAGGAGAGGAATTTGCCTTTGAAGTGCTTGCTTTGTTTGGACAATGCACCCGCTCACCCCCCCCCCCCCCCCCCCGGACTCGAAGATGATATCATCGACGAATACAAATTCATCAAGGTGGTGTATCTTCCACCGAATACCACCCCTATCCTCCAGCCCATGGACCAGTAAGTCATCTCTGATTTTAAGAAGCTGTACACCAAGCAGTTATTTAAGCAGTGCTTTAATGTCACGCAAAGCACCAACTTAACTTTGCGTGAATTTTGGAGGAGCCACTTTAATATCTTGCACTGCTTAAAGATCATTGATCAGGCTTGGGAGGGAGTAACTCATCGGACCCTGAAATCCGCTTGGAAGAAGCTTTGGCCTGATGTTGTTGCTCCCAGAGATTTCGAAGGTTTTGGCCCCAAGAATGAACCTGTGGTTGCCGCCAAGGAAGACGTCGAAGAGATTGTATCCCTTGGCAAGTCCATGGGTCTAGAGGTGGATGAAGATGACATCACCGAACTCGGCGATGAGCATCATGAAGAGCTCACCACCGAGGAACTCAAGGAGCTGCAAGCCATGCAGCATGATGAGTTCCAAGCGCAGTTGAGTGAGTCGGAGGAGATCGAGGAGGTAGGCCAAATCATAGGTATGGCGGAAATAAAACAGATGTTGGCATATCATCAACACGTGGTTGATTTCATTGACAAGCATCACCCACAGAAACTTCAGGTTTGCCGTGTTGTTGCGCAGTTCGATGATGTTTGCTTAACGCATTTTAGAAAAATCCTCAAAAGCCGTACCAAGCATCTTTCACTCGATAGTTTCTTTAAAAAATCTTTAAAACGGTCTTGTGATCATGATGAAAAGAAAGAAAGTGAAGCAAAGAAAAGGAAGACCGAATCGAGTGAAAGTGATGAAAATTAAAAATAAGAAAAGAAAAAATGTAAAAAAAAAATAAGATTATAAAGATGAAAAAAAAAATAAGCTAAGTTAAGTTAAAGTTCACGTAGTAGTGTAAGTTAGTGTAAGTTACCGTACACGTTATCGTACAAAGTTACCGTCCCTACCTCCTCGCTGATCTTCCGTCTCCTCCTGCCTAGCAGTCCCTACACCTGCGCTGGCCTGTCGCTAAGGTAAAGTGTTCCATTAAAACCCCTTTTTTATTTATTCATTATTATTATTCTTTTTTTTTGGTTTGTATGTATTTATTATATTGTATTAATGTTATGTGTAATTATGTGTAGCCATTTATTAAGGATTTATTATGGGTTTTTAGGCTGAGGAACGAATTAAATAAATTACCATGTATTCTTATGGGAATATTTGCTCCAACATACGATCGTTTTAACATATGAAGCAGTTTCTGGAACGAATTAAGATCGTATGTAGAGGTATCACTGTACTCTGTGCATCTAAGCACAATCTCTTGTTGAGACCTAACTGAATTGGGGACTGAATTCCCCCCTTTCTTACGCTGACTCTTCATCAGTCTCTTTGATTCTCATTTGTAATTCCCTGGATGTAGGTGCTGTTTACGCCGCTCTATCCCAATGGGCTAGAATCTTCCATTGCCCCCCCCCCCCTTAAAGAGGATGCCCTAGAATGAATAGTTAGGAAGGTCGCAGCAATTGGCTGGCGGGATTCATACGTATGTGTCTCTCCTACTCTTCCAGCGTACTTATCCTAAGCTTTATACAATAGAAAGGAATCTTCTATTACAGTGAAACACGACACTGGGAAGCTGATATCTTACAACGTCTGGAGTAGAGACCTCTTTCCAAACGAGATAGTTGGAAAGACGATTAGGGAGGCCACCACGGAGAACAAGGGTTTCTCCAATGGTGCATCCTTTCAGAAAGAAAGTCCTCTGCAGTGGTGGGTCTCCAAACTAAAAGGAAGACGGAAAAGTTTATTAATTCGCCTTGGGATGTTCATCAGCATCCCACAGTCACAATGACCGTCGTACCACAGGCAAACGGTCAGATATGTAATCCTTCTGATCATGCGAAGCAAACAAACGCTTCTGGTAGGAGGGAGGTTCCTTCAGGATCGCTGGACCTTCGATCCTTGGGTCCAAGGCCTAATCAAGATGGGACTAGGATGGAAATAGACATACCTCCACTATCGTTTCCTCAACTCTTCCTACATTCCAAAACCCTCCTGGAAGAGTATACCTTAGAGCTCTAAAGCATACCAGCGGTAAGGAAAGTAGAGTCCATCGATTTCCAGGGAAGGCTGTTTGGTGTTCACGAGAAGGACTCAAGAAAACTCTGAATCATTCTGGACTTGTCGCCACTCAACAAGTTCAAATAAAACAGCAAGTTCAGAATGTTAATCCTTCTGAACATAAGGACCTTATTCAATAAGAGGTGTTTGCAGTCTGGTCAGACCTGAAAGATGTCTATTGGCAACTTCCAGTCAGTCACCCCCTCCCCTCCTACCTAGGGTCCAAGTTACAGAAGATAACATATATCCTAGACAAGATTCTCGTCGGACTAGATTCAGTCCTAGGTATCTTCACGGAATTAGCAGACACAGTCAAGCGAAACCAAGCCTAGAAAGAGTTCAAGCAACAGTGGACCTGGACGACAGGCTGGGGTGGGCAGCACCCGAAGTGGCTGGTCTATCAGTATCCATGGAAATGATCCAGCCCCCGGAACATCGGGGATGCAAGATAGCTTCAAGAAGTCTCAATTCTCTCCAGCTCAAGGGCTTCAATGTTTGAAAAAACCATTGAAACCTGTGGTTACCCCAACTCTCCTTTCCCTTGAGGATGTAAAAGGATATCGCAAGGTCGGTCAAGAGACTATGGTAATCAGTCAGGATTCCAAGACGCTAACAGGGAGGAGTTTTGAACTCTCTCCAGTTCACGATAATGACAGACCCAGTGCTAAGACCACAGCTGGAAGATGCATTAAGAGGCTGGAGAAGATAGGCATCAAACGCTCGAAGAGATCTAAAAGGACCGATTATGGCCGTTCCTTCTTCGCTTACTCTACAATGACCAAAGGCCAAAAGCCCGTAGGACGTGTTAGCCTTGTAATGGGTGGGGAAACTCTTTCCACGGAGATCAGACCTCCTCAGGCTGATCTGGGGCATCGAAGCGATAATGAGGCGTCGAAACTGTCGAGGATAAGGGACGTGTCATTTAATTAGGTGATATTAGCCATCCCTTCCCTAAAGGAATGGCACTTATCAGCAGCTCATGTATACTGTAAATGATCCGCAAGGTGACAGCGGATGCTCTTCTCGGGCTCAAGCCGATAGAGTTGGAATGGTCCGCGGACGCAGACCTATTCTCTCCCAGATGGGAACAAGTCCCCAAGCTGCAGATCGATCTCTTCATCACGAGCGTCATCAAGATACTACCTCGATATATAGCCCCATACGAGGATCCTCTAGTGGAGATAACAGACATCATGTCTCTAGAGTAGAAGGGATGGACTTAGGAATTCCTGTTCAGCTCATCCAATCTCCTGCGGAAGGCCCTCAACATGCTGAGACCCTTCCAGGGAAGAGGGGCTCTGTTGGCTCCCAAGTAGCCCAAGAGCACCCTGTTCCCTGTAATGAAGGAACTAAGGCTGAGGCTAGTCCTAGTTCTGCACCTAGGATTGTCCAGGAGGTTCAGAAGTTTTCTTCTTTCGATTTATCACAGAGCACCCGATCCCTTCATCTTATGAATTTCTTGCCCTAACAGTTAGGAAAAGACTTGGGATCTAAGAAGGCAATATAGAATTCCTAGAAGAATACAAGTATAGTAAACTAGAGGACAATAATGGTCTTTTTGGGAAAAGTAGGTTGCTTTGTAAAAGCAAAAGGACCGAAAGGAATCTCATGATCTTCTGCCTGTCCTTCTCTGTCCACCTTTATAATCAAGGTCTGGCGGCCAACAGCATGATGGCCTTTGAGAGAGGAGGCAGTGCATCCTTGGATACTGTGAGAAGATTGGTTCCTCGGTCCTGTCCCCATGTGAACCCTTGAGTAAGCACCAAGAGTATGGCCGGCTTTGCGAGAGAGGTCGCTTGCTTGGATCTTTGGATCCATGGATCAATATCTACGTGCAAGTCAGCCTTGACTAGACCTCTTCTATATGCCCTTTAAGCGGATCTGACGAATGAAATCTTTAATAAGATTCCGAAGACATATGCAGGCTTAGTTCTGCAGCACCACCAAAGCCCATCTCATGGTCTTTGGACAAGATCCTACATTATGCCTTACCTGTGAACAATGAAGATTGTTCCCTCAAGGATCTAACCTAAAAGGTTATTTTCTGTTCGCTATAGCCTCCGGGGGTAGAGTTAGTGAAATAGTGGCCCTATCTGGAGATGAGGGCCACATTCAGTTCACAGAAGTGGGAGAACTGAATTTCTTTCCTTATCCAACCTTTCTCGCTAAGGACGAGCTACCCACTAAGAGGTGGGGTTCCTGGAGAATCTGCCCACTGAAGGAAGATGTCTCTCCATGTCTGCTAGTGTGCACAAGGTCTATCTTCGTAGAACTTCAGACTTCAGGAGAAAACAGCTCTTTACAGGAGAAACCTCTGGATCAAACTATCCCTAACAACTGAGGGCGAAGCTCACCTACCTTATTCGCGGAGCAGATCCTGACAGTACTCCTGCAGGTAGTGATCCGAGAAAAATTGCTTCATCACTGAACTTTTCAGTATGTAGACTTGAACCTCTTCGCTCATTTACTGGACGGAGGTCGTCCAGAGTGTCTTACAGACACTATCCTAAGCAAGTCTATGAATTGAAGCATTATGTGGTGGCGGCAGGTGGTATTTTGGACCCTGTTGTCTAGCTCTGCGATGAACAGTCAATTGATTGGGACTCAATTAAAAGGAGAAGGGGTCAGCATTTTTCGTGTGACCTCCCTTTGAATAAGTGTTGCCAAGGTAACACCAAATCTGTTCAGAATCTCAGGTGTGAAATTATATAAATATCACATTATCAGGTACAGAAATTATAAAAAAGTCTTATTAAAAAAGCTTTTTTTCGGTTCGAGAGTGGCACTCATCATTTCTTCCCCTTTCAAAAAAGGGAACATTAATTTCTGTATGTCTCTTGTATAATTCCCTTATCATGCTACATTCATTTAGCATTTAGTCATTTATTAGAAATAAATGTCTAATCAAATGCAGTTGCGTCCTAATTTGCCTGACAATTACATGTTTAAGATGCCAGAGTTCCTTGACTTACTCATGTAAGTATTTCTCATATCATTGTATGCTTACAAACAATGGATAGGGACACTGATATTGGTTCGGCAATATATACAAACCTTGAGACCGTTTGTATTCTCAGTGTATACTTATGTTTGTTCATACAATATATGCTACCTTGAGGCCCCTTTTCTACTGTCTAAAATGACTTCCCTGCAGGGGGCAGGAAGCTCTAACATTGTTATGCTTAGGGATAATAACGGATAACGGTAACGTCATTTGTGTCAATTCGCCCTTTTAGCCGTAGAAATATTGTCCCAAGGTTAAGGCACTGATGAAAATCCACAGCTACATTAATTCTCTGGTATGCTTCCATCAGGACGTCATGGCTTGAGCCAAAAAACGGATTTTGAGTGAAGCGAAAAATCTATTTTTGGGTGAGATGGCCATGACGTCATGATGGACCCACCCTTCTTTTCTAGAAGCGAAAAATCTATTTTTGGGTGAGATGGCCATGACGTCATGATGGATGATCTTCACAGACTGTATCTGTAGCACCATGCTCAACGCTACAAGGAATGACCGCCATATGGGAATTGGCGCTGTTGTGATACTCAATAGTAGTAGGGGAACTAGGGTAACCTTGATGCGGCTCCCCTTCTAATTCTGCCACGTATCCCCCTCGAAGCGTAAAGGCTATTCGGGGTGCAGATTGCCATGTGGCATGTCGAGAATACGTCCCCTGATCTATATGCGATATCCTTGAGAGTAAACCTTAAGGGTACTCGCGCCAGAAGTTAGAATCTGTGAAACCTTTTGTTTAATTCTCTGGGAATATCACTGTAGTCATATATACCCTTAGGAAGCTACTAAAGGAACCTTCCATCAGGACGTCACAGCCATCTCACCCAAAAATAGATTTTTTGCTTCGCTTAAAATCCGTTTTATAGTTTTATGAGAAATTCTGAATTCATTTGTTCCGTAACTGATATACAAACCACGCTATTTAATAGGGGTATTACTTTCGGCGTAGCTGAAATGACGATCCATTAGAATTTTAACGAGGGTTTACTTCCCCATCGCTAGTTAAGGGGGGTAGGGGAGGGTAACTTGCTACCCCCCCCCCCCACACACACCTGTGCTTGAGCTCACTTTGCTCTCGGCTCGTATGGTAGTCGGACGTGTCCGCTCTCATCCTCGCCTCTCTCTTGGCAGCCATTAATGTCTTTTCGCTTTTTCTCCTACAAGGATACACGCGCCCGCCCTGCGCGCCCACTCCTTTCTTCTCCAGCAGTTACGACCCGCGTGCAAGGGATATCTCTCCTGCGCACGCGAGCCCTACGACATCCTCAGGGGCGGGCGATCTCCCCAGCGCTCACCTGCTCGCCAGCCCGCCTGCGAGCGCTCTCGCAAATCTCCAGCGCGCAATCGCGCACGCACGCGCATCAGCAGTCTCCCGCGCGCGACCCCAGGTATTCCCCATCGTGCGAGCGCCAATACCCTCCCGTGCGCGAGGCTGCAGGACAACGCACGGCAAGGTCGCCATCGCCACATTCCCCTCCCCGCAAGCGCAGAACAGCGCGCTCGCCGGTGGAAGGGAAGCTTCCAGAAAGGTCCAGGAACATTTCTTCTTCATTTTCTTTCCAGGCAAACCCCCCTATGGAAACTCCTCCCAGGGATCGGTCGATCCCTGTCCCTCCAGAGGGAGTGTCCGACAGCACAGCTGTCAGCCAGCAGCCATGGTTTGGGGCACTAGTCAGAGTGGTTACACAGGCTTTCAAGCCTGTTCTCTCTGAATTGGGCCACAAATCCTTGGCTGTGTCTACCCCTCTGAAGAGAAAAAGAAGAGTTTCGGACGCGGTGACTTCTCCAAGAACTAAGCTGTCTTCTCGTAAGCCCTCGAGGCAGGTCCCCCCCCCCCCAGACTTTTTCTCTCTCCCTGTCGGATGAGGATTCCCCGTCCTCGGGAGTCACGTGAGGTGAGATGTTCCCCCATCACACCAATGAGGGAAACCCCACCTTACGTTGAAAAGTCTTCCCGGGTTGGGGCGGAGAAGAACTTGCTTCCGTCGTTGTTGGAGTCCTGCATCCCTCCCAGGAGGGAGTCGAAGGACTCTAAGACAGTACCAAAATCCTCGACGAGACTTAGGACGGAGCTAGCTAGTCAGTTGGAGAACGTCCGCGATTCTCCCCAAGAAGAGCCTTTGGGGACAGGAGACTCCACTGCGAGTCCAACATCCGGAAGAGAGCTACAGGAGTCAGAACATGCGTTTTGGCAGGTTCTGACTCTTATGAGGACTCTCAATGGGTTTGCCAACCCAGAGATTCCCCCTCGAGAGGGCAGAGACACGGTCTTGGACCGAGTATTTGGAACTCAAAAACCTTCTAAGGCCAGTGTGGCTCTGCCCTAGTCTCAGGGGTTAAGAGTACCAGGGACAAGATCGCGGTCCAGCTCTCTGAGTTAGCCTCCTCCAACTGATCCAGTGCCGGCAACAAGCTTCTCCCACCTCCTCGCGTGCAGCAGAGGAGGTACTTTGAGATCTTATAGGAGCCTTGTTTAGCTCTTCCTCTTCACCATTCTTTGGAAGAGCTTACCAGGGGAGTCCCTCTTGAGAGACTCTCCAACCGACAGGTCTCATTCTCAGCGACTGAGATACTTAATCAGGGGAAGGTTGTGAAGTGTGCTATGCAAGCCTTTTCGTGGCTCGATATCAGGTTAGGGACCTTAGGTATCCTGATACGTTCGGAGGATTTCTCCAAAGAACGTACCAGGAAAGCTATGGAGACGTTCCTCCTCTCAGGCACTCGCACGATCGAGTTTCTGGCCCACCCTCTCGAAATTGTGGGCGAACACCATCCTGAAACGTCGGGATGCAGTGGCTGAGAGGTTCCATCAGAAAGTCCCTAGCACCGAGATAAGCAGGCTCAGGTATTCTTCCGTGAAAGGAACGAACCTGTTTGACCCTAAAGATGTGGAACATGCTGCTGAGAGGTGGAGGAAGTCCCACCAAGACACCCTCCTACATAGGGCTATGATATTCAAGCCCTATAAGCCTCCAGCGCCCCAGCAGTCCCGTCCTACCAAGACCACGAAACCGTCAACGGCAGCGAAGGCAGTGGTGTCTAAGCCCTTTCCTGTCAAGGACAGGAAAGGCAAAAAGTCCTCCAGGGGAGGGAAAAATCCTAGAGGGAGCAGCTGAGGCCACAAACGCTAGGATTGGCAGTCCCCCTGCATGTCCACCAGTGGGGGGATGCGCAGACAGGTGGCAGCAACGCGGGGCCGATTCCTGGACGATTTCCGTAATCAGTCAGGGATATCGTGTCCCGTTCACAACATCTCTACCTCCCCTGACGACGAATCCAGTGTCATTGAGCTCCCTTGCCATAGGATCAGCAAGGGGGCAAGCCTTTCGGGCAGAATTCCAGACCCTCTTGAAGAAGGGCGCTCTCCAAGAGGTTCTCGACGGGTCCCCAGGCTTCTTCAGTCGACACTTTCTTGTAAAGAAGGCGTCTGGAGGCTGGAGACCAGTCATCGACCTCTCGGCTCTGAACAAGTTTGTCAAACAAACTCCGTTCAGCATGGAGACCGCAGACACGGTCAGACTTGCAGTGAGACTACAAGACTTCATGTATACATTGGATCTGAAGGACGTGTACTTCCAGATCCCAGTCCATCCGTGTTCAAGGAAGTACTTAAGATTCAGCCTAGACAACAAGGAGTACTAGTTCAAGGTGTGTTTCGGTCTCTCCACAGCACCACAGGTTTTCACCAGAGTGTTCACCCTAATATCATCGTGGGCACACAGGATCGGCATCCGTCTCCTCCGTTATCTGGATGACTGGCTGATCCTAGCAGAATCGGTGTCATCCCTTCTTCAACACCGAGACAAACTTCTGGGACTTTGCCAGGATCTGGGGATCATGGTAAATCTCGAGAAGTCCTCTCTGCTTCCCACTCAGACTGGTATACCTAGGCATGATTATAGACACCAATCTCCACAAAGCCTTCCCATCAGACGACAGGATAGCAAGGCTGAGGAAGGTCGCAAGCCCCTTTCTCAGATGAGAAGAGCTTCCAACCCAATCGTGGTTACGTCTCCTCGGTCACCTCTCATCTTTGGCTGTCTAGTTCCCAACGGTCGCCTCAGGATGAGATCCCTCCAGTGGCGGCTCAAGTCCCGGTGGATTCAAGGTTACGATTCCCCGGACGTCATGATCCCTATAGGACCTGCGGAACGGACGGACCTCCAGTGGTGGGTGACAGACGAGAACCTACGAAGAGGAGTGGATCTTCTCGTCCTCCCCCCGGATTTGATGCTGTTTTCGGAGGCCTCAAAGAAAGGGTGGGGGGGCCCATGTACTGCACCACACGACCTCAGGCCTGTGGTCAGAATCAGAAAAGTGCCTCCATATAAATCTTCTAAAGATGAAGGCTGTTTTCTTGGCCCTTCAGCAGTTCCAACAATACCTGGCTGGTCACTCTGTGGGGGTGATGAGCAACAACACCACAGTATTGACTTACATCAACAAGCAAGGAGGTACCTTTTCGAAGCAGCTATTCCATCTTGCAGTAGAGATACTGAGATGGACTGAAGTCCACTCGATTCCACTATCGGCACGTTTCATTCCAGGCAAGAGGAATGTGCTCGCCGACAATCTGAGCAAAGCGTCTCAGATAGTGAGTACCGAGTGGTCTTTGGATCATCTAGTAGCCAACAAAGTCCTGACTTTGTGGGGTTCCCCGACTGTGGATCTGTTCGCAACAGCTCTGTACTGCTCAACAGTCCCGGATCCCTAGGTGCTCTGGCAAGATGCCTTCCAACAACGGTGGGACAACATCGACATTTACGCCTTTCCCCCGTTCTGTCTGATGAGGAGGGTGCTCAACAAGACCAGAATATCGGTCAATCTTTCAATGACCCTCATAGCTCCGCTATGGCATCACGCGGAATGGTTTCCGGACCTTCTGCAGCTCCTAACAGAACTTCCGAGAGAACTCCTCCGCGACACGATCTACTCAGACAACCACATGCCACAGGTCTCTGAAGAGACCTCCCAATGAACCATTACCCCAGGCTTCAGATCGCCACCTAACTTGGAAGACGGTGTTCCTGCTAGCTTTGGCTTCGGCCAAGCGAGTTAGTGAACTTCATGGTCTCTCGTATGACATTGCCCATTCAAGGGGATGGGGGGAGGTAACGTTCAAATTCGTCCCTGAGTTTATTGTTAAGACTCAGAATCCGGGGGTAGCGGACCCTCGGTTTGACTCCTTCCAGATTTCGAGTCTCCGTTCTGTAACAGATGACCCAGACCTACTGTGTCCAGTAAGGAGTTTTAGGCTATATCTCAAAAGAACGGCTGCAGTCCGTCCTCAGGTGCAAGCGTTGTTTGTTAGCACTGGGAGGACTAAGAGGAGGGTCACCAAGAACACCATCTCGGCATGGATTCATAGGGTGATCCATCTGTCCCTGAATCCAGACTCTCTTCGTCACGTCGCCCTAGAGCACATGATGTCAGGGCATAGCTACGTCTCTGGCCTTCAAAAAGAATTTCTCAGTGACGCAGGTTCTCCAAGCTGGGGTGTGGGAGCGTTGGACAACCTTCACAGCCCACTACCTGCAAGACGTGACCCACATGAGGCTCGATACGTTCTCTATCGGCCCTGTGGTGGCTGCACAACAGCTGGTTGTATACCTCAAGCTCCTTATTGGACAAGTAGCAGAAGGTTGAGGGCATTGTTACCCGGTTTCATTCTGCACGAATGAAAAGGTTTGTCTGGCCCTTATTCTTTTCTTCATCTTCCCCTCTCTTGGGGAAAGCAGCATCCTGAGTTCTCTGCACAGCTGACCTCAAACCACTGTAGGTAAACCATGTTTCCTTGTGTTCCTAGTATTAAGCTAATACTGTCACATCCCCATACCCTGACAAGGTGGTATTGGGAGAGTCCTAGCCTAAAGTTTCCATCTAAAGGACTACAGGTCAACTTCCCAGGACGGGTCACACTTTATTATACCTTCACACACAGCTTGCGTAGGCCGCAGTCCTTGCGTAGCAAGGTTCTAGCGAGGTGCAGGGGCTCCTTATTTTTGAGTGCTGACATGCTCAAATAACAAGCCCCTGGGCAAAGCCAAAAGCCAGTACTGGCTGGGATGTCCACCCTTCCTAATGGGTAAGTCACCCCTATTAGATAGCGTGGTTTTTATATCAGTTACGGAACAAATGACAAATTCGTAGATAATTTGTATTTTTCCTAACTCTACAAACCTTAGCTATTTAATCAAACTTGCCCGCCAGCCCTATCCCCCTTGAAGTCCTACCTCCAAGCAAAGTGAGCTCAAGCACAGGTGTGTGTGAGGGGGGTGTTAGCAAGCTACCCTCCCCTACCCCAGCTAACTAGCGGTATGGGTAGTAAACCCTCGTTAAAATTCTAATGGCTCGTCATTTCAGCTACGCCGAAAGTAATACTCCTATCAAATAGCTAAGGTTTGTATAGTTAGGAAAAATACAAATTATCTACGAATTTATCATTTTCAACAAATTTATATCTAAATTTAACACCAATATGATTATATACAAGTAACAAATTAGATTCTATATCTAAATGAGACTTTTCAAACCAAGTTCCTTGAAAATGGATGTGTAAAAACTGGACTTCTTTTCACTCTTTGTTTTTCAATACAACATGCCTTCTGTCACACCGAAATGCATTTTTGTTAATATCAAGTCGGCACTTAGAACCGAAGGTGGGGAAAATAGTGTAACTTTCACTTTTAGTAACACGGTAATCTTGGCAGTTCTGTATTATTCTTTTGATGTCACCTTAATAATGCAAAACAAAATATTTATAATTTAAATAACAATTGAGAGAAGAACTTGGGAGAAAATCCACAGAAAATGATGTGAAAGTAGATGGTAAATGAGAAACCACACCAGTAGTTGAAGGTTCACACGCATCCATGGCTCTCTAGAGACTGAAAAATTATCGTTGGAAATTTAGTGAAAAGTGTCGAAAATTTTTCAGTTTTCTTGTTAAACTATCACCTGATTGCGTGTTCAAGTCACATGATTTTAGCTTTGTTAAAATGCTAGTCCCAGGTAGAATGTGGATAATCATCATTGGTTAAAAACTATGACGTTTGGGTGACGTCTTGCTATGTAGAATACAGTCGATGATGTAATAATGACATAATCTATGTTTTTAATGTACAAACGAATAAACGAGAGCTCAGTCTGAAGAGGAATTAGAGAGAATTATGAAGTCGAGGGACTTAGTTTTTTTCAGGTGGGTCAAATTTAATTTTGATTTTTAAACCACTTCAGGACTTAGCGCCACTTAGATTTATATATATATATCAAACAAAATCTTGGATTTCCCTCATTTTAGTGAAAGAACTCAAAGTTGATAGCCTGCTGGCGGAGCTTTTGTATAGAATTACCGTAAAAAAAAATATCCCCAAAATAATGATTCACATGATTGACGTGTGTAGCTCATCCATGTACCAATTGCCAGAACAGAGGGGTAATGAGATAATGGTTATTTGAGAGAGAACCAAGCCACGGCGGATGAAAGACCATTTGAGGGACATGATATAAATTTCAGTTGTTCCGTAACTGAAATACATACCGCGCTATTTACATGGGGTATTACTTTCGGCGTAGCTGAAATGACGAGCCATTAGATTTTTAACGAGGGTTAACTACTCTCTCGCTAGCTAGCTACCCCTCCCCCTCACACACCTGTGAACTGATTCACTTCGCTTTTGGCTTGAACGGTGTGCAGACGTGTCTGCTCCCGCCCTCGCATGGCAGCCATTAATGTTTTGTCTTTACTTAATTACTTACTTTTCTTATACTTAATATATATATAAACATTCTTATGTTTATGTATATATTTGAGTATAGAAATACAGTAAGTTTCCTTTTCAGTGTTTGTGCTGTGTGTGTGTAGTGTACGACAACTTTTCTGTGTAGTTCCAGGCCTCCACGGTGACCTTTCATGGGTCGCGATCTCTCCCTTGGTCCTTCGGTCATTCCTTCGGCTTCCGATTCTCGGGTGCCGTGGGGAATCGTCATCACTGGACTTTATTTATTAATCTGTTTTCTCAGCTGTTCCTCCTTCCCTACGGGGAACTTGGTCTATCAGCAAAGGGAACTTGGGAGTTTAGTTTGACTACGGTCTCTCTCTCTCTCTCTCGAGGTTGTTCACCCTTTTACTACTACATATTACGGTAGCTTCCTTCCCGTTGCGGGTTGTGTTGCTACTCCGTTTATTTTGTCTCAATTATTTTTAATGAAATCTAATTGTATTTGTTAACTTTCAGCTTCTGTGTAGAACGCTTCCCTTCGGGGTTCATTCGTTCTTTCTGTTAGTGAACATGCTAAGATGAATTACATAATTATAATTGTTATAATTCTGTTTTTGTTACAGTTCTCCGCCTTCCCCCCCTTCCCCGTGAGTGTCAGTGGGGGAGGAGGGCGCATACCTTGTGTAATTCTTATATTCTTTTCCCTCGGGGTTCCTCTTCGGAGTTCCCCCGGGGAATGAATGTTAACTAATTATTTATTTTATTTTCACAGTTAACGATCAAGTTTTTCGTTTGCCTAATGTGCCAACGAAGCAGAGCTGTCCTGTTTGGGCCTGGAGAGTCTGCTGTTACTGCCTCCTCTCTAGGCCTTCATCATGGGCGTGTTCCCTTCTCCTAGAAGTTCTCCCGTGACAACTGTCAGCTCCTTAGTTTGAGTTTTTTTCCCCTTCAATGGGGGGGGGGGAACTTCTCTTACCTTAATAATTCCTGGTTGGTTTTTTCCTGGTCCTCGGGGAGTTATGCTCTTGGTGCTGAGCAACCGCTTTTGTAACCATGCTCAAGGGGCTGAGCGGTTGCAAGGCCGGACCATGGAATTCGTGCGACTATGCTCTTGGGGCTGAGCGGTCGCACTTGCAGCTATGCTCAAGGGGCTGAGAAGCTGCAGGAGCTCCTCTTCGGAGGATTACTCATTATAGGATAGCTTGCTGATCCAACGGCCCTAAGGGGCGCCACCATCAGTTTCTTCTTGTCGCTTCTAAAAAGTGTTCACCTCTCTCGTTCGCGAGAGAGGACACTCATACAGACTCCTCTTCAGAGGACTCCCCCTGCTGTTGTTGCTGATGTTGCTGAAGGCTCACTTCCCCCCTCCGAACATCCTTCGAGGGGGCAGCCGAGTCCAACGGTCTCTCCTGCGAGTGCTTCTCCCCCTTGGGGGAGTTCACTAACAGAGACTCCTCTTCGGAGGACTGATGATGGGGCTCCTGTCTGTGGTCGTCTTCATCTTCACCCCCGCATAGGATCCTCCTCGACGAGAGTAGACCATTGCTGCTGCGTCGCTAGAACCTTCGGCAGATCGTTCGCGATCTCCGATGCCTTCCAGACCTTCTTGTCTTCCATCTCCGTTCTTGGACGCAGATGCGCAGTGGGCGCCAACGCACCCAGTTATCCAATGGGCACCGGTCCCTTCGGGGCAAAGGGCTTACCTCACAATGTAAGTAAGTCCCTTAAGTGCCAGGTTTTACCTGTGCAACCACGTTTCTCCTGCGCGCTCGCGCGCAGTAGCACGCAATCTCTCTCCTGCTGTGGACCAGACTTATGCTGAATCAACTCTCCAGCGATCTCCTGTAGCTGAGTGTCGCCGTAGATCTCCTGATCGCCAGCGCTCACCTGCACTTCTGAGATCTTCTGTGCACCAGCGCTCTTCAGCTCGCCAGCGCACATCTGCGCGCCATGTTCCTGCTACGCGCCATGCGCGCCAACGGTCTCCTGAACGCCCACGATCGCCTGCTTGCCAGCGCACATCTGCGCGCCCTTTCTTGATGTGCGCAATGCGCGCCAACGTTCGCCCACGCGCCCATGATCTTCGGATCTGGGCGCAGGCAAGGAGATTATTCCTTCGCTGAACGCCCACGATTGCCTGCTCGCCAGCGCACATTTGCGCGCCCTTTCCTGTTGTGCGCAATGTGCGCCAACGTTCGCTCTCGCGCCCACGATCTCCGGATCTGGGCGCAGGCAAGGAGATTATTCCTTCGCCGCCTCGCCGACGATCACCTGCGCTCCCTCAGAGCTCGCCCACGCGTATCACTGGTGCGCACTTCAAGACTTGATCGAGTCTCTGCACGCCCGCGCGCCTACGAGAAGTCTCCTGTGCCCGCCCACGAGCGTTCGCCCTTGCGCGCAACCTCACCATCTGGTTCTGCACCCTCGCTGATAACTTCTAGCCGTGCAACGGCGCGCCAACGATCTCCTGCGCGCCAGCGATCTCCTAAGTGCCCGCGCGCAAGCGTTTTTCAACGCACCAACGCGCCCACGCTTCAGATCGCCGTAGGTCTCCTACGCGCACAAGCGTTAACTCTCCTGTACGCGATCGGTCGCTACGCGCCATCGCTCGCCAACGCGCCATCACTCGCCAACGCGCCATTTCCCGCCAGCGAGCCATCGCTCGCCAAAACGCGCCATCACTCGCCAACGCGCCATCGCTTGCCTACGCGCCATCGGTCTCCCGGCCGCCAGCGCTCGCCCTTACACCCGCGCTCACCCTCACCTGCGCGCCCACGCGCATTTTCACATGCGCGCTCACTCGCCCACGCGCCCCCCGCGCGAGAACCAACGATTTTACCATCACGCGAGCGCCAGCGCGATTTCGACCGCGATTCCCGTCGGGTTTTGCAACACGGGCAACCTGGCGAGTCTTCTGGAGCGCGTACTTCCAGATCATCGTTGTCACGATCTCCACTCCGTAAACGCAGAGCAGGGCACGTGCAGGAGCAGGAAGAATCTTCAGAGAGGTCTGGGCAACATTCTTCTCCTTCTTTTCATGCAGGCCCCATCATCTCTACTCCTCAGGATAACCCAATCCCCTTCCCGCCAGCGGGAGTCGCTGACACTGCGTCTGTCAGCCGTCAGCAGAGGAGGTATTTCGAGATTATGGGGGAGCCTGGTTTAGCTCTGCCTCTCCACCATTCCGTGGGAGGGCTTACCAGGTAAATTTCTCTCGAGAAACTCTCCGCCTGGCAGGTGACATTTTCGGCTAAGGAGATCTTGAGCCAGGAGAAGGCCGCAAAGTGTGCCGTGCAGGCCACTTCGTGGCCGGTCGTCTGGCTTGGATCTCTGGGCATCCTGTTGCGATCCGAGGACTTGTCCAAGGAGAACACCAGGAAGGCCTTGGAACTTTCCTCCTCTCGGGCACGAGCACCATCGCTTTCCGGCTCACCAAGTTTCGAACTTGTGGGCAAACTCGATGTTGAAGCATTGAGATGCAGTGACTGAGAGGTTCCTCTCGAAAGTACCAACCGTGGATGTCGGCAAGCTCAGACACACTTCCATCCTTCCTTGGAAAGAGCTTGTTTGAGCCCAAGGACGTGGGACGGACAGCAGAGAGGTGGAGGAAATCGAACCACGATTCGCTCCTCCAAAAGGCGCTTACATCCAGACCCTACAAGCCTCCAGCGCCTCAACAACAACAGCCTCGTCAGCCTAGGACATCGGAACCGGCTCCGGCAGCAAAGACAAAGGTGTCTAACAGCAGCCCCTTCCTGTCAGGGACAAGAAGGACGGGAAGTCCTCCTGGGGAGGCAATAATCCTAGAGGGAGCGGCCGAGGCTGCAAACGCTAGGATTGGCACCCCCCCTGCATGTCCCCCAGTGGGGGGATGCCTAAAGTTGCGTGTTCAGATGGCAGCAACTCGGGGCCGATTCCTGCACGATGTCCGTGATCAGCCAAGGATATCGCGTCCCGTTCATAACATCTCTACCCCCTGACAGCGAATCCAGTGTCGCTGAGCTCCTATGCCATGGGTTCAGCAAAGGGTCTAGCCGTTCGGGCAGAATTCGAGACCATGCTCTAGAAGGATGCTCTCCAAAAGGTCGTCAACGGCTCCCCCCGCCTTCTTCAGTCGACTCTTTCTTGTAAAGAAGGCATCTGAAGGCTGGAGACCCGTCATCAGCTCTGAACAAGTTTGTCGAACAAACTTCATTCAGCGTGGAACAGCAGAGTCGATCAGACTTGTAGTGAGACCACAAGACTTCAGGTGCACACTGGATCTGAAGGTCGGGTACTTCCAGATCCCAATCCATCCGTCTTCCAGGAAGTACTTGAAATTCAGCCTAGACAACAAGATCTACCAGTTCAAGGTGCTGTGTTTCGATCTTTCCACAGCACCGCAGGTGTTCACCAGAATGTTCACCCTGATATCTTCGTGGCCACACAGGATCGGCATCCGTCTCCTTCGCCATCTGGATGACTGGCTAACCCCGGCAGTCTCGGAATCGGCCCTTCTTTGACACCGAGACAAGCCTCTGGGACTTTGCCAAGATCTAGGGATCATGGTAAATCTCGAGAAGTCTTCTCTGCTCCCATCCCAACAACTGGGATATTTAGGCATGATATTAGACACCAGTCTCCACAAAGCCTTCCCATCAGATGACAGGATAGCAAGGCTGAGGAGAGTCGCAGAACCTTCCCTCAGACAAGGAGAGCTTCCAGCCCAATCTTGGTTAAGTCTCCTAGGTCACCTTTCCTCCTTGACCCGTCTAGTTCCAAACGGCCGCCTCAGGATGAGATCCCTGCAATGGCGGCTCAAGTCCCGGTGGAACCAAGGCAACGATTCCCCGGACACTCTGGTCCCTATGGGACCTGCGGAACGAATGGTCCCGCAGGGGTGGTTGACCTACGGGAACCTTTGGAAGGGAGTGGATCTTCTCGTCCTTCCCCGCATTTGATGCTGTTCTCAGACGCGTCAAAAAAGGGGGGGGTGGAGCACGTTATGAACCAAAGGATCTCAGGCCTATTATCAGAATCAAAAAGGTACCTCCACATCAATCTGCTAGGAACGAAGGCCGTATATCTGGCCCTTCAACAGTTCCAACAAACCCTGGCGGGTCACTCCGTGAGCGACAACACCACGGTTGTGGCTTATATCAACAAGCAGAGAGGTACCTTTTCATAACAGCTTTCCCATCTTGCAGTAGAGATACTGAGATGAACCAAAATCCACTCAATACCACTATCGGCTTGCTTCATTCTGGGCAAAGGAATGTGCTCTCCGACAGTCTGAGCAGAGCCTCGCAGATAGTGAGTACCGAGTGGTCTTTGGACCCTCTAGTAGCCAACAAAGTCCTGACTTTGTGGACCTGTTCACGACAGCCTTGAACTTCAAGCTGCCGCTGTACTACTCCCCAGTCCTGGACCCCAAGGCACTCTGGCAAGATGCCTTCCTACAACGGTGGGACAACATCTGTTGTGTTTGCTGGCTATTTTTTCTTTTGCTGTTAGTGTTTTGCTATTTTGTATGTTGAATTGATTAGTGAGTGAATGAAACATTAAAGTAGATTTTATATAAATTAATTAGTAAGTGAATAAAACATTAAAGTAGATTTTATATAATCTACAATTTGAGATAGCTAACCGCAACACTGGACAGAATTAAATTGCCAAAGTCAATTCAAGGGAATGTTAGTCCCAATTATCAGAAGTCTGAGAGTTTCCATATGAATGCTGCTGAGCAGGCAAGTTACCAAATTCATTGCCATTTAAAAATCACATGTGGCACGTAATCTAATAATGATCAGACTTTAATGAATGGTGAGTAACCTGAGACATGTCACCTGCAATGGTCTTAAATTCTTCTAATCTAAGGATGATTTACTTTGATGGGCATCAAAAGCATCACCGACAATCGTGGGTGACTTTGATTACAATATTTATTGGCAGTTCCATGTTCATGTTGTAGTTGCTACTAGAATGGCACAAAATCTCAAGTAAATACTTATTGGTTATGCATGTGAAAGTTTCTGGGGCTCTAATTCAGTTTCTAAGGTTTACAATATCTTGGATCAATGCAACCATTCTCCTCTAGAATTATTTGAGAATTTACTCAACTCTCACTTTGTTAGGGTATGATATCTGGGAGATTGTCTCTCTCGCATCACTGAATCTTTTTTTTTTCACAATGTCATTGAATCATTTGATATTGTTTTTTTATGTCGAAGGCATGTGATGAAATCATAGCCAAATACACTGTTGGGATATTATAGTTTCACTTCTCTCCACAGTAAACTTATTTGTAACTTTTATTCAACCTCTATATATTGGAGGCTGCTGATGAAATATCATTTCCCTTCCCACCTTCAGTGGAGTTTCCTGAAATTCTAGAGGATATCCTTGGGTTCCTGTATTCTTGTCTATCTATCAGTTTATTCTCAATTCCAACTCATACCATGGTTTGGTTTAGGATTCATCCATCCAAATTCTTTACCTTTCAACTCCCATCCCCTTTATGTTGTCCTCATTCAGCTCTGAATTTCTTTTTCTTCATGCATAAACTCTTATTTTGTGAGCGTTTGGATAACAGTATTTTAATTTAGGTACATTCATGGCCGTGAAGAGAGAATTTTTCCTCTTTTTTTTTTTCTTTATTCATGGTTTATGTTCTGTTTAGGGGAGAGCTAGTGGAGACTTCTCTTTATCAACATTTTGAATGTTAGAAATACTTTAAACATGTTTGAAAGAATATGCATTGTTTAAAATGCAGATGTACTGTTCAAAGTTCGTCCCATTAATTCAAGTTTTACATCAACCATTTCCTTTTGGGTTTTATGAGTTGTTAATGTATTTTGGAGGATATAAATTTTTGTCTCGCACCTCAGATTGATTTCAAGGCAGTTTGTATGGTCACTGACCATACCCTTATATCATTTCGCTATCGTCTTTATTTTTGCCACAGAGGGGATTCTCCGTCATCGAGTAAAATAGTTCGTTGGTGGTTCCATCAGATGCCAAACCTTTGAACTTTTCTTGGTTCCAGCTTTCTTCTGTCCTTCAAGAAGGAAGGATATCGTTTGCTCCATGGTTAAACTTCACTCACTCTTACTTCACCTCCATGATTTTCTTCGACTTGATGGTTAGATAAAATAAAATATTTGCTCATCTCATTGATCTCGTGTCATGTGATATCTTGAGTCTGCTTCCAAGTATGAAAGCTTTCAACGCATTGTAATATCTGACCCAGTAAATTTTCTAGCAACTCGGTCTTTGTTTTTACTAGACATCTTATCATCATATCTTTCTTTGCCTATTCTCTTGAAATTATGCCTTCCTCTGATGTTAAAAAAGGCCTGTGTTGTCTGAGTGCATTTTCAAAGACAACGTTGGTAACTTTTCCCTTTTGAAGTGAAAGTTAATCTTAACATGATTTGGGTTATTACGTCTTTTAGATCAATTTAAATTCATTTACATAAGTTTTCATTTTTAGTTACACAGTTGCCTATTAGGAAATACAAACTGAGAAAGGAAATACCCACTGCTGCTATCTTAGTATAATGCACAAGAAATTCTTAAATTATCAGCCATGAAAACTTTTCCCAGTCAAGGTCTCTTAGTGGTTTAAATAGCCTAGTAGGTAACAACCATAGTACTGAGTAGGTAGGCCTTTTTATAGTGTTTTTATCTGGAGAGCCATTTCACATTTTATTTTCACGTCTTTACAAGAATCACTTTTATCATCACCCACTTATAGAAATGATAGTAAGGAAAGTAAAACTTCATGTTTCTTGTTCATAAGAGATAGTTTATTCAAACTGAATACAATTTTAAGCGCACAAACAACCATTCTACTAAAAAAGATCTCTAAATCCCGAAGAGGTTGACATGTACTTAGAAAAATCACTTACATAAGCAACCAAATATTATGAAATTGGCCTCTTCGGTTTTAAGGTAACTGACTTAGCAATCAAGTATAAAAAATTAGCTTCCTCAGTTTGAGGATAATCAATTCAACATTCAAATATTAAGTAAAAATAGCCCCTTTGGTTTTCTGGGTCTTAGCCTGGTAGGCTAGACTTAAAAGGCTTACAAAAACTAGGTAACAAATCTGGTACTTGAAAGTACTCCAGGTGTGTCTCCTTGTATATGCATTGATATCAGAACAAAACTAAGATATGAGTTCTGGTGTATCATAAATGTATGATACCAAAGTGAAAAGGTCCTCTAAGAAAGAATGAGCATTTTGCATCAAGAGAAAGAAATGTTTG
Source organism: Palaemon carinicauda (assembly GCF_036898095.1). Taxonomy (NCBI): domain Eukaryota; kingdom Metazoa; phylum Arthropoda; class Malacostraca; order Decapoda; family Palaemonidae; genus Palaemon; species Palaemon carinicauda. The sequence continues at coordinate 100,473,806 of NC_090725.1, read as the reverse complement.
TTTCTTCTTCCCAAAACAAATATAATCCTTGGAGAGAAACCAATTTTACGTTACAACTTCATCTATGGAAATTAATCAGATATTTTATAAATATGTTCAACAGAAAACCTATAAGAAATTAGAGATAAGAACACCAACAATCAAATGTCTACAAAGCAGAACTAAGTGAAAATCATTTTTCACGATATAAAAGACACACCGGATCATCAGTCAGACCAAAAGTCTTCAAAATAACCCTTGTAGTTTGAATTAAACAAGGTGCGCAAAAATTGAATTTTGACTCTGTTTGAGCCACTATATTTTTGGCAAAGTCTACGCCTAGAAATGCATGGTTATTTCTTACATAGTATTCAAAAAGCATTTCCTACATCACTACATGATTTTCATTCTATTAATGTTTCTTTTTGGCACTGCTATCTTGTTTAATGAAGTAATATTTTAGTATATTTCATAAACCCAAGGTTCGCCCAAAGGAGACCTCTAAATCTATAGCCAAGGACATTTATGCATGAAAACCTTAACCAGCATTGCTAGGCAGTCATAAGAACCCTGCTGTGTCTCTCGACACTTCTCTAAATTAATTTTTTAATTATCAAATAAAATTAAAAAACAGTAAAAAAGATGCATAAATAATATATATGTATTACAAAAATATTAAATAACTAACATTAAAGAACAGCTATATACAGATTATCGACTTGATATGTAAAAATAATTAGAAAAACGTCTAGAGTGTATGAAAGAAAATTCCTTTCTCCTGGTATTATCTGGCTGTTATGCATCGTAATAGTGCAGAGTTGTGCCGTGCAATACACAAGAGAAATCTAACAGGTATGCGGAAGTTTTGTGAAAAGCTGTTGAAATTTTAGACGAGTTTTGTGGAGAGCATTGAATCTCTCGTATATATGGACAAAATATGGAAACAGTTGGTTGAAAATTTTGATACAAATGGACTAAATTATATTTGCTAATCTAAATGTTCATACTAATAATGGGAGAAATAATTATCCTGGTAGTTGTTGGAGCTCGAATAGACTGATCACTAAGTTCTAAAATATTCAAATTACAACTGATTAGATCAGTTGAACAAACCAAGAAATATGACCTCCCAAAATCCACTGAAGTTTTCATTTGGGTATCTAAACTGTTCCCAACCAGCCGCATTTTGTTAATATGTGACTTTTACAAAGTGGAACATTAACACGGACTTTAAACTCTATGAAACTTAAACATTAAGTTATACCTGGGGGAGATAAAACTAAACATAACGATTAATATATCACAATGAATAAAAAATCAAATAACGGTGTTATAACGGAATATTGGCCATGATAGCGGTCATCATTCTAGTGTATATTGTTGTACACTAGCTTGATATGTACACAGTCATTCATATATATATATATATATATATATATATATATATATATATATATATATATATATATATATTATATGCATGGCACAAGCTTCAAGACAATCTACTTAACTACTAACTTGCTCGAAAAACCATCGTGTGGCATCATCTTTCAAAGCAAATTGATACATACATCAGTATATATCTATACAAAAAATATATCAGGTAAACTCATGGGTTGATTAACGTCATGACAGCCATAGCGTAGAAAGAAATTTCATATTCATCATTGCCTTCTCGTGATAGGGAGTTGGCACTTCTGTTATCAAGTTGAAAGAGTGATCGACATAAAAAAAAGTTTAAATTTTGGACTGGTTTCCAATGAAGTAAATGATTTAACTAAAGCAAATGCAGTGACGTGCCTCAACCCCATGAGGTAAAATCTTCTCCAAAATATAAATATGAGATGGAGTTGTTACATTCCGTCGTTGCATAATCTAAAGATTAAAAAAGTAAAGATAATAAATCTTTCGATTTAAAACTTTGCGGAAATGTACATAAAAAAATTAGCTAATTTCATACAGGAGATACTTTTTCATAATAGTTGGGAGATCAAGTTCATCAATCCTGGTAGGAAGTTTGGGGCCGAGCTCTTGGCGAAGGTGAACACGAGTCAAGTGCTTTAGTGGTAGAGGTGACTGGCCCACCTGTTTGGGTAGACATAGAGGTTGATTATTCATTGAACAGTGTAGGGTAATGGGATGATTTTTATTTTAAAATCTATTCGGAGTATATTTTTTTTTTTGGGGGGGGGGTTAAATCATAAATCTCAAGAAATTACTTTCAAAGACCAATTTAATCCATCTGTGATGTTTGGTTCAACATGAACTGTAGTCCGAATTTTTTTTTTTTTTTTTTTTTAGTGATTTTCATCCATGTATTTAATAAAACTTGAAATGGGATGGCTCTTTTGTTTCTAAATTTCCGTCTTCTTGAAATAGAACTTTTTCACTGATATGGCCCTAAGATTAGTATTTAATTGATTGGTTAATTAAATGAAAATGATTGTAGCTAAGATTCGGGATGGTTTACGATCATATTTTCACCAGTGGATAAATAGTTTATGGTGTCTTACCTTGAGGAATATTTGCCTTTGTTCATTATCAATACGAGAAGAGTGTCGAATGATTGCAAGGTCAAATCTTTGGGCAGCTTCAAGTAGAGTGATTAGAACCTCTGGCTTGTTTGTAAGAGTAGGGAAACAGTTCAAGAGACCACGAGGATCACGATTCTGGCTTTGCATGACCACCTGACCATGTAAACATAAAAGTCATGTATTAAGATACTGACACATAACACTGACCTCTCAAACAGTTATTCATTCTGAAAATACTATTTAGGAAATATATTTAAAGTATTCCTTTATAAAATTAACGGAAAAATTGTGTGTTTACCTCTGTACCATATCTAAGGAAGAGACTGATAACCTCTGCATCAGGATCCTCGTTAGAAGTCAAATATTCTCCAAGTGGTGGTTTAATTGGGGAACCATCTTCTCCTAAAATCACAAGGTTTGGATTAGCACCAGCCTCCAACAATAGCTTCAAGATCTCTAGTCTGTTTGGGATACCTTCACTGCAAGCCATATGAAGAGGTGAACCAAGGATTGGAGAACTAGCATCCAAATTAGCTCCTGGAGGAAATTGGAAAAAAATAAACATATTAATAGAGAAGCTCTTGGACCAAGTCAGGGTATAAGGATTTTCCCAAAATCAAATCTCTTGTTACTCCTGTAAGACATCCATGAAACTTATCACCAGTCTTAATGAAAAAGACTAAGGGCCTAAATAGATTTTGGTATATTTGGAAGTATTTGAGAGAAAAAAAAGACTTTCTCTAGCTATGATTATGCATTGTAGTCATGGCAGATTTTTCTTTTAAAAATCCTACTGAACATCTGTGAAAAGAACGACTGCCTTCTGGCAACGATGATATTTCTAAGAGGTTACTGTATGGCAACAGTAAAGACAGTAGTTAGGGGGGGAATGATAATTACCTCTTTCTAGGAGAAGCTTCACGATTTCGATATCTCCCTTCAAGATAGCTAAGTCCAAGGGCGTAGGCTTGTTGTATTCGGGTTCGAAGTTGACTTTAGCCCCCTGCTTCAAGAGTAGGTTGACGATGGGCACGGAACCTGAGAGAACAGCGTAGTGGAGCACGGACCTGTTAAGGGGCAGAAGGTTGTTGGATCGGGAAGAGTCAGTATAGACGCTATGCCACCTGGATTTGTGAAAAAAGAGAATAAATATTGACAAGATTTTATTTCATTGTATTTCATCATTAAAAAAAATAAACCTGATTGGTGTTGAACTATCCATATTCCTTCTCTAATTGTGAATAACTAACAAACTACTTACACAAAAGTAACCTTTAAAGAGCAAGTTAGTTTTGACTAAAATTCAGCAGTCACTCAAGAAAGCGAATGAAATAGACAAAATGAAAAATTATAGAAAGTGCTAATTCTCTAATGAAACTATGATAATGAAATATATATATTTAGTGTTTGCAATTAGTAGAAAACTAATCTATAAATAAGCTTGAAAACCTTAAAGTCAATGTGAGAGGTTACCCTTATTAATTACCATGCTTTTATTAATCCTGCAGACGTTGGTATACTGTGTCTGGAGGAAAAACGGTATAGATAGGATCGATTAGGTAGGAGAGAAGTTCGTGAATAATGCGTTCCAAGTAACTAAAGCATTTCCACAATAGTCGTGTATCAAACCCTCACCCATAAAAGAAATAAGTAACTAATCGAAGAATTTGATTATTCCATGTTCTAAATAGGGATATTTCCCTTTTCAATACCTTTTTTCATTGGATATTGTAATTATAAGCTATTAGATTACATACAACCCTTGTTGCTTAAATTTTCTGCATTTCATAATGTGTAAATATGATTACAGCTTTAAACAAAGTGTCAGTGGAATTTGGGAAAATACTTTTATATTAATATCTTGATCACTCTTGACAAGATGCTCTTGATATTCATAGTGTTTATAAATTAGAATAATCTATTCGTTTTGTTAATTAATGTTCTCCTTAACATCAGAACCAAGTGGTCTTTTAAGCTTAGGCTGTGGGTGAAGTCGGTATAAATCAAATCATGCATATACCAGTATGAGATAAGATAGTGGGAAGCTCGTCTAGGAAGGCTATTATAGCATGCGTTTAACTACGACGTGCCAACTACTGCTGAAATGAGGGATAACAGGAGAGAACTAAAATGAAAAACAGAGCAACAGCTAACCTGTAGTCATGCCGCGACTCTGTACGGGCGTTCACATTGGCTCCAAAGGAAATCAGTAATAGGACGGACTCCAAACCCTGTTGGATAGATAAATAAAAGAATGTTATGTAGGTTGAGGATGAAAGGTTAGGAGGGAATGATATAAGCAAGAAAAGTGCTGGTTAAAGTAAATGAGTGTTATTGTCTTCAATGAATATGGTAGACAGACTTCATGAAAATTATAGATCAAGGAAATACTAAGGCATAAGTTACAGATGGGACATTATGGTTTCGAACAGAGAAATTGAAAACAAAACGTAAAAATAACAAACAAATTAAAATGGTTAAGTACAGAAAGACCTTTGCCTCTGTAAAAAAAAAAATGTAGCAAATGGTATTCATTTCATAACCTAATTTATTCAATTTTTAGTTTAATTTGAGCAAAAGTCTATGCATTGTCATATTTTCGTAAGCAAACTTAAGGTCTGAGACACAAGAAATTTCTTTGTTAGAAACTAGAAGATTGGTAACTACATTTGTAAATCGGGCTTTTTTCTGTTATGCACATGCTCTACTGACTACGTTAAAATGTGAAATTGGGGCTTTATCAAAGGATACCCTACAGAAAATAGACGAAGAATCCCAAATTCTGATCAAGTAGAATGTCAAATCTATTTTCATTTCACAAGTGCACTACTGAATAGACTGCCTTTCTCTTGGGAAATCTACGAAGTTAGCATCAATTAACTCGGATTTTTGTGTGAATTATAAGTCTAGTAATAACGGAAATACTTCATATATATATATATATATATGTATGTATATATGTATATATATATATATATATATTATATATATATATATTATATATATATTATATATATATATATATATATATATATATATATATATATATATTATATATATATATATATATATATATATATATATATATATACATATATATATATATATATATATATATAATATATTTGTGTGCAGTAGATATGTAAAACGGTAGCTTTATATGGGAGTATATGTTTGTATAAAATTGCATCATTTTTGTTAAGAAGCATGAAAAATGCTAAATACATTCATGAATATCAGACTAATTGGAGTTATATTTTTCTTGCGTTTAGAGAGACGCGATTTTGTCAAATGGTTTTCGACTCTTCGATCCTCAAGCTGGACTTTGTAGTACCAATTGTTGGTAATCTTGAAAAACCCTTGGCTGATGTTGGTCATTAACCTGAGTCGGGGAGGCAGTCACTGTTCTGCAGAGACAATGTTGTGGGCCTTGACTTGGGTGCGTAAAAGATGGAAATGAAAAAAAAAATAAATAAAAGAAATCCAAAGTGCAAACTGTCATTTTAATGAGAAAAGGTAGAAAACTGTATATTAAAAACTATATTGAGGCATATAAAAACTAAAAAAGAAAAGAAAAGTTCTGTCTGAAAAGCACGTCTTCAAAGAGGGCAATTATTTTATTTTTGGGGTGGGGTGGGCTGGGTATCTGTAGGAATAGAAACAACTAATACCTCACAATGAGTGAAGCTGCTTGCCGGCACTGAATAATTTCGAACAATAAGAACTTAATAATAAGAAGCAATTTACAAGGACCGACTTCATGCAGGACACCAAATTGAAAAAAAAAAAAAATAAAAGATTTAATTATGTAGTTCTGGTTGACAATGCCGGCACAGGGGACAGAGGCTATGGATTGCTGCTCTCACTCTGCGTTAACTTTGAGTTCATGGTGAATTTGGACATTTACATACTCATGACCCATGTCAAATCTATTACTGGGTTCAATGTCATATATCTTCGAGGGCTACAGATTAACAGTTGTTGAAGTGGAAGAGCTGAGTGAGAAAAAAACACTCCAGAGCTTTACAAGAACCGGACCTGGTTCGTTCTCAGGAAAGAAGAGAAATGCAGTTACTGGGTTTCAGGAAAATTATTAGCGATGCTCTTAAGTGAAAGAATAGTTATGCATGTCTGCTTAAGCCATGTATAATGGTCGTAATTGGCTGAGATCTCACAAATACACCGAACCATGTTTTAAGCAAATCTAAAACTTAATGGACCAAGGTACAGGGAGATGCAATTATTCGTGGATCAATATTTACTCAATTAAATGTTATTGAATTATTATGCTAGTTTGTTTTTGTAATGCTTTGTTAGATTATGGAAATACTTTTTTATTTTTTAATGGCAATATTCTAAAGTTTTTATTTGTTTTAAATCACTTATTTTTCTAATACTTTTGAAAGAGTGTCATGACATGAATTGCACAAGGAGGTTTAAATGAAAAGAGGAGGGTTGTTATATCTTTTTCATTTATCTGTGTAATTTTAGGCAGAGGAAAGTGATAGGTCACTCAACTCAAATAAAAGGCAGTAGGAAAGTGCAAAACAGTAAGAAGAACCAGGTCCTCCCCCACAGCGGATCACTCACCATGAGAGTCTGGGCGAAGTGACGAAGGACCTCAACACCCGAAATGCTCTCCCGCGTCTCCATCTCATCTGATGCATCCTTCGAGGAAGAGAGGAAGAATTCACGATATGCTAATCATAGGATATAGTGGTTGAAGGAATCTTGGGGAAGGAAAAGACAGACCAAGCACAAAAGCAGATGTTTGTTTCTGGAGCAATCGAGACAAGTGAGCTATGATGGACTCTTGGTAAAGCAGAATAAGTCTTCCATGCTGTGGTAGTTAGAAAGAATTTGATCAAGCTCTTAATGCAGAATCATTCAAGCATCCGCGCAGGACTTTTTTGGGTTACTGATAAATGCGTCTAGAATCAAAGAAAAGCTTTGACCTCTAGGGTAAGGTATAGTACATAAAATTATATAGTACATAGATTTCTGTAAGTAATGTCTACAAAAAAGGCATGCAATTATGACTGACAAAAGAGTAATCATGCATAAATGCATGTATGTATATATATTTGCAATGCTCAGCTAGTTTGGCATTCTTTATTCTTGAAAGGTACCAAACTTGATCTGTATACCAGGTCAAAAGTTGAACCATATCTTTGAAGGTGTGTTTGTGTTTAACGCCGGATGGGAAAGGGTATTATTATGCTATTTTTTGAGACGTAGATATCTGGCCCCATCTCTGAACAGCCTTTTAAATGAAGTTTGGAAAAAATTAAAATTTCTAGTTATAGTTGCGAAGAATTTATAGCTAGTTGAGCCAAGAATCCTTGTCTCTTACTAGTAAGCTAATAGGAATTACATTCAATTAATCTATCGGTAGTTCCTAGCTGTGTTGTTGGGAGATAAAGTTTTTATGAACTTAATTATTGTGCTAAATTATATATATTCTATTTATAAGTATTTTTTGTGGAGTAATGTGTCGTTTAATTTTACTTTAAAATTATTGTATTCTAGTTAGCGAATGTTACATTCTATTCATAAAAAAATAACATTGTCTTCGTACTTTAGCTCAGTTCTATTCAAGTTTTGATTTATTAAATAACTTTTGTGTAGCATGCTCTTCTTGTACTGTAACATTAGAAAATTTAATAATCTACAAGACCTGTTGCGGTATTAACTAGAAACCTGGGGTTTGGGAATTTTTAGAATATTAATATGAAAAATGAAAAGGGAATGGAAATTTATTTATGACCGATGAGGCTAACTGTTGAGCGTTACTGGGTAACATCTTACGGAATCCACAACAGATATTGCTTTAACCATTTCCTCTATGATTCTTACCTGCTGAAGACGACAGCACTTCATGATTGGAGTGAACCCTTGACGGTCCTTGGCATTGGGATTTGCACCATATGAAAGCAAGAGATCCAGAAGCTGTGTGTTTAGAGGATTTATGAGGTTGATCTCCGAGCCAAAAAAGTATCTCGCATTTGGGTTTGCTCCATGTTCCAGAAGGAGTTTTGCAGCATCGAAGTGATCATGCTGGAATGAATATAATTGATTAGGAAATGTAGAAAATAAAGCTGACTTCAGCAACGCAGATTGAAAAATGCCGAAATGCACGAGTATCAACCATTGAGCAAAAGTACAGATTTATCTATGTTTAAAATTCAGATCTGTACAAAAAAAATTATAGCATTAAGAGAGCATTCACTGCAAATATTTACCTTGAGAGCTAATCTAAGAGGCTCATCTCCAGCATCAGTGGGAAATTCATCTTCGTCCTCTGGTGGAATGTTGAAGTTGACCTGGGCGTTGTGCTTCAGTAGAACCTGCATCATTTCTGTGTAACCATGTTCAGCAGAAAGGTGAAGAGCAGTGTACCCAATTTCATCCCTTGCATTTATGTCGCAACCTACACAACAAGATTAGAAAAGATTATGCACGTGTTAACATAGTCCATATACATATATTTGGACCATAAGATTATATACATACAGTTGTAGTATCACGATCTTCTAATTGCATGCATAAAATAATTTATTTTAAAATGCCAGGATGACTTGATGACATTGAATTGCCATTTAATTTAACAAGCACTTAAGTGGTAGTCGTTAGGTCTTTAATATTTCTCATAGATGTTCTTTTTCTAGTTGCATCTACATACCTTCAGCAATCAGAAACTCAGCAGCTTCGGGGTACCTTTGCCAAACAGCATAATGGAGAGGTGTCAAACCCTGAGTAACAGGATCTTTAACCTGTTGAAAAAGATAAAATAATATGAGTGGCTGGGTTTATATGAGCGACATGAAAAAGCCTACAGTAAACAGATTAAGCATAAGTGATATGTCAGATGATTATGAGGAAATGCTTAGTTTTTAATGCAAAATCTGTCATTCATCAAAAGATTCTCATTATTTATCATTACTAACATTTGCCCCACACTGTAGCAAGATCTTCAGTTCTTCAATTGGTGCCAAACGAACGATTGCATCTGCAAGTTCCCTTTGGATGGTTGTGTGTCTCTCCTCGCAGTTTCCATCCTTCCTTTCCCTTTCTTTGTCTTCCTCCCCTTCGGAGACTTCCACCTCCTCTTCAACCTCCTCGCCCTCCAGAAGGGCATCTGGGTGAACAATTTCCATAGGCATCCTAGAAATAGAAAGTCATCATTATTAACACATTACAGGTGAAGACTGAAGTGATACTTATAAAATAATTTATCTATCAATTTTCTGTGCTTGCATTGCAAAAATGTGGAACAGAATAAGATATAAATCTGTTCCAATTATTGTAGGTGTTGAGGCCTGAATTAGAATTCTCATACAAGGTAATGCAACTTTTAATTATTCCAGGATTAAGTTAAAGCAGCTTTGAATTTCATGCATTTTTATAAAAAATAATCCACTGCTTCAGAAGATAAAAGTTGCTTAGTGGATTTACCCTATTTTTCTTAAAACCACTATTTATTTTTTTCTTTTGATTCCCAAATTCCTACAAATATCTCATCGCATTTTTTTTCATGAGGAGATATCTTGATCCCACGTGACTGAGCTTAGTTTGCAACCATAAGAAAATTAAAGTAAAAAAGAAACCGTCCAAATATTGATTTTAGTACACAAAGCGAATACATCAAATGACAACAAATCTCGACTGGTTGTCCTTCGTAGACCAAAATAAAGTAACAAGGGACTGGGAAATTTGTCGACCTTAAATAGTATATACAGAGTTGCGTTTCTTAGAATTGAAGAAATTTGGAGACCTGCCATAGCTTCCCTGTTTACATAACTTGGAGGAAGTCAAAAGAAAAGGCCATCTTCAGCTTTTTTGTTACAACCTTGTAAAATGGTAAACATAAACCAGTATAGAGAATGTGTTACAAGAGAATTTAAGTTTTTAATAATCTTTAGATGTCAACTTTAGGAGAGCCTATGAATGCATTGTTCGAAATGCATATAGTAGTGCATCTTGTTCCCTGAGGATATAATTAGTCCACGTAACTTTTTGAACTGGTATCTTGCTCATATGAAATACGATGAAGTATAATTTTGCAGCCAAGTTTCGTGAGGTTTCCCTTTCGACGTAATTATTTTATAGTTAGTTTTTCATCTGACCTCTTACTGACGAAAAATTGTTAAGTTAAACAACAAATTATCTGTTTTCGTTAGCCAAAGACAAGTGTTTCAATTGAAGCAACTTCCCGGGTAGTAACACCTATAAATAATTCGATCGCAAGGTGTGCCAAGTTCAATCACCTCGGGTGTTTCTAGTGCCAGAAAGGATGTACCCTCGCTGTCTGTATGTGCCAGAAATATGTTTTATTTACAGTATCATACCACAAAAACGAGATTCAACTTAACGATATTAACAGCTATTCTCAGTAATATATTGTTCTTCCGATCAATAAATCTGATTATCTTAAGCTGAAATAAGGAACGTCTGTCGAGTTTCATAATGCAAAAACCATCAGAATAAGCGGTCAAGGAAGACAGAAGTTTAAAATGACCGCTCTCTTATTATTCTTATGGCCTATTGGAAACGTCCCTGCCTCGTATTCTGTTGGACGGGAGATAGAGTTGCGCTCAAACTTGATAGTGTCGTACTAGTGTCTGCAACCTCACCATCCTTATGAGGTGAGGATGGGAGTTTGGGGTTTATAAGTCTACCTGCTGAGTCATCAGCAGCCATTGCCTGGTCCTCCCCGGTCCTAGCTTGGGCTCTAATCATATGGATATATGGACGGTCTCTACGGCATTGTCTTGCTAAATCATTGTCCTTTGCCTCCGCCATTTATGAGTGGCCTTTAAACCTTTAAGGATAGAACTTTACAAGTAAGGAAACGGCTAAATGATTTGATGTTGAACAGGATTCATAATTGATGTATACTCCCTTTCAGGAACTCTGCCTTTAATACTGTTGTGTTAAAGCTCAGCTATTTATTGGCTTGATTTTTAGATTTATTTACTTTTGAATATTTTTTTTTCGTTTTAATTTATTACAGCTTATAGACATTTATTAGCCTTGGATAAAATTTGACGGGCCTCTTAATGATATTGCTTCCGGTTTCCAACAGTCCTCTTCACCCTTTGACAGAAAGATTATACCAAGGTTTTATTTATCATTGACATTTATGAAAATGTTAAGTAGAGAACCTTTGTATAAAGTCCAGTTTTCTGATTCGTTTGGCAGCCTTATTTGTTTCAGAAAGTTGTAAAAAGTAGTGTGATAAGGGGGGGCGGGCACATGTCATATGTAAATGCAATGTCATTCCATGGTTTCAATGGTTACTAGTAGTTTGATAAATATTAGTTAATTTAAAATTACCAACCTTTTCACGAAACGAGGAAGGTTATTTCCTTATGTGAATTCTATATTTTTAGTTTGTTTGATATAAAACTACAGTGGCAGTGTTCTTGCAAGACTATATTATCTTTACGAGCAACAAATCGCATTTGCGCTAATTTGGCAGAAAGAAAAAATAGAATTATTATTCACATTTAAGTTGTCGAGATCATTAACATTGTAAGCAAACATCTGATTCTAAAAATGGCACCGTTTCATAATAAGTGGAGCTGGTCGGTCTACAAAGTGGGCGTGACACGTGCCAAAACACCAGCGTCCAAACCTGGGCTAAAAGACGCCATACTGTCTGCCATTGAACGGTTGTTGTGAGTGGGCTTTTTGTAGAAAATGTTTTCAACATCTTTTACTTGTTCCTACCGGACTCTTTTTTGTTTCAAACTAGAAAGAACTGGTACACGAATCTCTTGGTGAGATCAAATCGGGTGTTTGGAACCAAGCAAGATGTCATCATGATTTACCACAGGTAAATTTATCTCTCATTAAATTGGTCTTTATAGTCAGGAGCTTGATCGCATAAGATGTAGATGTCATATCTTGATATGAAGTATGTGGGTAATTAATCTCTCTCTCTCTCTCTCTCTCTCTCTCTCTCTCTCTCTCTCTCTCTCTCTCTCTCTCTCTCTCTCAATCAGTGGAAGTCTGGCCATGAAGTACGTTCATTAAGCATCATAATTTTCAGGTTCACTATTAATAGATATAAAGTATGTGAACGTTATCAGCACACTTCAAACAATCTTTCATTTAGAAAACCGATGTGAATTTCTGTGTGGCTCTCATAATTACTACTGTCCATATGTTTTTAACATAAATATAACAGTAATTCTCAATTAGTTTATTGTCGCATTTAAAAGGGTAATGTAGCGAACCTACTGCGCGTTTGTGTCATGGGTTGCCATGCAGTTTCGCGGGGCCCTCTTCACTTGGCAGGAAGAGTGCCAAACCCATGTGACTGACTCCCAGGAGCTGAGGGGAAAGGCCCCATTACGTCACATCTTTTGAGAATGAAAATAGAATTGTTTGCTTTCGATTGCCGAAACAAGTTTTTATTCTTTTTTCCCAATATTAATTTTTATCTAAAGATTAACGTGTCTACATTATCATTTTTGTTTGAATTTTATGGTTCTCATGTACATGTTTGTTTTTTCGACCAATTTTATAAAATGGCTATTATCTCCGATGCCTCTCACCTATTCGTCTTTAAGGAAGATCATTATACTTTCTGTGGTTTTATATATCAAAATTTCCTTCTAGGCTTTACATGTGTGTAAAATACCGAACTGTGACATATAGCTGCTAATTCTCCTTTGTGGTGTCTGTCGCCTATTGATTGACATTCAGGTCTTGATGCAATTATTTAAAAAAATCAACGATTTTCTGACAGAATTAAAAATCAACATTATTATGAACCTAAGACAAAAGCTATTGCTTCTAAATCGACAACAGTTAGCATTTTGATTATAGTGACATAGTCATTCTAATGAAAAAAATTGCTAAGTATAACCAGGCATTTGTCCTTGTAAGTAAGACTTGCTTGGCGAGTTCATTCTCCACATACGACTGTCGTAAACAATTTGGGGCAGGCCAGGGTTTCTACGCAGATTTGCACATTCGAGACGCTGAGAAAGGCCATTGCCTAACAGGTATTTCCGATCTTCGCAGTATTTTTGGCACGTAGGTAACTTGGCAGCCGCAATTTTGGCCTATGAGTTGGAAGAGGCACGGGGTGACCACGAGGTTTGCTAGTCTTTGTTTACTCCCTCTCCCCCCTTTCCATGAAACAGAGGCACTAAAGATACAGCAGACCAAATGCTGTGACGTAATTCTCGATTGGGTAAAACCCATCATTGCTTGTTTTATAAATGAATTAAACAAAAGCGGAAATTTCGTTTTATATATGTATACCAAGTAAATTTCATGGATTGCATGATAGCATTTAATTTTATAGAACACATATTAATACTTTGTAAATGATTTAAGGTACGTAGATCACTAATTTGTTTAGTGACTTGGAAGTCAAAATTTAATGCACGCACATTGTCCTGAAGAAGATAGTT